>NC_137146.1:6641540-7096602 GCF_949319135.1 Squalius cephalus
AACAAACACGGTGAGTAATGTCTTGTCCTGTTATTGTCACTTGCACTTCATGTCACATGTTTAGTATAGCCTTCTCTGTCGACAATATAGGATTTATATGTGATAAATGTAAGGAGACAGTTAGGTTGACAGAGAAGATTTCAGAATTAGAAACACGCATCCAAACTTTAATTGAGGATAGTAAGAGTGCTAGTGCTTTAGATGTTTTGGATGCGCATAGAATAGTGAACACTTTACATGGCGTGGTTCCGGCTGAAGTAGAGCCCGTGCAGCCGGGCAAATGGGTGACAGTGAGGGATCGCTCTAGTCGCGGATCTAAAAACCACTCTTCCGTTCCGATTACCATAACAAATCGATTTGCCCCGCTCAGTGAAACACCCACTGAGAATGATTGTGCCCTAGTTATTGGCGATTCTATCACACGGAACGTGAAAATAGAGACACCAACCACCATAGTCACATGTTTGCCGGGAGCCAGAGCGCCTGACATCAAAGCAAATTTAAAAGTGCTGGCTAATGCTAATCGTAAATTCTCTAAGATCATTATTCATGTCGGCACTAATGATGTTCGACTCCGCCAGTCGGAGATCACCAAAATTAATATTAAAGAGGTGTGTGAACTTGCAAGTACGATGTCAAGGACTGTAATTTGCTCTGGCCCCCTTCCTGTTCGCAGGAGTGATGAGATAGTTAGTAGATTGTGTTCGCTTAACGGTTGGCTGTCTAGGTGGTGTCCGCTTAATAATATAGAATTCATAGACAATTGGAAAAGTTTTTGGGGCAAACCTGACCTGTTGAAAAGAGATGGTATTCATCCCTCCTGGGATGGTGCTGCTCTTCTCTCTAGTAATATGGCTCATAGTCTTAGAGCTCAAACATGACAATCTGGGGCTCAGGTCAGGAAGCAGACAGACTGGCTAAACCGACCGTCTGCTAGCGGCCTCGCGTCACCAAGGTCAGATAAATCCTATCACATAGAGCCTCTTTCACCTAGCTATCATCATATAGAGACTGTGTCTGTTCCCCGAATTTGGAAATCCAAAAAACGTTTAAACCCATCTAAGGTTAAAAATTTAATTGATGTTCAACAAATAAAAAACAGCTATATTACAGATGAGCAAATGCTAAAGCTTGGGTTGCTGAATATTCGATCGCTTACTTCAAAAGCACTCGTTGTTAACGATATGATTTCAGATAATAACCTAGATGTGCTGTGTTTGACAGAAACCTGGCTAAAACCAAACGATTACATTACTTTAAATGAATCAACCCCGCACGATTACTGTTATAAACATGAGCCTCGTCTGAAACGCAAAGGGGGTGGTGTTGCTGTAATTTATAGTAATAGTTTCAAAACCACTAAGAAATCAAGTTTTAAATATAATTCTTTTGAAGCATTGGTGCTTAATGTAAAAATATATAGTGTAAATGATAAATCACGTTTGAGATTTGTGTTGGCTACTGTATACAGGCCACCAGGGCACCATACTGACTTTATCAAAGAATTTGCGGACTTTCTATCAGAATTAATATTGACTGCAGATAAAGTACTAATTGTTGGTGATTTTAATATACACATCGATAATGAAAAAGATGCATTGGGATTGGCATTTAAAGACATTGTAAATTCAATTGGAGTTAGACAACACGTGTCAGGACCTACTCATCATCGTAATCATACTCTAGATCTAATATTATCACACGGAATAGATGTTGATGCCGTTGAAATTCTGCAGCAGAGCGATGACATCTCAGATCATTATCTAGTCTCGTGTAAACTTCATTTAGCCAAAGCTGCAAAGCCGACTCCGTGTTACAAATATGTTAGACCTATCACTTCTGCTACTAAAGATTGCTTTATTAATAATCTTCCTAATCAGTTTCATCATCTCAGCATCTCAGATAGCTTAGAAGAACTTGATATTACAACAGAAACGTTTAACTCTCTCTTTTCCAGCACTTTAGACACAGTTGCTCCGTTGCGCTTAAAGAAGATTAAAGAAAATAGTCCAACGCCGTGGTACAATGAGCACACTCGGGCCCTTAAGAGAGCAGCTAGAAAAATGGAGCGCAACTGGAAGAAAACAAAACTAGAGGTATTTCGCATTTCATGGAAGGAGAGCTCTATTGCTTACAGGGAGGCTTTAAAAGCTGCTAGATCTGCTTATTTTTCAACCCTATTAGAAGAAAATAAACATAATCCTAGGTATTTATTTGAAACGGTGGCTAAACTAACGAAAAATAAAGCTTCAAGCCCAGAAGTTTCCAAGCAACTCAGCAGTAATGACTTTATGAACTTCTTCAATTATAAGATTGATAATATCAGGGACAAAATTATAACTATGCAACCGTCTACTACAGTATCGCATCAGGCAGTGCATTGTAGTCGCCCTGAGGAAAAATTTGATTCATTCGTTGCTATAGGAGAGGAAGAATTTACTAAACTCATTAAATCATCTAAATCTACAACATGTATGTTAGACCCTATACCGACTAAGCTACTGAAAGAAATACTTCCAGAGGTCATAGATCCTCTTCTTAATATCATTAATTCGTCTTTGTCTCTAGGATACGTACCAAAAAACTTTAAGCTGGCTATGATTAAACCGCTTGTTAAAAAAACGCAACTTGATCCTACAGAATTAGTCAATTACAGGCCGATCTCGAATCTACCTTTTCTGTCAAAGATATTAGAAAAGGCAGTATCCTCACAACTGTGTTCCTTTCTTGAAAGAAATGATATCTGCGAGGATTTCCAGTCAGGATTTAGACCGTACCATAGTACCGAGACAGCTCTCGTTAGAGTCACAAATGATTTGCTCTTATCATCCGATCGTGGTTGTATCTCTCTATTAGTGTTACTCGATCTTAGTGCTGCATTTGACACCATTGACCACAACGTTCTTTTAAATAGATTAGAACATTATGTTGGCATTAGTGGAATTGCACTAGCATGGTTTAAATCATACTTATCTGACCGTTATCAGTTTGTAGCAGTAAATGATGAGATGTCTCATCGATCACAAGTTCAGTATGGCGTACCACAAGGCTCAGTACTAGGACCGTTGCTGTTCACTCTGTACATGCTACCCTTAGGAGATATCATTAGGAAACATGGCATTAGCTTTCACTGTTATGCCGATGATACTCAGCTCTATATTTCTTCAAAACCTAACGAAACTTATCAATTCACAAAATTAACGGAATGCATAGCGGATATAAAAAATTGGATGACTTGTAATTTCCTACTTCTAAATTCTGAAAAAACAGAGTTTCTAATTATTGGACAAAAAACTTCCTCACGTAATAATCTAGAATACTGTCTAACACTCGATGGCTGCTCTGTTAAGTCTTCGTCGTCGGTTAGGAACCTGGGTGTGCTCTTTGATACCAATCTTTCATTTGAAAGTCACGTGTCTAGTATCTGTAAAACTGCATTTTTCCATCTTAAAAATATATCTAAATTACGCCATATGCTCTCATTGACAAATGCGGAACAATTAGTTCATGCGTTCATGACCTCAAGGCTAGATTATTGTAATGCTCTACTGGGTGGTTGCCCTGCACGCTTAATAAACAAACTACAGCTGGTTCAAAACGCAGCAGCTCGAGTTCTTACCAGAACCAGGAAGTATGACCATATTAGCCCGGTTCTGTCAAAACTGCATTGGCTCCCTATTAAACATCGCATCAATTTTAAAATATTGCTGATCACTTACAAAGCACTAAATGGTTTAGCTCCGCAGTACTTGAGCGAGCTCTTAACGCATTATAGTCCGTCACGTCTATTGCGATCTCAAAATTCCGGCCAGTTGATAATACCTAGAATATCAAAATCGACTGCTGGCGGTAGATCCTTTTCCTATTTAGCACCAAAACTCTGGAACAGTCTTCCTACCATTGTCCGGGAAGCAGACACACTCTGTCAGTTCAAAGCCAGATTAAAGACACATCTCTTTGACCTAGCTTTCACATTATACATTATAGACTTCTATAATTTAATGTTAGGCTGCATAGATTAGGTCAGCCAGAACCGGGAACACTTCCCAAAAATCCTGATGTACTCGTTACATCATGAGAAGAATGGCATCTACGCTAATTTTAGTGTCTGTGTTTATCCCGAGGTTTTCCTGCAGCCTGCCGGATCCAGGCCGTATCCAGATCTGACGAAGGACCTTCGCCTGGACCGATGACAACACAGTGCTGAAGTGCCAACTAGTCTCTCCCTATGGAGGATCCCACTACCACTCTACAGATAAGGCGTTGTCGGGAAAATCCGTTTCGCGTTCCTACCCCAAAGCAACAAAATAAAATAAAATTCTTTATCAAAATTTATAGGGAAAGACAAGTACTTTGTTTAGGCTTGGCTTGTAGGGAATTCCAAACCTGCATATATTCAAACGCACATAACTATAGAACCCATTCTAAATGCGCATGTGAACGCCATCAGTGTTTCTCACAGGTTCGCGTTTAAAGTCTGTGTAGAGGGAATGGTGTCGTCTTAGCGGCCCCTAATTTAATAACAAATGATCATTGCGACGGAAGCAAATAAATCAAAACTAACTTTAGATGGAAATAACTTAACTCTGCTGTAAAGCCGAAACAATCTCTGTTACCTTAAATTATACGCTTATCTCTGTAAAGCTGCTTTGAAACAATCTACATTGTTAAAAGCGCTATATAAATGAAGATGACTTGACTTGACTTGACTTGATTTTTTTTAACTGTTGGTAAAACTAACCCCCCCACTTTTGTCAAAAACATTTTGAAAGTGACACACTTCCTGCTGCCAGTTGGTGGCGCTATAACTTTGACTCACAATAGTTACATCCATCTGATCGGCCTCTTACCACGAACACACTGCTGAAGTTTCATCAAGATCAGTTAATGTATGCAGAAGTTATTCCACTTCGTGTCTCTCTTTTCTCGCCATAAATTCGTTTCCTCGCCACGGCCAAACCGTTCGAGATATCAAAAATCCGTCCACAATTTAGCATCCTCAATGTCTTGACTTCATGCACACCGAGTTTGGTGGGGATGGGATGAATTCTCTAGGAGGAGTACTTCACATTCCACAGCAAGCGTTTTCCAAACATCCCATAATAGCCGACTTCCTGTTGGGCTGGCGTGAAACTTGACAGAGGGAAAGTTGTTCGGCCTGATGAGATCTATATGTGTACCGAGTTTCATATTATTACATGCAAGCGTGTTTGATATATGGACCAAGATTTCGGACCCCATTCCAGGGGGCGCTGTCGAGCCCCCCTGCCACGCCCGGGTACCAGCTTCAGCCCGGCCCTGATGGCCGTGGGTTCTGACCTGTGTGCAAAGTTTCAAGAGTTTTCGAGCATGTCAAGGGCCCCAAAAGCCCCTGAAACCTTGAAAAACAAAGATTAAATGGAATACACAAATCCCCCCCCCCCCACACACACACACACACAGACACACAGAGAGAGAGAGAAAATTCTCCAGAAAATCCACATTCAAACCAAAATATCTGACTTCCTGTGGGTCTGAGGTTATGACTGTAAATTAGAAAGGTGTCCTGCTTGATGAGAACAATACACCTACCAAGTTTTGTGATTCTAGGAAAAACTAAGCCCCCATTTTTGACTAAAGGTGGCGCTACTGAGCCATTCCACCACGCCCGTTTCTGAAACTTTGCACATGTCTACTGGATAATAAATGTGATGTGTCTGTCGAGTTTCATGCATTTTCAAGCATGTGAAGAGTCTCAAAAGCATCCGAAAAGAATATTAAAGTTTGATGCGTTGCCACGGCAACAGTATCTAAGATATCAATAATCCTTTCACAGGTCTACATCTGCCGTGTGTCTACATTATACACATAAAGTTTTAAGCAAATCGGGTAAAAATAAGAAAGTGATTTCAAAGCATTTTGAAAGTGACACACTTCCTGTTGCCAGTTGGTGGCGCTATAACTTTGACTCACAAAGGTCACATCCATGTGATCGGCCTCTTACAACGAATACACTGCTGAAGTTTCAGCAAGATCAGATAATGTATGCAGAAGTTTTAATACACTTCCTGTGTCCCATTATTCGCCATAAATTCGTTTCCTCGCCACGGCCAAACCGTTCGAGATATCAAAAATCTGTTCGCAAGAATTCATCCTCAATGTCTTGACTTCATTCACACCGAGTTTGGCGGCGATCGGATGAATTCCCTAGGAGGAGTATTTCACATTCCATTGTATGCGTTTTCCAAACAACGTATAATAACCGACTTCCTGTTGGGCTTTTGTAAAACTTAGAGCACGAAAGTTGTGCGGCCCGATGAGATCTATATGTGTACTGAGTTTCATATTATTACATGCAAGCGTGTTTGATATATGGACCAAGATTTCGGACCCCATTCCAGGGGGCGCTGTCGAGCCCCCCTGCCACGCCCCGGTACCAGCTTCAGCCCGGCCCTGATGGCCGCGGGTTCTGACCTGTGTGCAAAGTTTCAAGAGTTTTTGAGCATGTTAAGGGCCCCAAAAGTGGCAAAAAGGCAAAAAAAAAAATAATGAAGAAAAAAAAAAAAAATAATCCTTACGAAAACAATAGGGCCTTCGCCCTTTCAGGGCTTGGGCCCTAATAAACAGAGCAATTCCAAGAGGGTCCTCACACCATCGGTGCTCGGGCCCTAAAAAGTGCACTTTAAATACCCAGATGATGCACTAAATTAACGGGAAAAAACGTGTGAAATGTTAGACACCATATGTACTAAACTGTCGCAAATTTAATTACATAGCGGAGGGGGAGGGGCATCCGACTCCAATGTTGAATGACAAAATAACCTTTTAAAATCCATACACTGATGAGTATACAATGCATAAGTACATACTGTGCAAAGTGTATAGTGCATCGTTTTTGAACATCAAATGAGTGATTGACATGTTTTTGTATACTGTGTGTGTAGCAGGGAAGTATGCATACTGCTAGAGTGCTAGCAATGACAAGGCTCAAGTTCAATTCCAGGGAACACACACACAAAATGTATAATTTCAATGCCCTTTCAGTCGCTTTGGATATTAGCATCAACTAAATGACAAATTAGCCATTACTACACTACACAAACACCTGAGTTTGCAGTTGACTTCACCTTATTTGCTAAGTCAGCATAAAACAGCACTAATTCTGTTGACCGTAAATGGGTCGAGTGCACATAGGCGGGGTTTAGAAAGGAAGAACAACTACAACATCTTGTAAGGTCTTGCTTCATTAGCTGGTATAATATGTGCTAGTGAGAAAGCAGCACATGTGGCTCATCTCTAAACATGTAATAAATCACAGAGCAACCTTTCATCCAAACAGATAAACAGCTGTCCTACTACATGCAGCATTCGTGCAGCTTTTGTGCCCTCTGAACTAAACACAACTATTGTTCATTTACAGATGAAAAAAACCCAAAAAACCCCAGCATGAACAGTGTAGGCCAATTCATGAACAATCACCCCAATGAGTTGGTTCTTTTAATGAATCGTTCAAAAGACTCACAAACTCTGGAAATAATGGATTGAATCAGTCTGACTAATAATTCACTGAATGTACACACTGAGTCAGTCAGACAGAGGTGGAGAGTAACAAAGTACATTTACTTGAGTACTGTACTTAAGTACACTTTTTGAGTGTCTGTACTTTACTTGAGTATTATTTTTTCTGGAAACATTTTACTTTAACTTCACTACATTTGAAAGACAAATATCGCACTTTTTACTCCACCACATTTCTGTCAAGGTCCTTGAGTAGAAAGTAGTAACGTCAGTCAGGGGATGATTTTGGTTGCAGAGGTTGCATTTTGGTTGGAAATAAAAGTTGGGTTGACTTCAGAACCCGACTGATTTTGGTTTCTGACGTCAACCCGATTTTCATTTTCAACCACAATACAATGTCTGTTCAACGTTGGAGATTAACGTCAATCTGACGTTGGATTCTGACATCAACATGATTTTCATTTTCAGTTTTGGGTTTGGTCTTCTAAATGCGAATTTTGTCATTGTTTTGGAGCACACTGGCTTATAGATAACAGTAAGGCTAACATATTCATACTAGAAGCCAAAAAACTTTAAATAGGACACTATTTGAGGGAACAGCCATTTGAGTGTCCGAAACCTTGTGGACGTTATTGAGTGCACTTATTCAATCTCACATTCAATCCCACAACTGGAACTGTGTTCTAGAAATAAATTTGATATTGTAAATATTGAGTAATATTTGACAAGTAGTATCTGCACATCTTTTAAGGAAGTTGTGTACTTTGTCCACCTCTGCTGAATCATCTGAATTAATAGGCTAATCAGACAATTATGCTCAAGCACACATAAGATATCCCCCTGCCTATGTCATAATAGTTTTGATAATTATTGACGCATATAATCTCTAAATCATTAACACAACATGCAAATATCTTAACGAAATTGACTAAACAAATCGCACAGCGCCTATCATAAACACAAGTTTACATGAATATTCATATGAATGGAGCGCCCATTTCCATCTAAAGTCTACTAACTTGTGCGTAGAGGAACTGACTCCATCATCAACTCCCTCATTATGCCAAATGTATATTACATATCCATGAAGTTCGGTCTCTCTTGTGTTTTGAAACCCTTCTATAATTTCATCTGTTTTGTCTTCACCACAAGAAGGCTCGATGACTCATTAAAGTGATACTGAAAGCTGATTGGCTTTTTATAATGTCCATAAACAGTAGAGAAGGTGGAAAACAGCACTAGCTACCCAGATCAGTAGCCTTGAGAGGAAACCACTAATATTTCTCTCTCATCCTGTCCACCTGCTCTAGGAATTTCAAGGGATTCTCACCACTTTACCTTGGACGACAACACCTGACACCTGCACCTGTACTTCACTGTTTGCAAAGTACAAATCTGAAAAATCTCCGCATTGAGTTAACTTTCAGAATCTGCATTCATTTCCCTCTATCAGACCAGCACTGCAGTGATGGTTTGAGATTTCTTTTTTATTACAAATTGAGTCAGCATCCATAAACCTTCACATCCTCCCAGAGCAAAACATCAGCAGGATAGTCGGAGTATTTTTATTAATGATGAAATATTGTGAAGCACTTCTTACTGTCTCTGCAGAAATTGCCAGGGGTGCAGGACGGTAACTGCTCGATTAAATGGTTGTATTTTCATGGACGCATCTAAGCTTTATGATCACCAGATCACTGTCTAGAGTCCTTACCGGATATGAGAAGAGGGTTCAGGTTTGTGATGCAGACATAAGAACCTGCATAAATCAAACGCAGAAGAAAAAAATTTATTATAAAAAGACACTATAGGAGAAAGTAAACTTTTTGATGCACTGTTCACATTTATCATCTAACACAACACTTCCTACAAAAGTAGTTTTCATTTCAGCTCCCCTCATCTATCGTTTTATATAATTAAGTACATTCAGCTATGGAAACCTATAAGTCTGCTACATTTTAAGACCCTAGAAACTAAACATGCTTCATCTGCCGTTGTTTGAATTTGTAGGGAATAATTCCCATCGAAGTGTCTTTTACAACCATGCAAGAGCACTCCAGGGCATCTGTGTGATTATCTCTCAGTTTCATAAACCATTTCTCTAAACTCAGAGTTTTTATTGTGTGTTTATTACTTTTAAGACAAATGCATTGCTTTCTTTTACCAAGGGAACATGAGTCCTGTAAATAATGCATTTCTTTTAGACAATGACATTTCAGCAGCCCTTTGAAAAAGTGTCCATTTTTCAGCAACAGAAAGTATTTGTAACATCATTTTTGGCTTAAGCCCGTGTGGTCCACCAGGTTACGATTCTTTTCTGATTTTGGACCATTTTAGTTTGGTAAAACAAAAGATACTTTTGCTAAGTCACCTTGTTTCTTTTTCCTTCATTACTGCTGAGACTTTGATCCTCCAGCGGTCATATTTCACTGAATGACAGAGCGGAAAATTGAGCTAAAAGTGCCCAGCTGTATTTGTCCAAATATCCCTTTTCTCAGTCTTTTTGGGCCCAGTCGAGCTGCCAGTGCTAATTTTTGGGCCATGTTTGTTTAGGTTTATCTAAAGGGGGTGTGAGGCTCTGGGTGTGCGTATATACAGTATGTGTGTGGCGTATCACAGGTGGGTATGTGTTTTGTGTGCTAGCTAAACTCTTCTGTTGTGTAAGTAAGCCAACCTGCTGTGAAACGCTCTGGCACTGATGCTCCTAAATCCTGCCAGTTCCACTAGGCACCAAACCAGCATCAGAGCCCATACAGATGCAGTAGAGTCGGCCTGTTTTTCTTTGCTCACCCACAGAGGATAGAACATGATGGCTCTGTTCCAAAACCTAGTAAACTACCTACTGCCTACATAGGCAGCATCCTAACAGTATGCTTACTAAAATAGAATCTCATAAGTAATTTTGAATGTTTACATATAGTAGTTCTACTCAGTGTTGGGGGTAATGCAATGCAAGTAATGCGAGTAACGTAATCAGATTACTTTTTTTCAAGTAACTAAGGCCTCGTTTACACTGTCAGTGAAATGTGACCCAATTCCGATTTTTTGCGCGACACAGATCCGATGTGTTCTATGACAGTGTAAACAGGAAAAAACGCATGCATTCGGATATTTCGAGATCGGTTTCAGGCCTCATTCATACGTGGAGATAAATCGGATATGTGCCAATGCGACTGTCAAGTAAACAGGCAGATCGGACTTTCTGAGGCATTAGACAACGTCTCCGCGGTTTAATGACGAGAGAAACCCCAACGCGCATCTACAAAGGGACGGATGGCCCGACGAAAAGTTGTGTCGTCGTAGGAGAGGAATGTGGACAAACGTTGACACAACATATTGTTGTAGGCCTACACAACAAAATTTCGGACCGACCGCTCCTCGTTAAAGCCAATATTTAAACAGAATATGCTCACCAGTCCTGAGATCTCTCTCACACACAATAACTGAAGCATATGTGCAATGATGGCACTGTTCGTCCTCCTTTGCCTCATAATCATGGTGATGTTTGGCGAACTTCAGAGCTAGCATCAAACATATTTTGCGTTCGTCCATGTAGGTGCCAGGTTTGGGTTGATGTCTTTTATTTTGAAATTTATTTTTTGGTTTGTTACGTCACTTGCTTTAGGTGCATATTACCTGTTAGTTTGTGTGTGGTTGGCATGGAGGAAGGGGGTGAGTAGCTGGGACGCTCACTTTCTGTTGACCGTTTTCATTTCATTTAAATTTATTTCATTTATTTTCTTTTTGTTTACTTTGCCGTCATCATCTTCATGTTATTGTCCTGTTCAATGTTACAATAAATCACCTGGATCAACAATGGAAACGCGTCAATCTTTAATCCCTCTACTCAGCCTCTTAGCGGTTACTGGATACCGCTACATTTAGTCAACAGAAATCGGCCACTGTTGGATTTGATTATCGTGGATTGGAAAGGATTTCTACGCACACCGCATGCACGCGAAGTGCTGACGCACACACTGAAGTGAGATCGCGCTTCTGTATCCTGAAGGCAGAAGAGGTATGTGAGCGGTTTTACTATGTTTGGCTGCAACATTGCTGTTTATTGAATGAGAAGAGAGGACGCTTTTGTCGCAGGCCGTGCAGTGTTTGGATACCGCTTATTGGATGGATAGCGGTTGTGGAATGAAGTGCAAGTTTACTACGCACTCGTGATCGCGTTGTGGTGGTGCGTTCATTCATGAAATTGTTGGCTTGATCTACGCGTTGAATACAGCGCCGTTTGGATTACTTGGATTGTGTTGTGAGAGATGGACGCAAATGAGTCTGCGCACGCTGCTATATGCAGCAAAAGAGAACCTAAGCTTACAGCAAAGGCCTTGGCTCTTAGAATTGAGACGTTGCAAAAGGATCGCAAGTCTAAGGTGAATCAAATGAAGAGCTTAATTTTATCAATGAAAGATCTCATGGAATGTGATGAAAATGCTTTACAATTGTCTTCAATGGTGGGATCTTTAAAATGTTTGAAAGATGATGCATCTGTGTTGCATAAAGAAGTACTTCCTTTTCTTCCTCCTGAGGAACAAAACAAACAAAATGAGTGGTTTGATGCAGTTTCTAAGCACAATGATGGATTTGTGGAAGATGTGGAACGATGGTTGAATGAAGCTAAGAATCTGAGGAAAAATGGTCAAATAACAGAATCAAATTCTACTCAACATTATGCAAATCATTGCCCATCACTTTCTGTCATTCATCATTCAAAAGCAATGGATAATTGTGCTGAACCTCATCTAAGCTGTGATACTAATGTTCCACCTTCTGCTGAACCAGTTTCATCATCTCATAATATGCATGTTCTAAGTGAAGATCCGAACTGTGACATGGACGATGGTGATGTGCAGAATCAAATACAGCCAACCGATAGTGTCTCTAACGTGGGCAGGAGAACGACAACTAGTCATGGATCTCGAACCAGTCGATCTTCCATTGTATCTGCTCATATTAAGGTTAAGGCCGAAATGGCAGCCTTGTTGGCACATCAGAAAATGTTGTCACGGAAACATGTATTGGAGAAGGAGGAGGAGGATTTGAGGAGGAGAAAAGAACAAATGGAACTGGACACTAAAATTGCTGTATCCATGGCCAAGATGAAAGTGTATAGTGACGTGAGGTCAGAACGAAGTGCTTGTACAAATTCTTCTGATGCCAGTGTGTTAAGGGCAAGAAATACTGGAACCAGTTCTCTTAACCCTAATGTGGAGCCATTTTTACCTTCGAGTTCATATTCAATGCCACAACAGCCACCTGTATTTTACACACAGGCTCAAGCAGCACCAGAGAATCCAGTGCGTTTTCCAACTCAGTCAGCTCAACAACAGCAACAGAGTGTAAATTCTAACACAAGGTTGACACATTCTACATTACCCAGCATCAGTCATGATGGTGGACATGGACCTGGAATGCAGGGTGCACATGGATCAAGTTTACAGGATGGTTTGGCAGGAGGAAGTATCCTTAAGCTTATTGACAAGCAGAATGAGATTGCTGCCCTATTAGTTCAGCAACACAACTTATCTTCACTTCCACCAAGGGAGGTCCCATTCTTTGATGGAGATCCATTGCGTTATCACGACTTTATGCGAACATTTGAAGAAGTGGTGGAAAAGAAAGCAAGTGGCCATGCAGATTGCTTGCATTTCTTGGAACAGTATACTAGAGGGCAACCTAAAGAGCTTGTTCGAAGCTGTCAACTGATGATTCCTTCACAAGGGTATATAAAGGCTAAGGCTTTGCTCAAGGAGCATTTCGGCAATGAGGTAAGAATAGCCTCAGCTTACATGAAAAGAGCGCTCTCATGGCAAACGATAAGATCGGAGGATGCTAAGGCTCTGCAGGACTACAGCTTATTTCTTAGGAGTTGCTGCAATGCAATGCAGAACATTTGCTACATGAATGAGTTGAATCTTGCCTCTAATATGCAAATTGTTCTTGCAAAACTTCCTTATAAGTTCAGAGAAAGATGGAGAATGGTGGCATATGATTTACAGGAAAGACGGAACCATCCAGCTTGTTTTTCTGATATTGTGGACTTCGTAGAAAGACAGGTAAAAATAGTCACAGATCCGGTATTCGGAAACATTCAAGATGTTCTGCCTAGTGGAGGTAGAAACCTGAATACCAAATTACCTCATACAAAACCTAGAAGTAGTTTTGCCACTACAGTCACTGCAAGTGGTGCAAAGGAGTGTGGTGGGAAGGCTGTGAATAAAACCTGTCCCTTCTGTGATGGAGCGCATATATTGGACTCATGCAAAAGGCTTTTTGAAAGATCTCATGCAGAAAAGATGAATTTTCTGAAGAAAAAAGGGATTTGTTTCGGTTGTTTATGTACAGGACATTTCAGCCGTGATTGTAAAGAGAGAAGCATATGTAAAATATGTCATCTTAAACACCCAAGTCTTCTCCATATTTTTCCATCAGAAAGAAAAGGCATGCAGTATAAAGATGAGTCAAAGTCAACAGTGGAAAGTGCTTTTGTCTCGCTCCAGTCCAGTGCTCTTACTGGGGCTGGTAAAGAAAATTGTGCATTGTCTATCGTTCCTGTATGTGTGAAATCAAAGAAAGGAAGTAAAGTTGTGACCACCTATGCTTTTTTGGACTCTGGGAGCTCTGCAACTTTCTGTACAGAGAGTTTGATGTCCAAGCTCAATCTCTCAGCAAAGAAAGTTAACATTCTAATGAGAACCATGAGTCAGGACAAATCCGTTTGCTGTTACGTTTTGAAGGATCTGGAAGTGTCAGCATTGAATCAAGAGCATTACTGTGCTTTACCAGAGGTATACACGCAGAAGACCATGCCTGTAGGTAAAACCAACATCGCCACACAAAACGACCTTGCTTGTTGGCCTCATTTAAGTCATCTATGTTTGCCTTCAATTGATGCTGGTGTGGAGTTATTGATTGGTGCAAATGTGCCAGAGGCTTTGGAGCCATGGCAGATTATCCGCTGTCAAGACAGTGGCCCATACGCTATTAAAACCATGTTTGGATGGGCAGTTAATGGACCAATCAAGCGACAGGAAGAGTATGCTGTTAAGGAACGTTCTCACATGACTGTCAATCGGATCACCGTTATGAAACTGAATGAGTTATGGGAGCAACAGTTCAAGGGTGACTTTCCTGAATGTGTGCAAGAGGAACAGCAAGGATTGTCAAAGGAAGATCATCAATTCATGGATTTTGTTTCACAGTCATCAAGACTGATCAATGGGCATTACTGCATTGGTCTTCCACTTAAAAACGAAAAGGTAGTCATGCCAAGGAATAGAGCAATAGTGGAACAACGTGCTCTGAATCTTAAAAGAAGGCTTCAAAGAAACACTTCTTTTCATGCTGACTATACTACCTTTATGGAGAGTGTCATCGCTAAAGGCCATGCTGAAAAGGTTCCCACAGCTGAACTGGAACGACTGGATGGACGCTTATGGTACATACCCCACCATGGTGTTTATCACCCTAAAAAGCAAAGGATCAGAGTGGTGTTTGATTGCGGAGCATCATATCAAGGAACATCATTGAATGAACAACTTTTGCAAGGTCCAGATTTAACAAGTCCGTTGGTGAGTGTTCTTGTGCGATTCAGAATGGAGGATGTTGCCATGATGGCTGACATAGAAACGATGTTTCATCAGGTTAAGGTAAAGCCTTATGATTGTGATCTGTTGAGGTTTCTTTGGTGGACTGGAGGAAACATTGATGCCAACCTGGAAGAATACAGAATGGTTGTGCATTTATTTGGAGCAACGTCATCTCCAAGTTGCTCTAGCTATGCATTGAGAAAGTGTGCAGAGGACAATAAGGATCTGTATGATGCCAAGACTGTGGACATTGTCTTTAATAACTTCTATGTAGACGACTGTCTCGTGTCTGTGTCTACAGACTCAGAAGCTGTTCGACTGTACCAGAAGCTCACAGAAATGTGTGCTAAAGGTGGATTCCGATTAACCAAATGGATAAGTAACAGCCGCACTGTGTTAAATGCCATCCCTGAGGAAGACCGAGACAAGAAAGTTAAGAACTTGGATTTGGAACATGACACGCTACCTTTGGAAAGAGCATTAGGTGTGCAGTGGTGTGCTGAATCTGATGTCTTCAAGTTCAAGGTGACCATCAAGGACAGACCTCTTACTCGAAGAGGAATTCTTTCTATTATTAGTTCCATCTATGACCCTCTTGGCTTTCTGTCTCCTGTGATTCTACATGCAAAAATGATACTTCAAGATCTGTGTAGAGAAAAAATTGGATGGGACAGCACTATTCCAACAGTGTACATTCAGCGATGGACAAGTTGGTTAGAGAAACTTCATGAATTGGAGAAATTCGAGGTCCGCAGGTGTTTAAAGCCGGAAAGCTTTGGAGAAGCTATATCTGCCCAATTGCATCACTTTTCGGACGCCAATGAGAAGGGTTATGGCATGGTGTCGTATTTACTACTTCATAATGATCAACAATGTGCTCATTCCTGTCTTTTAATGAGTAAAGCAAGAGTGACTCCTTTAAGACCTATCACTATCCCTCGTCTGGAGCTCACAGCTGCCACACTTGCTGGTCGCATGGATAAGTTGTGGAAGAGAGAGCTGAAGATGAAACTTCAGGATTCGGTATTTTGGACCGACAGCACCTCTGTCCTCAAGTACATCCAAAATGAGACTTCTCGATTCAAATGCTTTGTAGCCAACCGAGTTGCTGAAATTCGCAGTGTTTCTGAAATCAGACAATGGAGGTATGTTAAGTCTTCCAACAATCCAGCTGACCTAGCATCCAGAGGTCTAAAGGTTGATTCATTCTTAAAGAACCAGATATGGATTTCTCAAGAGTTGTGGCCCGTAGATCCTACTGATGTAGGTGTGATGTCGTCTTGTGACCCAGAAGTGAAAAGGAGTGTTCTGGTGAATACTGTGCAAGTTCATCAAGAGTATGATTTTATGCCATACTTTCATTATTACTCTTCATGGATGCGATTGAAAAAAGGCGTAGCTTGGATCCTTCGATTCAGGAACATTCTAGTTGATCTCAGCAAGGAAAGGAAAAGGTTGATGACTGCTTACTCTGATATGGATAAGGTGCAACGAGAGACTGTTGTTGAGAAAGAGATACAAAGATTTAAATCCAATGTGCCTGCAAAATTGTTGTCTTCAGATGAGTTGGAAAGAGCTGAATTGTAGATTATTCGTCTTTGCCAAAAGAAGAGATATTCTGAGGAACTGGTTAGTCTACGGAAAGATGGATTGGTAAAACGGAATAGTGAACTCTATAGACTTAATCCTGTGCTTCAATCAGATGTCATCAGAGTTGGTGGGCGACTGGACAAGGCTATGATGCCTGAAAGAGTTAAGCATCCAGTAATACTGGCCAAGGATTTACACATTTCAGATTTGATTCTGCGACAGATTCATCATGACATTGGACACTGTGGACGAAATTACATGCTGGCTAATTTACGGCAGAGATATTGGATCCCTGGTGCTAGCACGGCTATAAGAAGAATTTTGTCCAAGTGTGTGGTCTGCAAACGTCTTCATGGAATCCCGGGTCATCAGCAGATGGCAGATTTGCCACAAGATCGAGTCACACCTGACAAACCGCCATTCACGCATGTTGGAGTGGACTGCTTTGGTCCATTTGAAATAAAAAGGGGAAGGAGCGTTGTAAAACGTTATGGAGTGATATTCACATGTTTAACTATAAGAGCTGTTCACCTTGAGATAGCGAATTCTCTTAATACAGATTCTTTCATCCATGCATTAAGACGATTTATTGCACGTCGAGGACAAGTTGTCGAGATCCGTTCAGACAACGGGACAAACTTTGTTGGTGCCCAACGTGAACTGCAGGAGGCTATAAAAAACTGGAATCATAATCAGATCAATTCATTTCTGCTTCAAAAAGGAATTAAGTGGAACTTTAATCCCCCAACTGGCTCGCACTTTGGAGGAATTTGGGAGCGGCTTATAAGATCAGTAAGGAAGATTCTAAATTCTATCCTTAGAGGGCAAAGTCTGGACGAGGAAGGTCTTTACACACTTCTTTGTGAAATCGAATCAATCCTCAACAATCGTCCAATATCCAGAGCATCTCTGGATGTTAATGATTTGGAAGCCCTTACTCCAAACCATCTTCTCCTCTTAAAAACACAGCCATCTTTATCACCTGGACTCTTTGACAAGAACGATCTGTATTCACGACGACGTTGGCGACAGGTCCAATACATGGTGGATCTATTTTGGAAAAGATGGACCGGGGAGTACCTACTTCAACTACAAGAACGCCAGAAGTGGCTGGTGAAGAAACGCAATTTTCAAGTGGGAGATATTGTGCTTGTAGTGGATGATACTGCTCCAAGGAGTTCATGGATAATGGGCAAGATCATTCAGATCACAAAGGATAAAAAAGGATTGATACGTCAAGTAAGAATCAAGACCAAGAGTTCCTGTTTGACCAGACCCATTACCAAAGTTTGCCTTCTTCTTGAAACGGAGGATTTTAACTAGGTTATTCTATGACCGACTGACTAATTGACTGACTGACTTGTGAGAGCTCTCAACTGACTTACTGAAGACTTTGACTAAAGACGTTTTAATTGACATGTTTACTTCAGTTGATTATGGACATTGTTCACATTGAAGAATTGGACATTTACATATACATGCAAACATACACATACATGTGTAGCCTATACATTTTTTATTTGTGGAATAAAATTTAGCGATTTATATGTATGTAGGTACATATTCAACGATGTGTAACTTGCATGATTGTGTTGTATTATGATTATTACAGTTTGTGGGTGTAATAATCAGGGGCTGGTGTGTAGGTGCCAGGTTTGGGTTGATGTCTTTTATTTTGAAATTTATTTTTTGGTTTGTTACGTCACTTGCTTTAGGTGCATATTACCTGTTAGTTTGTGTGTGGTTGGCATGGAGGAAGGGGGTGAGTAGCTGGGACGCTCACTTTCTGTTGACCGTTTTCATTTCATTTAAATTTATTTCATTTATTTTCTTTTTGTTTACTTTGCCGTCATCATCTTCATGTTATTGTCCTGTTCAATGTTACAATAAATCACCTGGATCAACAATGGAAACGCGTCAATCTTTAATCCCTCTACTCAGCCTCTTAGCGGTTACTGGATACCGCTACAGTCCATCTGTGCAAGATAATTGAACCCTTTAAGCATGCGCGATGTTTCAGATATGGCAAATGTAAACACATGGATCAGATATAGGTCACAGTTGAAAGAACGTCATCATCATCTCAATATGCGTAAAAAATTACTTTACTTAAACATCTAATTTTTAATTGTTGAAGTAAGAATGTTGAACTTTCTTCTCCTGCATCATATTCTTTTACAATTCAGCTTATTCATTTCACTTTTGGTTCAAGGACCTTTATGTTTCTCAAAAATATACGTTATTATTATTTAAATAACAAATAAGCAAGCCCAGTCCAGGAGAGAAAAAAGTAAGGCAATTGTAACACAATGCATTACTTTCCATAAAAAAGTAACTAAGCAATTAGTTACTTTTTTAGGAAGTAAAGCAATATAACGCATTACTTTTAGAAGTAACTTTCTCCAACACTGGTTCTACTTAGTAATGTTCCTCATACAAAGTGCGCAACTGTGTTATTTTTTCAGTTATAGCATTATTATTTTGCTTAGCCGATAACTCTAATACAAGGGTTTTTCAAACTGGATTTTGCCACAAGGGAATATTAATATATATATAGGTTATATTATATGTCAAAAGTCAAGAGATTAATCATGTTCATAATTAAATCTGTTGACAGACACCATAAAACAGCCAATCAGATTTGAACTGTCGATTTCAGACAGAGCTTGCCATTTTTGCGTGCATCACGCATCAGATGGTCAGCGAACGGACTGTGGGCGGTCCGGGGGTGTGATGTCTGAGGCTGAGACTAGCCAGACATTGACCCCTTGGTCATATCAGCCAGTAAAACAATCAAAAAGTACCACTACCTCCCCATTGTCTCATATCTTATACATTCATATACTCCTACATGTTCACAAATTTTGCTCGGTTCACTAGAAGTCAGGCTGACCTCTAACCCTGAGAGTAGGCTTAAAATGTATATATGATGTAATGAAAACATTGTGTTTTTTCAGGGACACCTCTCTCCTGCTAGGCACAAGAAGCACTGAGTTTTCAATGTGTGGTTCATATGTGGTTTGTGCTGAACTAAAACTCCATCTGGACAGCAAAGGCTCAGTGTGGGTGGAGCTTTTAGCGTGAGATGTGTTAGGACAGCAGCAGTGGACTGAGTACAGACTGCAGTGGGAGTAGATGTGTGCCATTTCTGATTAATTTCTGAGTAATACTTAGACATCTGATAGCACACACATACGCATTCACAACAACAACAATAACAGAACGAAGTGGCATTACTCACATCCAAAATCATTATGTCTCATGGGAAGATGTGAAATGCTTAAAAATTTGAGCAAAACAGTAAACAAACAAACAATGGAGATTTAAAGAATAAAAATAGATAAAGAATTGAAGGATTATATATATTTAAGGAATGTATAATTTCAATAATAAATATTTTGTTTAATGTGGAAATATATTTCATTCATTATTTAATTTTACAAATTCTAACTGATAAAACTCATAATGTAAGAGGCATAAGGGACAGTTGTGGCCTAATGGTTAGAGAGTCGTAGGGAGACTTGTAACCCGAAGGTTGCGGGTTCAATTCTCAATACCAGCAGGAAATGACTGAGGTGCCCTTGAGTAAGGCACCTAACCCCCCAATCGCTCCCCGGGCGCCACAGTGTTCTCATATGAACAATCAGTCAAAAACTATAATGATTTAACTACAACATTTGTACATTGTAAACTACATGTGTCTGATTCCCGGAAAAAAAAGCTGCGCTGAATGTTTTTAAATCACTAAAATGAGCCGACTCATAAGAGTAATTAGTATGGGAATCCCACTGCGCTGGTCAGACTTGGGCCCTGTCCCAATCAGCACAATTTATATGACCGTACGATCTTGTGGACTTACAATGGCTGCCATGCATGTCTGTGAAGTCTACAAGACCGTAGAGTGTCCCATTTGTCATTTTAGGTTTCAGAAGGGTGATCATTATATGCGACCTCGATGTGCACTTTTGCTGAGCCCGCAGCAGGCATTCAAAGTATGTACTTTCGTTTATGTCACGAAAGTACATACTCGTAGGAAGACTGCAAGTGTTTAGGGTGTCATTTGGGAAAGGGCCTTGTATTGATTCGCTAAAAAAACAGACTCATAAGAGCCATTCATATATGATCTGTTGCAGTGTTTTTGAATAAGTAAAGGCTACTACAGGAAACTCGATTTTATACGGTATTCCGTATAATGCATGGTTGCACTTTATTTTAAGGTGACGTAGGTAGTTACATTGTACTTACTCAAGTATATACTGAGTAATATTATTAACAACATGTACTTACTATAGGGTTTGGTTTAGGGTTAGTTACTTGTAATTATGCATAATTTACTATTATTAGTAAGTAGATGTAGTAACGTGTAACTACTTTACCTTAAAATAAAGTGTTACCGAAAGCACGTAAGAGAATCGAACGTCAAAAAAAGTAAAACACAAACAACATATTAGTGATATACTCTAAATGTTGCTACATTTGGTTACATTTTTACCGGCCATGAAAGGAGAAAAATGCTTGTTGAATCAGATGGTGTAGTTACGGCCTCTACCAGGCTAACTGGGTCATGCTAACCAGCCAAACCTTGATAACATGAGGGTGAGTAAAGGATTACACTAAACTATTCCATCTTTTGGAGCATAAAAGAGTAGAAATAATATTTATGTGTTTATCCATATCTTCTATGCCTTACAAAAGTTATGGCAGAAAGTCTTTACAACACACTCCACATGGCAAAACATGTGGTTATATGACTCACAATGGAAGTTCCTCAGGGAACACAGAAGATAGAGGGGTGAGCGATAATATTTATATCATATTTCCCCCTCACTCCGAACAATCCAATTATTACCTCTTGCTCACCACTCATAACCATATTAGAGTGAGTTGTCATGGCAATGGAGATTTCCAATCAGCTCTCTCACATTTCTTGTCACATGGTAGATGACGATATTAAAGGGCAGAATTTATCACCGGGGGTTCTCCAAATCTCATTTGAGATTCAATCATGAGAGCAACAATAGCTTAATATTCTGTTTCATCTGGCTATGTCTCAGAATCCTCAGGGTCACCATTAGCGGGTAGACTGTGCACATTAATGGACCTGTCATACGTTATTTTTAATGAACCCAATGACATTTTTGGCTATGTATGCTTCTAATATGGGAACCCAAGGCTAGTTATCACACTTAATAGTCCAGTAAATCCCAAAACTGGGGCATGTTGTCACAATGGAAACACTGAAAAACGAAAAGTGAAAGGCAACATACAAAAGCAGCTCTCGTTGTTTTGTCCAACAAATATTGTAATTAATAAATTGTATGCATTTACATCATTTAAAGCATGATATCCTTAATCCCCTCCTCAAGCCTACCGTCTACCTAACATTGTGTGGAATCCTTTTATTAAAAATCTCATGTGACACTGTGTGCCAGGATTTGTAGTTATATCACTGATGCTGTAATCATCACCAAACAGATATGGCATTAAACAATCCTGCGCTGTGGAAATCTCCGGCAGAGACAGGTTTGCCTCTTGAATCCTGTATAATCCCGCAACCTGTCTGTGTTTATGTAAGAGAGCTGAAATACCTCCCCAAATATCTTCCTCGTGTGCGCACACGGGAACTGGCATCCCTCAGGTCGCATGGCTCAGTCATGCTGCTTCCAGGCCATAATCAGCCTAGCTGAGATGTGAACTGTGACAACAGCCCAAACCATCCCATTTCTCATGGGAGAAAGACAGCCTGGATGTAATACCAGATCTTTCTTGATGGTGGTCTTTCGGGAAAATAAATAAACTAATAAAATAAATCAAGTTTGAAAGATGTTTGGTACAATGAAAGCATGGACAAACCCACCAGTGGCAAAATGACAATGAGAACCCATAGAAAGTTAATTTTTTCTCCTATTGCGGATTTTACAATTTTGTTGCCATGGACTCATGCAATATGATCTATTGGCAAGCGACTCCCTTCCTAAAATAAAGGCAGCTTTGAAACTGTGAAAAATATATAAAAAGTTTAAAACATTAGATTTTTTTTAACCCACAACTAAATACGTTCAGAGAATCAAAAACCTAAAAAGAAACCAAGATTGCAACCAAGATCTCAAGATCTTCCAAAACCAAATGATCTGAGTTTAAATTTTGTGTAGCCTACTCTAACTGTAGCCTATCTCAAGAATCGTCTCAAACGTGTCTCATCTATCCTATATATAAGAGAACGTAAAATGCTTAAATGAAACAAACAAGGCCTGGTTTCACAGCTTAAGCTAGGATCAAGGTTATTTTTGTAAACGAAAACCGAAAGACTAAAACTATTGGTCAACATTTTTTTCGTAAACTAGAAATTTCAACATAAATGAAAAACTAAACCTAAACGAAACTAACAACAGTTAATGAAAAACTAAATGAAATAAAATAATAATTAGCAAAAAATAAGTAGGCTATAAATCGTTTTCGTAATAAGCTCTATATCCTACCGGAAAATCACGTTTTTCCATTGGACTGCGCTACTTTATTTTTCAATGTAAACACGCGCTAGACACACATGTACAAGCGTACATTTGGAGCGTCTCGAGCCACGGTTACAAAAAAAAGCCGTGCACACCGCCAAGCGAAATGGTGTCTTTGCGCCGCACGACTGCCCACACCGCAATGACGTAATTTTGCCGCGCGCAACTTCACGCTCGTGCGGACGCGGCGACTAGGCTACAAACCTAGCTTAAAACGCGGCACTCAAGTTAAAATAAGTTCAACTTTTAAAAGAACTTTTTTCTCGAGACCTTGTGCCTTTTCCCCATTCCACTGCCTGCTTCTCGCGTTTTTCAAAGCAAAATGTTTTCTGTGTAAACCAGCTTAAGAAGCAGAAATGGCTAAATACTTATTTCCATCATGCCTTGACCTTATGTGGACCTAATTCCAGGTAAGATAACCATCTCATGTGAATAAGATAGGCAACCACACATATTAGACAGGATAGGCTAATATGACACTGAGCAGAAAACGAAAAAAAAAAAAAAAAAAATAGCATGTCTAGCCCACAAACAGACACATTTTCAGAGTAGAAGTAAACTAAATGTCTGGTCTGAATAGAACACATGAATACTGTACGAGTATAAATATGAGTATATGACATTGAAGTCATTTAGTTCATTTAGGACATTTACGTAGCTTTTATCATGCCTTAGAAACAAACATTTCTGGTGTGCATCTTGAGACAAAACAATGACACTGATATATTTTAAGATATGTCAGTGCAAGTTGATTTCCATTAAAACAGCTCAAACATGCGTTTTAGTCTTAATCTTAAGCCTCGTCTGTGAAACCAGGGGTAAGAAAACCATTAAGGTAGTTAACTATAAAAGAGCAATCTCTAAGCAATAACATTTTACTTTGCTCTTTGATGATTCATATGTCAGACAGATCTATCAATATATGACATCAACCTTCTCATTTGATAGCGTACAACAGTAAACTCCTTTATTTCACTAATGAGCAAGACAAACAATACATCATTCAATACACTCTGTAAAAACAACAGCATAAGTGTGGGAGTAATTGGCTTCAAGTTGAAGTTTAGATCTCAATACTGATCCGGGCTGGACACGAATGGTCAAGCTCATAAAACCAGAACTAGGTAAACCTGATACACTTTTACTTTAAAGATGCATGAAAAAGTAGGCTATATGAAAAACAATGCAATATATTATTGAATCCAATCCAGTTTATGTTATTTCCCCACTCATTTCTATGTTTAATAAATGCACAAAATAATATTGTTTGTGTACTATTAGTGTAGGCAGGTTATTTGTTCAATTGTTGTGAAAATCAGATCAAATTTATGCATAAATTCTTTATCCTGCAACTGTATATTTTGACTTTGAGAACTGTTCATTCTGCACTGCTAACAGAGATATTGTAATAATCCAGTTGAGTTCTGCTGGATTTTGAAAGCAAACATGAAAGTCTGACTGAATTATTGATCAGCAAGGATAGATTCTGCAAAAACACGCGGGTCAGACTATCCATCACACCTTCTCAGCCTTGATTTCCTCTCCACTCAAATCAGATATCACAAGCTATGACATTAATGTACAGTATAATCACATTGGTTGCCATTAAATGGTGACTTGTGATTTACAAGACCGGGTATTTCAGTTCAATATGCGTGTAGCTGTAATGTAACAAGCTTGCTCTACTTATTAAAAGCCTGAGTTTGCAAACATTGCTAGGCTATTGAGTCTGCAGACCATATTTAATATTTAATCACTCAGCAATTTAGTGGAAAAGGCCAAATCATTTTTAACACTTTAAAGGTTGCACCAAGTATTTTTTCCACTTGAAAAATGTTTTACACTAAAATAAATTCATAGACTTTTCCAAAAATGTTTAAAATGAGATGGAAGTCTCCATTTGTCCAGGAAAAAAGGATTTGTTTTCTTCTGAAACTGAAAGTCAAACGGTGCAGTTTATCATCATTAGCAACACCAAGTGGAATTGCAAATGAATAAATAAATAAATAAATTCCAAACAAAGTTTACCAAGTCTACCAAACACAGTCCTACACAGTTCGTAGATGGAAAAAGATGGCAATATATTTCAATGTTTTTGTGTTCACTGGCAAGAAGTTTGCATTCTCTTGCAAACGTTTTGCGTTCGCATGTCAAATTTTTGCCTTCGCTTGCAAAAAATTTTGTGAGCAAACACAAAACTGGTGATGAAAATAAAATGAAAAGGAAGAAATACATATTTATTTAATAGTTTTTCCATCACCATATCCCTTTAGGGGCTCCGTACAGTCGTGCCCTAAAATCGCACCATTGGTTGAGGTAATGTCAGGTTTCTGAAACAGACTGTAATACCATTTGCTACCACTAGAGTCACAGATATTACACATTGCACCTATAAGCCTGGTAAACACTGTACGATTTTGCCGTCTGAGACAAATTTTGCAAATCCTAAAAAATCCTTGGGTAAAATCTGAAGTATATGATCGTTAGTTTGACATGCTTACAGACAGCCGATTAATGACAGTTGCAATAAAATTTTACCTCTGATGAAATTCTGGCAGTGTCAGAAGATTTGACTTACAGTCCTACAATGTGGCTCCTCCTACGATGACCATCAAATTGTCTTCGTTTTTCAAGACAAGCCATGCTTTCAGTCCAATCCAATAAAAAAAATATTAAAGTTCACTGGTGTTTTAGAACTGGATGAGAAGTTTACACTCTTAGAATAAAAGGTTAAATGGGGTTCTATAATGAACTAAATTTAAATTTAAACAACACTAATTAATTAAAACTAAATCCATAAAATGATGGGAACCCCTAAAACATTCTATAACCTTTTCTTTTAAGAGTGTAAAGGCAATCCCCTGGGACACAAATGTCTGTCATCCTTTGTCCTGTTTTCAACAGCTCTCATTACGCATTTAACATTTAGAACGATGGCGCGCACTTGATGTTTCGGCCAAAACCACCATGGCACTTCCAGCAGGAACCTGACAGGCCCTGGAGACAATGCGTCTCATTACCCTCACTTACCCCAGCAGGAGGGCATCTTGCCCCCTCACAGATGGTTCGGGAACCTGGACGGCGTCCACAAGCACCAGAATGACCGAGGCAGTGTCAGCTTCCGGAACTCTGACCATCCGTCTTTTGACGTCTGCGGTCATGACAACAAAACACACTCTCCCACTGACATATGCATAGTGACACATGGATACATCCCGCACAAACACACTCAAACCCGTTTCAACAAACGGATGACAGACACCCTATAGACCGCGGCTGATTTATTGGCCGGATGTTATGCGCGACCGTGCTTGCATGTTTAATCACATTATGTAAATATCGTGTTTGTCATGCTATTGTGCACATGTTCGCTGGTATTAGGTTGTTTTTATGCTCCATCTGTCCTCTAAAGTCATTCTATAACCACAGCTGGACTTAAAACCAGACTTTCAGTAGGAAAAAAGCCCAGACATTTTTTCAGCCAATTAAAACCGGAGGCTGTATTGTGATTTCAAGGGGGACATTATCTCTACACTGATGTTTAAAGCCTGGCTTTCTGAAGAGTCTGTAAGGTCTGACCTCAATCTGACCCTGTGGTCTGACTGCGTTTTATAACTGTCAGTGAGTCTGTGCCATTGCTGGATCTACAAAAGTCTCTGAAGAAATTACATGCTTCTAAACCTTAAGCCTGCCTGCCATCATTTATATATAAAAAATCACTTTTGAACAGATAGATGGATGGATGGATGGATAGATATGTTGGATGGATGGATGGATGGATGGATGGAGAGATATGATGGGTGGGTGGGTGGGTGGGTGGGTGGGTGGATGGATGGATAGATCGATATAATGGATGGGTGGATGGATGGATGGATGGATGGATGGATGAATGTATGGATGGGTGGGTGGATGGATGGGTGGGTGGATGGGTGGCTGGATGGATAGATAGATAGATAGATAGATCGATATAATGGATGGGTGGATGGATGGATAGATCGATATAATGGATGGGTGGGTGGATGGATGGGTGGGTGGATGGATAGATCGATATAATGGATGGGTGGATGGATGGATGGTTGGATAGATAGATAGATAGATATAATGGACAGTTTTTAATTGCAAATCTAGATTTTTTCCTGATGCATGTCTCTAAGAAAAAGGAGTGCAAATGGAGATTACGCTGGAAAGAGGGTGGGAGAAAAGAAGAATAGGATGGCGAGAGAGGGAGAGAGAGTGATGCATGATGGGTCGCCAGGAGATATGGCCAAATGCTTAACCCACACATGTGAAGCCTGAACCTGTTCAAAGCATTTTTGGCTGGTCTGTGAAGGAAGCAGAAGGAGCGTTTTGAACCAGGCAGTCAAAGAGGCGCGTTCTGAATGGGGGGAGCAGATGCAGTTATAACACAAGAAGTGAGACTGAGAGGGAAGGTTATACGGGCCAGCACAGTATCATTGCTGGAACAGAGGAACCACAGAGTCTTCAATCTCTATCTGTGAAGTACAGCGCAAGACAGAGAGAGAGACTGCAGTACAACCAGAGCGAGCAAAAACAGAATGAGAGATGGTCAGAGAAAGAGAAAGAGGCGCAGATGGTTGCTGAAATGTGTGAGTGCTCTAGTTTAGGATGTCATCATTATTGCGTGTCAACGATAAATGCCAGAATTGAAATGATGGCACCTGCTCATTTCTCTTTCTTTAGCACAACTGCCCAGCAAACGTAAAACACTTCCACAGATTTGCATATTGGTTGCAGTTATAGTAAAGTAGGCAACATAGGCTACAATGTTTCTGGAATATTTTATTTAGGTTTTAATGTAATCTATATGTTTCAAAAACATAGTGAAATCAAAACCATATCACAATGTTATTTGTCCTTGTCAGTGTTGTTATTGTTGACCTAAAACTAAAACTATTCAAAATCATTTTTGTTAATTGACATAAAACTGAAACAAAATAAAATATAAATATTAGATTAAAAACTTAAAGAAAAAAAAAATTAGAATAATTATATAATAAATAAATTAGAAATATTAACAAACAAAAGCTAATAAAAATGACAAAAGCACGTGTGTGTGTGTGTGTGTGTGTGTGTGTGTGTGTGTGTGTGTGTGTGTGTGTGTGTGTGTGTGTGTGTGTGTGTGTGTGAAAAACAATGCACCTTTTTATAAAAACATGTATTTCTTATGTTAAAAAACATCTGTAAGATATCAGTATGGCAACATTAGATACATGTTTTTACAACATGCTATACTTTGCTGGGTGAGTTCTCAGTTTACCTCAAAAGACCTTTTGCACAACCAATTTGATGAGCACTTCATGTTCGTCTTCACTGGCTGATCTCCACTCATGTGGCTGAAATGTGACGGTTATAGATCCAAACAGAGAGTCATTGGCAGAGTTTATGGATTTGAATCAACAGAGCAATTATCCACTGCACAGCAAAACACTAAATCAAAAGCAGCAAAAGCACAGTTCTGATAGTTTCTTAACCCAAATGACTGTTACTGTTCAAACTAACAAAGCAAAAGTTTTATGATTATTCGGAACGTTTTAATATCATACCTGCATGTTTTAAAGGGATAGTTCACTTTGAAATTAAATTTTGGTATGTTTTAGCTTAACTCAAGGGCATGCAAGATGTAGGCGTCTTTGTTTCCACAGTAGTTTCAATTTTGATATTTTTAGGTCAAACCGTTCTTGTCTGTCAGTCATATAATGCAGGTCTATGGTCACCACCTCAAAGAGCATGCACAGAGTCCAAATTAAACAATTCCCCATCGTAAGTACACATTGATGCCCTAAGACACGAAACAAGCGGTTTGTGTGAGAAAACGAACAGTATTTATATCGTTTTTACCTCTTATAACACAACCACGTCCAAGTGATCTGAGGGCGCGCGCGCTTCCTGGTGTGTGACGTGTGCGCGCATTCTGGCTTAGTCTGCGCAAGCACCGGAAAGTGTACAAGAGGTAAAAACGATATAAATACTGTTCGTTTTCACACACAAACCGCTCGTTTCGTGTCTTAGGCCATCAATGTGTACTTACGATGGGGAATTGTTTAATTTGGACTCTGTGCATGCTCTTTGAGGTGGTGACCATAGACCTGCATTATATGACTGACAGACAAGAACGGTTTGACCTAAAAATATCAAAATTGAAACTACTGCGGAAACAAAGACACCTACATCTTGGATGCCCTTGAGGTAAGCTAAAACATACCAAAATTTAATTTCAAAGTGAACTATCCCTTTAAGGTGATGCTCATGCTAGACTTAGCAAGCACCAATAGGCCTATGTTTAAGCGGAAAGCTGTTATTGGTCGGTGGAAAGCCGGCATGTTTCCTGCGGTCAGTGACGTGTGAGATCAACGGTTGTAGTTTCACAGATGTTAGTCCCAAGTTTACAGAGAATAGCTTATTCCCTGCAGTCTCATGCAAATTGAAACCTCATTAGATGTCCATGCCGTACCCTGCTGCTCTGCTTTTTTCCCATCGCATTTGCCTCTAAGTAGAAAATCATTGATCTGCGACATTTAATCTGATTTTCTTTTCTTTTTCGCCCTTGATGTACGTGTTCACACTGAGATGGAGATGGGCTTGTTTTGCACTCATATCTTTGGAATGTTCCCTGTAAGAGAGGAATGCACACTTGATACATTGCACTTTTTTAAGAGTGTTGAAATAAATTGTGTCGAGCAACAATAAATGTAACACACAAGCAAAAGTTTGCTCTGTTCAGGATCTGGATGATTTTATTTGATTTTCCTCTAAACCACTAGATGGCACAAAAAGTTGCCGCAACACTTTCCGAAACATCCGCTTTTCAGAATGCACGTGGAAATTTGGCTGATCCTTGATGTGATCGCGGACAGCAGCGCAAAGGTGATTCTGCACTAATTTGATCGATTATTTGACGTTTTTTAAAAATGTTGTAGATTTAAGTAGCAAATGAAAAGCGCTAAAATTATTGAATATATTTTGAGACAAAGGACTTAATGATTTTAATATCAGAAGAATGTGTAAAAGTGTGGTATCTGGGGTAAAAGGCGCCCCCTGCTGTTGGGGCGAAAGGCACAATAGTTAACATGATAATAAACAGCTGGCTGACTTTTCCATTTGTTGACATGCAGATTAGATTCAGATGGCATCATATATTAAGTTGGGTGTCTACGTTAGATATAATCACATAAATATAATTAAACCATCATGTTTAAGAATATTATATTAATCATATCATATAATAAAATGTAATTTAGCCTATTGTTACTGTAAATCTATATTAAATTATTACGGGATCTACAATGCTTTCAGAATCTTTACTTTTTAAAATAATTTTGTTTCTGTATTTTTTAAATATATTTTTATATTAATAACAGAAAATAGAACAAACTTTGCTAAAGTGATTGTTTTAACTTAGACATTATTAAAAACATATTATTTTAGCTAAAGTGTTTGTAGCAGTACTTTGTGACTTTTGCCCCATGCTTGTGTGCCTTTTACTGTGCGGGGTTTTAAACAAACAAGATTTATGATTTATTTTCACACAAAATATGTTGCTCTGTCAATGTTCAATCCAATTTTTGGTAAAATAAAGTAAAGTGTTAAAATAAAGTGTAACCCAATATTTTTTCTGCAATCAATCATACACTATGTGAGTAGTGAAAAGCACATTTGTCTTAAGGTGTGCCTGTACCCTACATTAAAAGTGGGGAAATTGTGATGTCCCATTCTTTGTATGGGAGCTGTAAGAAAGCACGAGAGATGCCCTCTAGTGGACATGAACGGTACACTGCATGTCAAAAGGCATCCAAGGAAGGGTAGCCAAGATTTCTTGTAAACACAAAAGGATAAAGAATAAATTATGTAATCTTTATTACATACTGTATATATAACACATATAGAATATACATAATATCTCTCTCTATAACTAATATAAAGTTGATAACAAAAATAAATGTATTATTAATTTTAGTCACTGCTACAACTACTGGGCTACTACTACTACTGATAAAATAATAATAAAAAAAATTATTGTTAAATGTTTTTATCAATATTAGTATAATACTACAGTAGGTGTAATTTACTCCAGTTTGGTGTTGTGTTTCTGATCTAGGATTCCGTGACGTTGCTCTCCGTGGGTTCTCCGCTGAGGTGGGATTGAGAGCGGAGCTCAGTGCGCATGCTCAGAAGGGAGAGGTATGGTTGAAAACTCGCAGTCCATCGCGCTGAGCAGAAGAGGAGCAGAACAACTAAATGTGACTTATCTGAGCATCATCATCATCACATCTGCGCCTCCGGGAGACAAAGACGAGACGAACTCTAAAGGAGCAAACAACGCGATCAGCAGAGCCTCCCGGAGTGATATGATATTATTATTATTATATCTCTCGACGTGACGACTGTTTGCCTGCCTCTAATGTTTCCATCCCACTGAGACCAGAGGGAATTATTCCTTCTTTTGTTCTTTGGTATTTTTATTTTTATTTTTATTGACTATTAATAAAAGCAAGCAGCCAAAACGATTAAATACGGGTCATTATGGTTTTGTTAACACTGAATAATAGAAGAGGGTTGAATTGCTTGTGCGCGCAGTTCTTGCTGTGGATTTTATGTGCTGTGGACGGTGAGGAGCAGCAATTCAGTGTGGAGGTAAGAGATCCACACAGGAGATGATGATGATGATGATGCTGATGTCCTTCACATCTCTATGTTCATAACAAACCCTGCGCTGGACTGAGCATTTTGCATGAAAACTTCTATGCAATTCACGCTTTGCACGTTAACCTCCCCATAACACACCAATTCAAAGTTTATTAAATGATAACAATACTACTAGCCTAAGAACGCAGCAGGAATGGATTGTCTTGTTATTTCTGAGACTTGTTGGCGAATGCTTACTATAATATTACAAGACCGAAGGTGTAGGATTTATAGGCTACATAACTTAATGTAAACATCTTAAGTATGTTAAATAATGTATCACGCATTTGTGAAATAGGGTCACACACTCACAGTCTAAATTAGTGTTCATGTTACAGTGCAATTGCTTAGTAATTAAAAAGCAGCATGCAATTTATGTTGTGAAGCATAGGCTACACTTTTGTAATGCATTTTAGGCTATTCTCAGTCTAATTGTTTATGTATTCAAAAACATAGAGAAGCGCTTGTTTAGTTGCACCTCTGACTTATTGTGTGGCACACTTCCATAATTCCAGTCCAGAAGCTCTTCTCTTTTCCTGCTGCTCTGGACACACAAACACACACACACACACATTGAGGTTTGTTCTATTGGCACAATCTGATTCCCGAAAGGGCGGAATAAATCAACTCTACATGACTTGATATCCGGCCAGTAACCAGAAGAAGTCAACCTGTCATTACAGCCTAAATATTGTAACGGTAAACATGCTGTTACAGTTCAACTTTTCATTTTTATTAGAAATGCAGCATAGAAAGCTTTCGCCTTTGAAACGTGCCAACATTATAAAAGTCCACTGTGAATTTACAGTCGGTCAGAAGTTATGCTCAAATGAGACAGCTGTTTGTGTTGTTTGGAGTAGTGAAGTGTGTTCAGGGCAAAGTTTTTCTCCATAGTTTATAATGACTCAAGCGCTGGATGGTGTTGCAGAGGCAGACCGCCTGTTTATGAGCTTGACAGTTCTGTCAGATGCCCTTTATGTCTTTAAGGAGCCTAAAATCTGCGGTAAAGCAAACAATAGCTTGAGACGCCTTAAATTTTCATTCTGACAACTGGTATTCCTTCTGTCTCTTAGAAGATTGCTATTTTAGACCCTTTGAGATTAGAGGCTTTCTCAGGACAGCAGCAATTCTGTAAGATTTTACAGTACCGTGTACTTTGAAGTCTCCAGTCACCATGTATTTAAGCACCCAGTCATATAAATTAGAATTTTGAGACAACTCAATGAGAAGCGAAGTGGAAAACAGATTATATCAATCAAATCATCTTGATACAAACTTCTTCACTGGACTGACTTTGATTTATTTAATGGCATCTATGGTTCCATAGAGAACCTTTAAGATCTTCACTCTTAAAATGAAAGGTTCTAAAAGGGGTTTTCACAGCGATGCCATAGAAGAACCATTTTTTGGTTTCCCAAAGAACCTTTCGGTGAACAGTTCTTAAAAGAACCATGTTTTTTCCTTTTGTGCAGTGGATAGGTTCCATGGATGTTAAAGGTTCTTCATGTAACCAGTGATGCCAATAAAGAATCTTTGATTTTTTTTTTTAAGAGTATAGAGAAAAAGTGTTCTTCAGATTAGAAAAAAGAAAAAAATCTTTCTTTTAAGAACTGTTCCCTCAAAGGTTCTTTTGGGAACCTGAATGGTTATGCTTGAAAAAATACCCTTTCCAAACCTTTATTTTTGAGAGAGTAATTGATAGTTTACTCAAAAAATTTTAATTCTGCCATCGTTTACTCACCCTCATGTCATTCCAAACCAGTATGACTTTTGTTCTCCTGCAGAGCACACACACAAATGTCTCATACAATGAAAGTCAATGGGGTCCAATATTGCTTGGACCCCAACATTCTTCAAAAAATATATATTTTTTGTGTTCAGCAGACTCATACCGGTTTGGAATGACATTAGGGTGAGTAAATTATGACAGAGCTTTCATTTTTAGGCGAACTATCCCTTTAAGAAAGCCTTGTGGCATTCAAACATTGAATCTGCCAGGGTAAAAGAACATAGAGCAGACAGACAGAATGCATTTTCCACTTGTCTGATGTTATAAACGGACGCTGATGTAAAAACATTGAAGTTTATTGGCGCGGTTTGGCTTTGTATGGTCTGCTGGTGTGGCAGTGGCAGAGGTTTATATTGGTAGCTTCCTGTGCGCACACAAAAATACAGGGGTAAGATGAGTCTCTGTCTTTCTAAATGACGGATCTGTGCGTTAGCCGGAGTTTAACCTAAATCTGTCCAGGTTTTGATGGCGGAGCAGCGGTCGGCTGACATTCTGACCGTCTCTGTGGGACTGAGGTCAGGAGCTGATTGGTCACTGGGCAACAGCATCACATCAAATATCTGCCGACTTGTGTTCCACACGATTAACACTGTTTTACCAGACACATTTAACTAGTTTTATTGTGTTATGGTTCAATATCTATTCAAATGTACAATGCACACACTCTCAGTACAGGAGAGAAAAGGTCTCTCTCTCTCTCTCTCGCTCTCTCTCTCTCTCTCTCTCTCTCTCTCTCTCTCATGCTTGCTCGCTTTCGGTCTCTGTGTGTGTGTTTTGGAGAGAGACATTATTAATAGTGTGACAGACAGACAAAAGAGGGATTTAACTAGTGTGCAGCAAAGGCAGTGAGGTGTGTTATAAAAGAAACCATTGACAAACTATTTGGTCTTTCAGAAAGCCAAATTATTAAGAGCTGACAATGGACATGTAATCTTTTCTTGGCAGTTCTCGCGCTCTCTATACGTATTGCTCTCTGGAGGTCTTTACGAGGCTTTCAGTTGAAGAATGGCCTCCCAGAACCAGCCGAGAAGTTATCTCTTGGGGACACAACTGATTTATTTTTTTAATTAAAAAGAAAGATTTATTAAATGGAAAAAGTTGTATTAATATAATTCGTTTAGATTATGGGGCGTTATTTCATTCATTGTATAGATTTAAGTCATCATGTGTTACGAAAAAGCTGTAAAATAGCGCCAGAGCTGTCAGTCAACAAAAAGTGTCACTGTGAACAGATAAAGCTCTGTCTCACCTCTCCAACAAAGCCGTATTCTCTGCAGAATGACATGTTTGGATGATGTTTGTCACTTCGTATAACATGATGTGTGTGTGAATAGAGTTCAGATAGAGTTCAGCCTCCAACTTTCTATGGTAGTGTCTTTCATTTTGCTAATGTTGCGTTAAAACAAGAGCGAATGTTATTTCTGCCGCCATGGCCACAGTGGTTCACCCCCAAAAATACACATGCATATGCACTGGATGTATAGGGCCGGGTGATATTATGACCCTTTTAATGATATTCAATATATATAACATAATATTTATGTATTTGCTCTGAAATGACCCAAAAGTGACCAATCTTTTTTTACCAAATCTGCACACAAAAAAAACCAATGCAAGAATTAAACAAATTTTCCATTGATATTAATCAACATAACATCACATCCCAATAAACTGCAATATTTACCTACAAATATTTTACTGAAACATTTTACTATGTGAAAAACACTATGCTGAGACTTCCATTAACGTTCTTGAGTGACAAGATAACGCAAACAAGTTGCTGATTTGAACTGATTCACATAGATAAATTGAATCAAATAAAATATTTTGTAAATATTTATTATATTGCCTAGCTCTAATTATATGCCAGTGTTTTGGGGATAAAAAAATATTATGTGGAGACTTTCATGAACATTTTTGAGTGATTGAATCAGAGCTTAATTGATTCATACAAATGCTGATTCATATAGATGAATTGAACAAACTCTGATGCTACTTTGAAAAATCAAAGATGCTACTAAAACTGTTTTAAAGCTCTCATACTTGAGAGTCATAAGACAAAGAAAAGATTGTCATCTCAAACATTTCATAAATATTCAATATATCACCCTGCCATTATTATACATTGGGGTTGAACAATATGCGGAGTTAAATAAAAAATTAGCACTCTCATTCTGACAACCAACACATCTCACTCAGACATTTACAAAGTATTCAAAATATCACCTAGCTCCTAGTATGCCAGTGTTTTGGGTTGAATATGTCAGATTATAGGTCTATATTTAGATAATCTGTGTATCACATTATTCCGAGGCACGCTTTGGATTTTGTCACACTCATACAAGCCACTTGCACGTATAATACACACACATTTTCTCTCATGCTCAGCTCTCAACGCAACACACAGCTTCAAAGAGAATACACAATGCGCAACTCATCCCATAAGCCCTTCGCTTTAACTTTACATGTGTACTAGAGGCCTTGAGTTCTGTCTATTTCACTGCCTGACACTTCCGATCACAAGAACCCTTTGAATAATGGAGACATTTGACTTGGTCGGTTTTGTTCCTGAGTGCAACATTAAAGTCTCTTTTGATGGCGCATGAATGAACAGAAGCTCAAATGTTCATTAGATCGTGTTTATTCATTTGCAGTGTTTGTGAGAGTCTTGAGGCCTACTGTGGACATGAGTAGATTGTTGACCTTTTATCAGCTTTTTATACACAAGATCCTCCTACTGTATGTGTCTGCATGTTTGTGTATGCATCAATGCATGCATGCTTTGTGTCATCATGTGTATTTCCAGGAAAGATCGTATAGTGCTCTGTGTTTCATGTAGCATGTTGCGTTCACACATGGTCTCTCTGATGTCAGTTTGGCTCTGCGCTGCGAGCAGATTTTCGCTGTGGAGGGGACGACACATCCGTCTGTTTATCTGTCAGAATCCTGTGAGAACTAAAGCGCACCAACCCAAACACAGTCGCAAACCTAACGCGCGATTCTGTCTGTATATGCAATGCCCTATTTCTAGCTTTCTTACTCCCCGGACGTTATTTTCGTTCTTTTCTGTCTCACTCACGCCGTCCCTTGCTGTTTTACTTGGCGTAATGTTTGTGTGCTGAAAGAGACTGTTGCTCTTCAATCTTTAATGGCACGGGTGATTGCTGGTGTTGAACAGACGCACATGACACTATCGGCCCTCTTGAGATGTTTGGGGTTTTCTATTGACACCGTTGGGACCTGGAAAAAATGTTCTTGCAGCTCAATCCGGTGATGACTGGATGCCAAGCTCACTTCTATAGCACAGCCACTGACTACACTGTAAAAACTAACAATGTGGTATTTCGACATGACCTGACCCTTGAAAATGACTTTTGTTGGTGCAACCGAAGGTAGTCAGGTTTAGTCATATAAAATCATATACCATTTTTAAAATCTTTCAAAACCATTCACATTTTACAGTATACTGTACATTTAAAATAACATAATACGACACTACTAATGATACTGTCAAATAAATATAATAATAAATTTGTATTTATTTCGTTTTTTGGGAGAAATATGTTCTTTTAGATTTCATGAGGTTCTGTATGTGTGGAATACCCGAATGATTTACTACATTTGCCAAAAAAAATGTGCAGTACAACAGGAGCACAATGTGTGAAATACTTTTTTCCTCAATGCAGTGAACTGAAATTGACCTTTCATTTCAAGTGTGACGAATGAAATGGAAGCAAAAGCCACAATGTTAACATCTAATCCATGCTTAATTAATAATTTAAAAAGTCAAAACATAAGACATGAAGAAACCCAGCAAGCAATAGCCGTCATTTTCAGCACATCTATAGACCCGATGTAGTCCAAGCTATGAGTAATCCACTTCTAGCCAAAATAACCTTGAATTTGGTTACATGTCGTTTATGACAAATAACTGCGACATGTATGATATTCCATCATGTAAACAAAGTCAACAGTGATTACAAGGTGTTTGGTTTCATTTCTTTGACATGTTCTATGCGTAGCCTGTGCATCTATTCTTGGGCTATAGTTAGATGTCTATTACATTTTCACTGACAGTCCAAATTTTGCCTTGTTTTAGACTAGAAGTCAAGGCTGTGTTTGGACGGCTATTCAACGTCTTTTAAATGCAACATTGCTTGCTGGGAATGAACTTAATTAATTAATCATTTAAAAAGTCAAAACATAAGACATAAGAAATAAGCACGCCACAGGATTTGTACTGTAGCATACTGCTTCACATATACTATGAAATATTAGAACATACAGTACATAGTATGCAGTATGCTAGTATTCAATTCTGAACATGTAGCAACAGACACAAACCTCTCTCTGGAGGGAATGAACTGCGAATGAATGAAAATGTTTTGTTTGGAACTGGGTCGAGGGGTTAAAAGCATGCTAGACCCGTTATAGAACTGTGACATTCTCTGACATTTGGCCAAAACAGTCGGCAGCGGTTGATGGAGGGCATGAGACGGAGGGGGTAGCCATGGAGATCCCTTGTGCGATATGACGGTTTGGTATGTGTCCGGATTAATAATTTAGTGCGTGTGAAAACGGATACCAGAGAGCGATAGCCCTTACACACACACACTTACACTCATTTAAGCACAAGTGACGCAAGAGATCCGTTGTGTCTGGTGTCACAGCTCAGCTAAAACACACAGCAGTTAAGCACCATTGTGTGAAACGTTCCGTTTTTAATATAAGCCACACTATGTGCTTATATTATAAATATATATAAACACACATATATAACACGTATGTATGTATGGAGGCAGCAAAACAGTCATGACGACTCAAATTGCATGATGGGACAAACGCCCATAATGATCTAGTTGAATTATCTGGAAAAGTTCTGAGCAACTTGATTAGGAATTGCTAAAATAATGACTGTTTTCACTCAGGTTTCCTCAAACACTCCCCTCATCTGCCATTGGTCAATCTCCCGTCCCAAACTCACCCCACTGGTTGAGCCAATGTTGCTGTTGCCGGGCTGGTCGGGATGTTCAAACAAACACCACAGAGCCAAACCTTTACACTTACGCTAAAAAAAATAGACTTTCACCTCTAAAGATGAACAAAGGATTTCACAGGATAGAATCAGAAGTTTTTTGACTACCCAAACAACAGTCACTTATTTATCTGTTATCTATATTACATCTGTACATGTTGCCATGGTCCCATCCTCTCTCTGAGGGTTTCTCGTTGCTAATGAAGCATTAGAACGGCATTTAGGGTTCAGCTTTGATGTTTCTATGAGGCTAATTAGGCCTCGTTTGGATTATTAGCTAGTGATCCATGAAACGCATCAGCTCTGAAAGTTCACTGGTGTGGTTCAGCGATCAGAGTACGGCATCAGGTCTGCTCCAGCCTGAATCATATCATGTGTGATTTTGGTTGAGCTTTTTGGACTTCAATAATAAAGTAGTAAAAAAAAATTGCACAATCACAATAATTATCCTGATTAATGGTCACATGGCATTTATGGATCAGGTGATTGGCTCAAAAAAGTTTCCACAAAAAAGTGCCTATGAGCAAAGATGACAGCAAGCATCTCATATACTTCCAGAAAGTCCTGCAATAGCCAAGTAACTGTCATTGAGATGAATGGAAATGTTAAGGATGTCTTTCTCATTGACTAGTTTGCTATTCCAAACACAGAATGAATTGAGCACTGATTGGTTACAAAAATGAAAATGTATTTAAAATAAACTGAAAAGGAACAGTTTCCAGCAAATCTAACAAACCGGGAATGAATGGGTTGGGAGAGTTAAAGGTAGGGTAGGCAATTTTCGGAGAGGCTAGCAACAGTAAGCTAGCTTTGAAAGCATAAGATCCCGCCCTCCTTTCAGAGCGTCTCCAAAGCCACACCTCCTTCAAAACACATTTTGTGTCAAATTATTGATTTATTTGGTAGGTAGCCATGTAATAAGCGGGATAATGTAGAACGAGACGGTTGTTATAGCGAATACAACCCCTTCAGGCTGATTCCTGATCAGCCTGTTGGGGTTGTATTCGCTATAACAACCGCCTCGCTCTACATTCTCCCTTACATATACATATAAATACATTTAGACCACTTAACTTAGTGATTGCTATCAGGATGTGAAGAGACTTTCAACCAGCATTACAAAGAATGTTTCTGGAACAAATCACATACCCTGCCTTTAAAGGTAAAAGGTTGAATATCTGGGCTAATGACTGAAAGTTTGTAGGATTGAACTGCAAATGTGTCTTTCAGTTAAAAAAAAAAGTGTATAGTAAGGTGCTTTTGACAGCAGCATCTGTCAAGTAAATAAAAGTCAATCTCACCAAAATACTGTATAGGCGACATGTATGCCCAAAGCTTTTTGTTCATTTGCGACACAGTCCACATCCAAAGAGCCTACGTATTTTGTGTCCTTGTTGTGGTTTTTAATGGCCCAAATCTTCTTGAAGCTGCACCAAACATGTTAAGCGTTCCAAAATCCAAAACCACCTCTCTCCCTCTAGAGGTCCCCGGGGGTAAAAAGTCCTCAGAAAACCTCTTCCCTTCTCTTAAAGACACAGTAACTTAGAATAAATATGGCAAAATGTACAAGTCATACACTTTACCACATCACAGAATAATCCATAGTATAGAATATATCTTTGAATGAATCTGTCTTTACTGTGTTAAATGTGTTTCTGCTCTGATATGAAGTGACTGACAGAGAAGTGTAAGAAAACATTGACCTGCTGTGTGGAGTTCAGCTGTCTATCATGAGCAGATAAAAGAGGGCATATATCACAGGAAAACAGAACGAGTAAACGAGTTAACACACCAGTGAGGGCTGAACCTTAAGAGCCAAACAAACATCTTGAATTATCCTTCTCTTTTCCTTCGCTCGTCCTGTTTCTTTTTTTCCCCTCGCTAATTATATGTGGTGTGACAAAGCAAGTGCACAGTATGAGAATGTTTGAATGCCAGCTAGCATTCTATAAATCTCCTATTCGGGCAGGAGAGCGGTGTAGTACATTTTAGGACAAATGAGATACTGATGACTCTTAATGAAATTAAATAATTATGATTGATCACATGATTTCGATATCGATAAATAAATTAAATACAGCCTCAAAACTTTTTTTTTAAGTTATTCATTTATTTTATTATTTCTAAACTAATCTGTGACCAGTTTGTAAACCCCTGCCCTTTAACACTTGTTTTTTAATTATTTATTTATTTATTTATTATTATTACTATTATTACCATTATTAATTGTACACTATTTTTTCTAAACTTGCCTGTGAACAGTTTGGAAACCCCTGCCCTTTAAAACTATTTTTATTATTATTATTCATTTATTAATTATTATTATTATTCATTTTACAAAAAAAAATCTAAACTCGTCTGTGACCAGTTTGTAGACCCCTGCCCTTTAAAACATTTTTTTTTAAAACATTCATCTATTTTATTAATTATTATTATTATTAATTTTACACTGTTTTTTCTAAATGTTCGAAAACCTCTGCCTTACAGATTAGCTATTTAGCCATTGTTTAAAGATGGAGTTTGTGATTTATGCTCCACTACTGGCAACAGCATTGCAAAAGTAATGATTTCAAACAAGTTTCCATTGATTTGGACAAACAAATAATCCCACAACACTGGTTAAGCCAATGTCGTTTTGCCTAAACCAGTCATGCCTTTCAAACAAACAGATTGCAATTCCATTTGGTGCCAGAAATGGCACACTTCACTTTTAAAAAATAATACAGCCTTTCTAAAACCTTGCCAATATTTAACGCAATAATGCACCATACCTCCCACAGATTAAGCTGAGGTTCACTCTGTTTATTTATACTCGTGGTTTTTGCCAGGATTTCAGGTCTTTTGCAACCTTTGGGGTTTTATTGAGGTTTTGAAACAAAGCCTGAAAATGTGAAGCGTTGGGCGTAGACGCTGGGCAGCAATAGCTGTGTTGCGTTGTGCAATCAAATAATGGCACCTCTGCACAATGCCGCTCACGAAAAACGTGACACGTTTGCTGCTCTGGTTTTGTTTCCTCACTCACTTCAGGTCTGTGCATTATGCAACACCTCATCACTTATGTGTTTGTGAACCTGCACTCGCATAGATCCACTTGGATCCTGTTCCAACATCAAATTAGGTAATGATTTTTATTCATGAAGTCAGACTTTCAGTGCCAAATGCCTGTGCCAGGTAAAAGCATGATTCTTGTGCAGGGGTAAAAACCTCTGACGATAACAGATCACTGTTGAGCGAACAGCATGCTGTGAGTGAATGCAAACACAGGATATATTAGCAGAGTGTTACACTTTCCTGGCCAGACATGCCATTGGCCAGGGGTGAAGGTCGACCAGTAGGCAGAGGGAATTCTGTGAGGAAATACTCAATGTATTGGTCAAGTTGGCAGGTCTCTGTGTGTTATACTGTACATATTTTAGCTGACCCCTGAATCATATCTAGAGGAAAATTGAAATGCTCAGATGTTGCTCTTTCATACCTCAGTAGATCTAATGGAATTCTCCATTCCAGTATCACCATCGTCAGATGTTTCTACTAAAACTTGTTTGTAGAGAAAAAAAAAAAAACACACAAATGAGACTGCTGCTGACATATACACTCACCTAAAGGATTATTAGGAACACCTGTTCAATTTCTCATTAATGCAATTATCTAATCAACCAATCACATGGCAGTTGCTTCAATGCATTTAGGGGTGTGGTCCTGGTCAAGACAATCTCCTGAACTCCAAACTGAATGTCAGAATGGGAAAGAAAGGTGATTTAAGCAATTTTGAGCGTGGCATGGTTGTTGGTGCCAGACGGGCCGGTCTGAGTATTTCACAATCTGCTCAGTTACTGGGATTTTCACGCACAACCATTTCTAGGGTTTACAAAGAATGGTGTGAAAAGGGAAAAACATCCAGTATGCGTCAGTCCTGTGGGCGAAAATGCCTTGTTGATGCTTGAGGTCAGAGGAGAATGGGCCGACTGATTCAAGCTGATAGAAGAGCAACTTTGACTGAAATAACCACTCGTTACAACCGAGGTATGCAGCAAAGCATTTGTGAAGCCACAACACGCACAACCTTGAGGCGGATGGGCTACAACAGCAGAAGACCCCACCAGGTACCACTCATCTCCACTACAAATAGGAAAAAGAGGCTACAATTTGCACAAGCTCACCAAAATTGGACAGTTGAAGACTGGAAAAATGTTGCCTGGTCTGATGAGTCTCGATTTCTGTTGAGACATTCAGATGGTAGAGTCAGAATTTGGCGTAAACAGAATGAGAACATGGATCCATCATGCCTTGTTACCACTGTGCAGGCTGGTGGTGGTGGTGTAATGGTGTGGGGGATGTTTTCTTGGCACACTTTAGGCCCCTTAGTGCCAATTGGGCATTGTTTAAATGCCACGGCCTACCTGAGCATTGTTTCTGACCATGTCCATCCCTTTATGACCACCATTTACCCATCCTCTGATGGCTACTTCCAGCAGGATAATGCACCATGTCACAAAGCTCGAATCATTTCAAATTGGTTTCTTGAACATGACAATGAGTTCACTGTACTAAAATGGCCCCCACAGTCACCAGATCTCAACCCAATAGAGCATCTTTGGGATGTGGTGGAACAGGAGCTTCATGCCCTGGATGTGCATCCCACAAATCTCCATCAACTGCAAGATGCTATCCTATCAATATGGGCCAACATTTCTAAAGAATGCTTTCAGCACCTTGTTGAATCAATGCCACATAGAATTAAGGCAGTTCTGAAGGCAAAAGGGGGTCAAACACAGTATTAGTATGGTGTTCCTAATAATCCTTTAGGTGAGTGTAGTAAGATTAAACTTGGAATGTTGGAGTTTGATATAATTTGATAAGAAATGTTTTAGTTTATATTGAAATAGTTCTGATTGCAGACTTTGTATCTTGGTGAATCCGAGCACAGTTTGAGACACTGTTGAGGTCTTTTCTGAAAATCTGGACACATTTACTAAGGTGATCATGTTGATGATGTTGATCAGCTATTAAAAAATAGTTTTCGGTAATTAAAATAAAACTGATATACATATAAATATTAGATAATGAACTTCAAACTTTAATGAAAATTAGAAATGTTGCCTTGGCAGCTAACTTGAAATAAGTTTATCTAATCACTTCACGACCACTAAAAAGTATGTTTTATATAGTATGAATGTGTGTAGTATGAATGTAATCTGGATAAATCCGCCATGTTGTCATTATCATGTGACCTACCAGCGTTTGTTGTGTCATTTCACTGCCATTGTCCTGTCCTGTCCTGTGGCCTCATGGGAATGTAAAGTGTCCATTGAATACACGCTTCAGAACCTCACCAGAAGTAGTAGGTCATCCGGGTGCTTTTTACCTACTCTTTTATGAGTTCTGTGAATTCAGACATACTTCTTTTGTCACATACTGTTTTTTGCCTACTATATAGTAGGAAAGTATGCGATTTCAGATGCAGCCATAGTGGTTGGGATGGGATACGCACTCGTCAGCACCATCGTAACTTCCGGTCTGATACTGCTGACCTGGTGCTGCTGTCCTCAGTCTGCTGTGATGTGTGGTCACCTGACCGCTACAGGTTCCTTTAGGCATTGACAGTGGTGCCATAAAAAATGCATAATTCCCAGTGAACAGCTTCGAATAGAACGTCACGTGTTGTCATCTCGAGATTATAGTAATTACGCCATTGCGTGAACGCAGCATAACACACCTCAGCTAATTATTATCCTTGTGATGCATAACACATAAAACAACTTAAGTGAATCAAGTCCTTTTGATTACTAAGTGTGTAATGGAGATATATTCATGTGACTGTGATATACTGTATTAAGCTTTCTGCCAGGTACACAGAACAACCTGAATTTGTTCTTTATTCTTACTTGGGCTTGATGACATTCTCACCATTCCTGGTAAATAACATAAAAAGGTTGTGTGGCGTTGTGTTGAAGTCTTAAAAGTTAGTAACCTAATTTTCTTCAAGACTGGTTCTAACTTTTCAAAGTCAGTTACAGAAAAAGGTAGTTTGGTCTAATCTAAATCTGAAAAGTAAGAGTGATTACCTCTTGTATAAGGTCAAACTAGTTATTACGACACAGTTTTAACATAGAGGCTAAGTTTATGCAACTGGCCGCTGCACTTTAAAGTATAAGTACATACTTGTGCATTAAACTCCTTAACATGATTTACCAAAGTAGATTATGTTCCTGTATCAATTTCCTTGTTGACCACAAACAACATTCATTTCAACCTATCAAACCTTATTTTTAGAGCTATCATTCCCATTGATTTTATGGGATGGGTTGGCTTATGATTACAAATAAACAATGTTGATCCAGGAACGTCATACTTGGGTAAATTGTGTAATGCGTTTTAGTTTAGTATGTCATAAAATTAAGTTTGCCAGCTCCAGGACCTTTAAAAAACAACTACAATGCTGAATCTCACATAGAAATGTCTAGATCATATTTCACCCCAAAATTAAAAGACAAAAATGAAAAAAAATAAAATAAATTAGCATATGAAAATTATACTTGGCTTATTTTGCATAAATATCATCCTCATTACAGTAAGGCAAAATAAATATCATTCTCATTACTGAAAATGATCCACAATGGAAAAATCTGCTTCATTTTCTTTATGAAAATATAATTAAAAGCACAGAAGGTACAGAAACTCAGTTTAAGATATGATTAAATATAAGCCAGTTATATCTTTGCACATGGGCTACAATGACTCATTTAACTGTTTTTCTTAATGCAAAGTTTTATGAGAAGTTTTTTTATATTTATTTTTTATTATGTCGAATTCTGCTCATAGGGGATGAAACAACTAAAAACACCCTAACACCATTTGCTCAAGGAAGTTGTCAATTCTTTAATACTTTTATATCCTAACATTATCTATTCTACTAACCAATAAAACGACCATCAACAGCCAATCAAAATTCAGCAGTTGAAATTTGACACCAAAACAACTACAGGATCTATGATCATTTTGGCATTTTTCATTTTTTTTGTGTGGTTTTGGGGTGAAATATGACTTTCTTGAGAGTTTTTGTTAGACTCACACCACAATACCTTTTTAAGAGCCAGATGACCTTAATGTACAGAGCAGAGGTGATTCAACCTCTCTCTTGTGCATTTGTGTGTTTATATAGTGGACTTCTCTTTAACACAGCCACATGGACTTTAGTAAAGGGCACATTAGGACAGGGTTGTTCTTATAGCCAGAGGAGAGATCTGAGCAGAACTACAGAGGTGATGATTCACACACACACACACACACACACACACACACACACACACACACACACACACACACACACGTTGGGTTTCCATGTTTTATGGGGACTTTCCATAGACATAATGTTTTTTATACTGTACAAAATGAAATATTGTGTCCTCTAACCCAAACCCTACCTCACAGAACACTTTTTGCATTTTTACATTTTCAAAAATTATAATTTAGTATGATTTATAAGCTGTTTTCCTCATGGGGACCAAGGTCAAAAGTGACTTGTATCACTATCTTTGTGGGGACCACACACACACACACACACACACACACAGTGTCATGACGAGGGTTGTAGAGTTGTGATGAATTTGGCTGTTGGCTGAAGGCAGCAGATGGGTCAGCAGAGGATCCGTGTAAGCACTTCCTACTGCTTCTCTCTGGCATTAATGAGAAAACCACTTCAAAACAAACTCAACGTTCTTTTCAATCTGCTAATGGCAGTAACGGTAGCAGCCGCCATGTTTCTACAGAAAACTCTTTCAGCATGAGTTAGTTCAGCTATGCTAATAATAATAGAATTATATCTGGATTATGTGTAGATTATTAACTGCATATATTAGTTTTTCTCTCAATTTCATAAGAAACTGTCAGAATGAGTTATTTTAGATATGCTAAGAAAAAATTATAATTCAGTTATATTAAATTATATATACAGTTATATTATATTATATTACAGTGAACCACAATGTAGTTGCGTACAAATGTAAATAGTAATTCTTATTACACATTCTTATTATACGCGATTCTGATTGGTCGATTATGGAATTTTGCTGTGAAATCTTTATGGAAGTAATGTGTAATGATTCTCTCTCTCTCTCTCTCTCTCTCTTTAAGGCTTGGCTGCAGAGGTATGGCTACCTCCCTCCCACAGACCCCAGAATGTCCGTCCTGCGGTCAGATCAGACCATGCAGTCTGCTATCGCTGCCATGCAGCGTCTCTACGGCCTTAATGTCACCGGTGAACTGGATAAGAACACCATTAAGTGAGTAGCAGTTACACTCTCACTATAGCTCTCATATTGACTGATTCTGGGTCAGAAGTTTAAGATGATGTTGTTCTTCTCAGAGACTCTTTAACATGGCTGGCTGTGCACATTGCACAACAAAATGCCCATAAGTGCCCTTAAGGTGATTGACCCTGTTGAAAAGACCAGTAAAGATGGATGCCAGTTTGGTTACCAATCATGAGGTGTTTTTACCAGCAGTGGCGCTAGCAATACAGGTCATGGGTTCAATGCATGAACTAATACAATGAATGCAAAGTCTCTCTGGGTTAAAAACATCGACCAGATGCATACATTTAAATTTGAATATTAATTAACCTAATTTGATCATTTCGGTAGGGTAAGATGGGGAAATACCTGATTTAATTTCAGAAACGTCTTCGCAAACTGCTCAAAGCTCTAAAACACAACATGATAAATGTATTGATAATATAAAATGTATAGATCTGTATCTCCTGCTTACTGAATATGATGTACAGCAGTGATTCCCAACCAGGTGTATAAGACATTTTTCTAGTTTAGTGTTATTAAAAGGTACTTGAGCCTTTGTGATAAGACTGAGGAGCTTTATATGACTGAAAATGTTGGGAAACACTGTTGTACAACATCTGGCCGCTAGGATCATGGTGATTTCATAACTCTTATGTACTGTTTTGCTTCCTTTTTGCTTCGGCATAGTGATATCACCATAAGGTGAGGCTGATTCTTCTCTTGTGATTTGTTTTTATGCATTCAAAACCAAACTTGTCTCTGTCTCTCTCTCTCTCTCTCTCTCTCTCTCTCTCTCTCTCTCTCTCTCTCTCTCTCTCTCTCTCTCTCTCTCTCTCTCTCTGTGAACTCTATTGAAGTTGTTCTTAGCAAGATCAGAATGTGAGGAAGCTGATTTAGAGTATCATGAAATATATATTAGTGATAGTGGAAAGCATTCATTAGCTGATATTTGGCTTCTCTAGACATTGGTATTGGAATTGGATATTAAAAACAAGGTGGTCCTACTGCTACTAAATGCAAAAACACAAAGTAAGTTAATTATACCACAAATATAGTTTGACATGATGTATATAAACTTTAAATTTGAGACGTTATTCTGGAATGCTAATTCATCAAGGAACATTTTAGAGGCCCAGACAGGCTGAATGTCATGAGTGAGAAGCAATGCATTATTAATGAATCTACTTCTTTCTCTCTCTCAGCTGGATGAGGAAGCCAAGGTGTGGGGTGCCAGACCAGTTCGGTGGTGCCTCGAAATTTAGCGTCCGAAAAAGACGTTACGCCCTCACAGGGCAGAAGTGGCAACATAAACATATCACATACAGGTGAGTTACAAAAGCACACTTCCTCTGTGTGTGTGTGTGTGTGTGTGTGTGTGTGTGTGTGTGTGTGTGTGTGTGTGTGTGTGTGTGTGTGTGTGTGTGTGTGTGTGTGTGTGTGTGTGTGTGTGTGTGTGTGTGTGTGTGTGTGTGTGTGTGTGTGTGATATGAAATGCATTTATTGTTCTGAGTTTTCTGAAATAAATAAATAAATAAATAAATTCTTAATCAGTATTTTTGTCTCGTTTTCCAGTAAACATCTTTAAAACAAGATAAATTTACTTAAGGAGCAAAATTGCATAAGACCCTAAGACTTGATTTCAGAGAACGTTTTTCTTTTCTTTTAAGCTTAAATCTAACAACATTTTAGTGAGGGTTATGTTTAAATCCATTTGCCAATGGGGTAAGAAAAACACACTTAATTCTGAATATATTCTCTGAAAGCAAGTCTTAATATTTGATGTAATTTTGTTTATCAAGTATAAATGTGTCTTGTTTTAAGGATTTTTAAATGTGTTCACAGAAAAACGACACTAATACTGATTAAGAAAATGATTTTTGCCAGGCCAGCAGCAGTGCTGAGATAATTAGGCTGTCAGATTCTTCTCCCTCACCTCACTGTTCGCCTGCCAAACTCCCTTCACTCGTCCTAAATCACTCATCTCTTCCCCTCTCCCAGCTGGCCTCACTCCCTCTGAGTTTACAAACCTTTATTGGAATGACAGTAAAGGATCAAGTTTCACTAAATCATTCGAGCCAAATTATTTAAAGACTATATACATTATACACTACCAGGTTAAACTTTATTTAAAGGTGTCATTGTTACAATGTAATTTTACATTTAATTACTGAGTAATATTAATTAACAACATGTACTTACTATAGGGTTAGGGTAGGGTTGGGACTTGGTTGAGGGCTAGTTGTATGTAATTATGCATAATTTACTGTACATGTAACATATGTAACAAGGACACTATGAAATAAAGTGTTACCCACTACCATTTAAATGTTTGGGGTCAGTAAGATTACTATGAATGCTGTTCTTTTTAACTTTCTATTCATCAAAAAATTGTATCACAGTTTCCAGCACTGGTTTCAAATTTGAGAATTGTTTCTTGATCAGCATTTTAGAATGATTTCTGAAGGATCATGTGACACTGAAGACTGGAGGAATTATGCTGAAAATTCAGCTTTCATCATGATAATCAGAATCATGTATTGCATGTTTTGCCCTACATTGTTCTTAAATGACATCAACAACATTGTGATTTGTACAATATCGTTGTGAGATGTATTATTCTTACATGATGCTCTATAAAAATGTGATAATCCCACAGCTTATGTATGTATGACCTATATTCAAATATAACTGCATTACATTTGCCTCAAAATAATTTGCCTGAGTATTGCGTGGACGGGTTTGTGTGACGGACGCGAAAGAAAAAGTCCCCGAAAAGCAGACCAATACTCCTAGAACATAACAGATGTTTATCCACCTAAAAAAGTAGTCCCACCTGATAAGGATGTGTAACAGTGTAACAGCTCGAATAACAAACATTCTTACTGAATAATTCATGTAAGTGCTTTAACAAAAAACAAAAAAGCTGCATTTAAACTCTTCGGACCGCTTTTACTGTCAGCAAATTAATATAAAGGCGTTTTGTAAACTGATGGACACGAATAAATTACAAAAGACCGTACAGTGTACCAGCATACTTTGATATGATGTAAATCAAACAATATGGTCTACTGAGGAAGAGAGATTGAGAAAGAGAGAGAGAGATTATGATTATGTAATGGAATGCAGCTTGGTGGCTTTAGGCAGGAGTTTGTGTTTGTGTGTGTCTGTGTGTGCGCGCGTGTGTGTGTGTGTGTAGCCAGGCTGAGCAGATGGGTAGGCAGATGTTCCCTTCAGCACTCCCTGCTCTCTGTCTTGATCCAGACTGTACCACCCTTCACCTTCCCCCAACCCTGGATCATACCATGTGAACACGCACACACACGCGCACACACACACACACACACACACACACATACAGAGCCCTCTCCTCATACTATAACAAGCACAAATAGCATCACTGTGTGAGTGTGTGTGAGTGCGAGTGTGTGTGTGTGTGTGTGTGTGTGTGTGCTAATTGAGTTGGTCTCAAAGCAGTCTGTGTTCTCATAACCACTGACACACACAGTCGTTCACGTAACTGACATGGTTTCAGTATCGCCAGCAAAAGACTTGGAAGAACAAAGCGCAGTGTTGTGTATTCAGTGTCCAGGGGACTCTTTCGTGTGAGCCCTTGTGTTTACATGGGTTTAGACGGTATAATACCACAATTTGTGTAGTAACAGCATGTGTAAAGAACAACACTGTTGTTGCCTTTTGATTTGGCAGAAGCTCATCTGGGCTGGGTAGAATATTTTCAACACCAAACGAACACTTTAAGATATTTAGGATTCAGTATGAGTTCTGTGGACAGCTTTTGTGGCATAATGTTGATTATCACAGAAAATAGCTTGTAATTAAATGGTTGCAATAACACACTTTCATTGAATGTATATCAGGCCGGCATCTTTTTCAAAATATGACTAGATTTTTTACAAATATTTTATTAACATATTACTGGTATATGTTTTTTTTAATTTTTTTTTTTATTATTATTCAGTGGAAGCAAATCAAGCCAGTATATAATTTAAAAATATTAAAATGTTTTTTTTTTTTTTGTTTTTTTTTTTTTTATTACCATTTTTGTTAAAACACTGGCCTGACATTAACTGTGTTTACTTTGATCTATAAAGTCTAAATCTATAGAATTTACTAAATTGTCATTTTTAAATGTTTTTTTAATGTTTATATATATATATATATATACATTTTTTTATATATATATATATATATATATATATATATATATATATATATTTTTTTTTTTTTTTTAAACTGTCAAAACTTTCAAACAAGGCCTTCAAACAAACTGATTCTGAAAGGCACACAGCTCTGCGTTGTATAGAGGACAGTATCCTTGCTGTTCAGTTTTCCTAGTGGAAAGACTTCCTTCTGGTGGTGGTGTAGTCTAGTGGTTAAAGAGCTGGGCCAATAGCCAGACAGTTACAGGTTCAAACCCCAAAAGAGGTGATATATGAATTATAACCATTGTGCCCTTCTGACATACACTTAACCCCTACCTGACGTTATGATTTAACGCGGTTAGATTGTGGAAACGATTTCCACTGGCACTGTTCATCAACCAAGTGCTTTTTGGCATCCAAACCTGATGCAAATTTATGCACCTTTTCTCAGCGATTCTTTAACATCTACTGAATCAATTCTGTATGTAGCAGATGAGAAGCACCGCTGGAAGTTTTGTAAGACACCTCGCACTCCATACAGATAACAAGCTTCACGGCAACTGAGCTGAAAATCTAAGCCTGGAGAGGAAAAGAAATATATGAAGGGTCATGAAGTTCAAAGACAGGATTATGATTTCTGGGAAGTACAGCTGAGAAAGAAAAATACATGAACAGTGGAAGCCAGATGTTGATCTAATAGTTTGCTCTCACAGACAGAACAACTGTATGAGGATGATATCAAACCCCATCCTGCACCACCTGGAGGGAATGAGAGAGAAATAGAGATAGAGAGCTTAGGTTTCCCTGAGATATTATGTCTTGTAAATATTTTAAGAGGCACAGCTTTAATAGAGTTTAAATTCCTCAGCACATTTGAGAAAACAGCTGCTACTGAGTTGATAGAAAGTTAGAGATTAGAGTCAAAATCTGCTAAGGGCTAATTAAGTGTAACAAATCATTTAAAATTAAACAACATTTTATCAAACTTTGATAATTGCCTTCATTTTTTAAACAATACATTTACAATACAATACATTTGATAAAAATCACCTGTCAAGTTTATAATATGGCCTAAATTGGACGTCTGCAGGATTCATCTCAAGATCACACATTTAACAGTTCATTTATTGCTGAAATTATGGAAAAGGATCAGTCAAGAACTTAATTATTGAAAATATTCAAATCAGGAGTGCCAGAATTAGAATGTGTAGTTTGTGCATAAAAAATGTCCTTCAAAAACAACACGTTGAACTATGTTCACTAACCTGGTGAAGTTTTTCAATTGGATTGGCGTTTATTCTTTTTAGCATGCAGTGTGAAGCCTTTCACTCAGTTCCCTGATCATTCCGATTCAAATTCAGCGTGTGAAGAACAAATTTATGTTTTACATACATTATCGTCTTTGACAGACAGCATAATGAAGCCTCTAAGGCTGCCTTTTTCACCCTTTTCTCGAAAAGCTGTGGTCTTGTCAAAACATCTGGTAGTATGGGTTTCTATATACTTCACATTTATGTGCAACACAGAGTTATTTATTTGAGCATTGCATGTAAAATTCACACTTTCTGATTGCTGTCATCTAATCTTTCCAGCATAAAAAACGTCACGCCTAAAGTGGGAGCGGAGGAGACCCACAATGCCATTCGCCGGGCGTTCGACGTGTGGCAGAACGTCACGCCGCTGCGTTTCGAGGCAGTTCCCTATAGTGACCTGGAGCGCAACAAGAAAGATGTGGATATTACTATCATTTTCGCCTCAGGTTTCCATGGCGACAGCTCCCCTTTTGATGGAGAAGGGGGTTTCCTTGCACACGCCTACTTTCCTGGTCCAGGGATCGGAGGAGATACACACTTTGATTCGGATGAGCCCTGGACACTAGGGAACCCTAACCATGACGGTATGTAAACCTGTTTATATTGGCCGCGTATAAACCCAGCTTTATTGGAGAATAAATCCCAGTTCTCTCTCCATTAAAGCGAATAACTTTGTTGTCTTGCCCCTGCTTTTCTTGGCTGCACTAGAAAATCTTACAATATACGTACAATACATCTATTCTGGTCAGTTTACATTCCTTTAAAATGAAAAGCAACTGATATTTTGAGAGCATTTTGAGAACAACAAATCAGTAGATTTGAGTTTTACAAGTTTATATAATCAAGTAGTTTTGGAAGTTGTTTGAGGAACTTTGTATCAAGTAAACCAGATTTTCAGCAGTTTTATATTCTGCTTTTTATATTTTCTGTGAAAATATCAGTACTTATTACTTTTGGATAAATGTGACCCTGGACCACAAAACCAGTCACATGGGTCAATTTTTTGAAATTGAGATTTATACATCACATGAAAGCTGAATAAAAAAGCTTTCCATTGATGTATGGTTTGTTAGGATAGGGCAATATTTGGCTGATATACAACTATTTGAACATCTGGAATCTGAGGGTGCAAAAAAATCGAAACATTGAGAAAATTGCCTTTAAAGTTGTCCATTTATGTTCGCGATTGTGCTGCATTCACTCACAAAAATAAATGTTTTATATATTTATGGTAGGAAATTTGCAAAATATCTTCATGGAACATGATCTTTAATTAATATCCTAATGATTTTTGGCATAAAAGAAAAATCGATCATTTTGACCCATACAATGTATTGTTGGCTATTGCCACAAATATACCCGTGCTACTTGTGACTGGTTTTGTGATCCAGGGTCACAAGTGTTCTGCTATTTTTCCACACTGGTCTATTACAGTATTGTTGTTTCATTGATTTCAGATTTACCCGCCCCTAAACAACTCGTACAAACTAAAGCAAACTGTGGTTTCTGTACACACCGGTCAAATGGTCTCTTCCTGTCTAGGTGGGCATTTCTTGACCAGGATAAACTGCAGCATAGATCAGACACTAAGCCAAAGTCTGTCTCTGCAAGACCAGATTGTCTCTGACAAGTGTTGCCAGATCTCACTAGAAAAAATAACCAAAAAAAATAAGACAAAAAAAGCCCAAAGTAAGCGACTCAGTTCACCAAAATACACCACACATTTGTGTGGGTTGATGGTGTTAATTGTTGTGTGGGATAGTAACTATTTTTTCTATATCTCTGAACATTTTGGGGTCGAAAAACTAAATGCACTGAAAACCGTGACTTTAAAGAAAAAAGAACATAAAAGGTGCTTAAACTATGCAGACATGGCAACGGATTCTGACATCAAGTGTTCTGAATCAGAAAATATAATTTGTGCAGAATACATAGTGTGGGGGCAGAGCCAGAACGCTGTCAATCATTCGACAATTGAATCCATTACCTCAGATGTGTTATACTGCAATATTACTCATCAACTGTTCAACCAGAATTTTTTTATACCAATGAAACAGAGCAATAGTAAACTTGGCGTGCAACCCAATTCACAGTAGATATTTGGATATTTAATTTAACTAATCAATCAACGATACTATTGATCAGCATTACCAAACATGGACGTTCCATTAGAAACAAACATTGATGTATTGTTTTAATTTATTACTGTGAAGCTGCTTTGATACAACCTATGTTGTGAAAAGCGCTATATAAATAAACTTGACTTGACTTGACTTGACAGTAACAATGGTGTCCACACAACATGCTGCTATATCATGACCAGTTCTGAACCTTTTCTAACTAATAACACAGACCCAAACACGTTTCACATAATTCCAAAGCATTTGGACCCAAACTTATAGTCACAGCTCATCTAGCTGCAATGCATTGCAACACAACAACCAGCTAACCTTCCTTATCACATCAACATAGAGTCCATTTCCACATCAGATTAAACATTAAAAATGGTCATCGTGAGATAAAGTCATATTGTGACATAAAATAAGAAACAAAGTTATATTGTGAGATATAAAGTCACATTGCAACACTTATGAGATATAAAGTTGCAATTACGAAACAAAGTTACAATTAAGAGACATTGACTGAAATATAAAATATTGTGATATAAAGTCAAATTTTAGAATATAGGTCACAATTGTGAGATATAAAGTTAAAATTATGAGAAACAAAGTCACAACTGACAGATATAAAGTCAAGAGTTGTGAGATCTAAACTTTATGCGCCAGAGAATCAAGCGTGCTTCCATCTTTAGAATTTTGTGTTTTTGCGGTAGCTCTGTATATTTCTATGGCATCGCTGTCGAAGAGTTATTAGCTGGTGAAGTGGATTTGCTTTTTGTAGAGCTAGTTAAAGTTATCATGAACATTGTAATGTTTGAAGTGGATGTCATAACTGATGTACAGTAAGTAGACCGGGAACATTTTTAAACTGGCGGTTCATTCATAAATCTGTAAGATCTTACCTTCATACTGTGGAAATACAAACCGGAAGAGAGAACGGAATGAGCGCGGCGCTGAAAAGGGGCGTGGCTACATAAGATCTATAAAGTTTTAAGATATAAAGATGAAATTATGAGAAGCAAAGTCACAACTGGCAGACATAAAGTCAGATTTTGAGATATAAATATCATTGTGAGATGGATAGTGAGATATAGTCACATTTTACCATATAAAATATTTTGTTGTGATGCAATTGTGAGATATAAAGTCAGATTTTAAGATATTTTGTGAAATATAAGTGACAATTACGAGAAATACAGTGGTAATTACAACATATAAAGTCACAATTTTATTATTCATTTTTTACCCTGAGGCAGAAACAAGCCTCCATACTTCAATATCCTCTCCTTCAAATCTAGCTGCCCTCTCATCCCCCATTTCCCCTGCACTCATTCCTAGCTCTTCCTCTCTCTATTTTCTCTATTTTCTCCACTTGTCATCCTGCTGTTATAGGAACCCTTTAGGTATCTCTCTCTCTCATTCACCACATTTCAAATTGTTGCCATTTTTGCCATCTATCTTTATAATAGGCCTACTTGCATACACCCACAAAGCACATGGTCAAAGTGTGCCTCTGTCAAATCAATCCCCTGCCTGTTGCCGGGCACGATTGTTGTGTTTGTTTTTGTTGACGTGCAGTGAGGGACTACAGCTCTCAGAGGCCGACACTTCCACTCTCTGCTTGTGGACATCCTCTCTACCTCTCCACTGTCTTGTCAGAGAGTTCGGCTGTAAGTAGGTCAGCCAGTGTGTAAAAGTAGCAAGTGATGGGGATTTTGGGAGTATAATAAGGGGACACAGCTCACAAGATGTTTAGTCTGGGTTAGGGGGACAAACTACACAGAAAAATGCGAATTTCACCCGTGTGCGGTCGCTATTTTCAAATTCGTACCTTCTCTTTCAATTTTATCGCTTTGCTTGGTTTCAGAAGCAGACACAAGGAACATTACGAACTTTGTGTGTGTGTGTGTGTGTGTGTGTGTGTGTGTGTGTGTGTGTGTGTGTGTGAGAGGGAGAGCAGTTAGACCGCACAGCAGGAACAATCTCCTGTTCTTATTCTAGGCTGAGAGAAAGAGAGATTGTCTGTGAAGATTAAGATGAAATGCACAGAATGGAGCAATAAAACCATTTGTTTACTTGTACAACTGCAGCCAGTTTAGCACCAAAACTGTGAACTGATGAAGCTGTGTAGATTCTGCCCTTATGGGTGTCGTAGTGCAGTGGTTGAAGATCTGGGGTGGTAACCAAAAGGTTGGAGGTTCAAATCAGCATGCCAAGGTTTGATTGGCTAGCATGGTCCCATTAGCCTGCTAGTAGATGCCACAACTACATAATGCGGACATAAAGCATCTTTCTCCATTGACAACCATTCAAAGAGTCAAGTGTCACTATTATTATTGCTTATATTTTAAGTCGAGCTCAGTAGTTTTCAAACTTTTTAATGCCAGGGACACTCAAATATAATGATGGGATTATGATTTAATGAAGAGATCCTCTTCCTAAAATATAAAAGCATCTCTTTTCACACTGCGTGAGTAAAAATATTGATAGCTTTCTAATATTAATATAATATAAATGAAATGTTAAGTGTGGCATTATAAAGACAACATATTGTTAAATTTAAGTTGAAAGCATATCTTGTTGTTAGACAACACTATTAATGTTAGATGTATAAACCTGAAAAAAAATATTTAATTCGACTGTATTTATAATTTTCATAATTTCAAATATTTAAAAAAATTATTGCAATTTAAAACATGAATTTATTAATATACCATAACATGTTAATTAAATAAAACATTTTGTATTTTTTTAGTCGATGGCATTAAGTTTGGCAGAAATCTATTGTAAGAAAAGAATCTGTAAAAATAATAAAAAATTACGAGTACCTTTTCCGTTAAGTTTACGGACATTCCCGTCAACCCTAAAACACAACAAAATAAAGTGCATAATTCAAAATATTGTAAAATACCTGTGAAAAATCAATACAGAAAATTCCTTCATATCAGCACAGTACATTGTGCCATATTTTTACAGACAGTACCGGTAGTTTTATATCTAACATCTAATTCAAATCAGCCAGTATGTAACAAGAAAACCTACAATATTTCCAGCTGCCCATACAGGCACCATTATACTCTTGAAAAGATAAGCAGCAAATGTTTTGTTTTTCACCAAAATGTCCCCGGGGAGAAGTCCACACAGCCGAACACGGATTCCGACGGATTCTGAAGTTTCCCGCACTCTTAAGTTGATGCGATAACATCGGCTACAGTGGAAAATATGGAACATTCATGTGGTTGCATTCATGCAGGAAATTAAAATTCCAGAGTGATATTTTCTCTCCCTCACCCAAATCAGGGTGAGACGGTGTCTGTGTGTAGGAAAAACAATCGAGAGTGAGGAATGCCCTGAATGTTTCCTGAATCAGGAGACATGCTTAAATAATTCAAGAATTTCACCTACATTTCTGATGAACACATTTAGTCAAATGCAAGAGCAGGCAGGAGTCGGAGCTCGTGGTAGAGCAGTGTGATGATGTTGGAGGAAGAGGAGGGAGGAACTGAACATCTGGAAAGCTGTGCAAAGAGCAAGCTCTGTTGGAAGAGAATAACTGGCCAGATAAGTGTGGATGATACAATAAATGCGCAGAGGAAGAGAAATATAATATATTGTTTATATATTGCATGTCCACATGGTGCAGTTGGCTATCAACATAGAGAAAGGTGTGTGTATGTGTGAATATTGATTACAGATGTGCAAAGTTACATATTTTCAAAATTGACCTGTCAGTAGCATAAGAAAACCCTAAATAATAGATAGATAGATAGATAGATAGATGGATGGATGGATGGATGGATGGATGGATGGATGGATGGATGGATGGATAGATAGATAGATAGATAGATAGATAGATGAAGACTGTATAATGATACTGAAAAAATCAGCTTTGAATAAATTATTATTTTAAAATATATTAAAATAAAAAGTTATTTTACGTTGTAATAATATTTCACAATATATTTTTGATCAAATAAATGCAGCTTTGGTGAGCATGAGCGCTTAAAAACATAAAAAAAAAAAATCTTACCAGCCACCAAAATTGTCAATGGTTGTGTATATTATATTTTTCTTTTCTTTTTTTTCCAAATAAGATAAACATAGACAGCATCAACATACTGTAATCAACAGATTGGCAGCAGTCAAAAATAAAATCAACAAGTTATTGCAGAAGATTCACAGTCCAATCGAAACCTGATAGATTCAACACATTATAGAAGTTAAATGTAAACGCGGTTTTATGTTGTCTTGTTGAAATCATTCCTGCATTCATGTTGTGTCAGAATTACTGTAATTATGGGATGACAACTCTGAGACTCTGTTCGCATCCTCAGACTCAGAAATTATTCATTTCTATGGCAACTCTTACAACGGCAAAACAGATGTATGCGCGGCTTTGTTCTCGAAGACATCAAAACGTAATCACATGAATTCACTTCTAAAAATGTTGAAGAATAGTGCAATATTGACTATACTTAAAACGATAGAAACATGACAAAGAAGTCGGCGCGTTAGTATAGTTCAGCAAAAACAAATGTTTTTACCAATTGGAACCTCGTAACTATGGAATTTCTGACATTGTGAATGCAGCATCTGTCATGTGACCAGTCTGTGATGTCATTGTTTACTCAAAAAAAATCATAGATTGCAGTTAAAGAGACTGTGTACACGGGACACACTTAATATAATACAGTATATGGCAGAATTAGCATTTATGAATAACCAATATGTGATTTGAATGGCCTGCAGACACTGCGTTGTACTGTATGTGATCCATATCCTGTGTGTGTAAGGAGAGCGACTCACGCTGCTACACACCAGGCCTGCTCTCAAAATAGGCTCTCACCCACCGACTGGAGCATTAGCATTCCATGTGGGTAACAGCAGCACCTTCCGCCGGCACAGCCTGCCTCTCTCTCTCTCTCCATCTCTCACTTTTTCCCTCTCTTCTCATTCAAAATTTGTCTCACACAGCATTGTGAGTGAGGCTTTGATAACCTGACGTGCGAGTGTTTAAAAACTGTCCTTAATCTCTCCTCACTCTTGCGTGTGTCTGTCTCAAGGCCACTTCCTCTGGATTCAGTACCAGCCTGTTTTAATTCATGCCTTGTTAGCTTGCTAAAGTCAAGGAGTCTTTAAGATACTGCCTTAGATACTGTCTTCCTTCTTATAAAGCAGTTTTATAGTGAATTTAGTGTAAAAGTGAGCTCATAAATGTGGATTCTCATTAAGCTGTATTGGAAATACTGCTATATGTAGATTGACACACACAAAAAAATAAAATAAATAGAGTCTAATAGTCTAATATAGTTTAAAATCGGACATCTGATCGCTTACAAAAGTATTGTAACTATTGCACACCTGTACTTAGCAAGCTGCATGTTTTGAGGTCACATTCATGTTGGTTCTCAGCACAAAAAAGTTTAATGAGTTGCGCACCAAACTTTAATGTTTCCATGATTTGGGGGGGGGGGGGATGATTTGGGGGGGAATGTAATCTAATTAAATTTTTTTATGATACAAATTGTGATTTAAAAGAAAAACAAAGATTGCTGTGAATGTTTGTAGTGCTGCACAATTTGGCCAAAATGTTGTGATTGTTTATGAACTATACTAATAGTAATAATAATTTAAAAAATATATTATTATTACTAAATAATATTAAACAAAACTATTGTAATATACTGCAAAATAAAAAATGGTATTTAAAACATAATATAATAATAGTATTTTTATTTTGCAGCACAATATAAAAAACGCAATACTAATATTTATGGCTGTCTTATTTTTTGCATTTTCATTAAATCGTTTTAAAATTTTGTTAAAAAACACAGGAACACATGTTGTGGTCCCAAATGCACATTATAGAGCTGGTAAGTCCCGCCCCCTCCGCTAACCCCACTGGACCTCTAGGTTGAAAAATCGTCAATGCAAGTGAATGGGAGAAAATAATTATTTTCTGGTCCCGTTTGAATTTTGCCATGAATGTGAACATATGTTGTCTGTGAATTTTTTATATAATTTTTCGTGTAAAGAATGCTACAATTTAGCTGGTAGAAGTTTGATATGGTTAGACTTTGTGTGAGAGCACTTTGTGGACTACAACTCCTCGCTACATCAGACGGGAATCTGAAGAAAGAACAGCCGATTCGGTTTGAATGGTGACATTTGGGTACAAAACACACAGGCATCTCGATCTGTCTCCATAGATTATCGCAGCATTAGCACCGTGATTTGACAAGTGGAGGGAAAATGTGTAATGGGGTGACGTCACATAGGCGACATGCAGTCTTTCTCTCGTTATGTCTTTTCCACAACTGCTAGCCAAAGAATCGTACAATATACTGTCAAACTCGTAACATGAAAAATTATATACAAAATTCACAGACAACATATGTTCACATTCATGGCACAATTCAAACGGGATCAGAAAATAATTATTTTCTCCCATTCACTTGCATTGACGATTTTTCAACCTAGAGGTCCACTTGGGGTTTTACGGATGGGCGGGACTTACCAGCTCTATAAGCGACCCAAACTTAGACCAGATGTAGAAATTGAATTTGTGTAGAGTAAACTTCACTATGAATCGAGCCGCTCTGAGAAACTCAAAACACTCGATCATGAGCTGCTCATGTGTAAAAGACATTGGCTCCGTCCGAAAGCTTAAAAATGCTTCCTTCGGAGGTGGCCTTCCAAGGAGGGAAGGCATCAAGGCACATCCAAATTCAATGTTAGCTTCTTGTCTCATGAGATTCCTTCATCTGATCGATTTTTGATGGCAGCATTGATATATCCTTCGATTCTTTTGATATCCCACAATCCTGTGCGTTCCATTCCGTGACAGTTGAGCTAAAAAATAAACACGGCGCCTGAAATGTGCTGTTTGTTATCAGTTTGGGTGTAAATGTACTTTTTTGGCCAGCGTTTTCACTTTTGATATTAAATATTCGCTTAGTTATCACCGAAGCTCTCTCTATTTAGCTTTAGATCGTTAAACCGTTACGCTGCCTCAGAAGTCTGTCCGAAATCAGTTTCATGAGGTACTTTCGTGCGCAAACGCTGCCTGCAAAGTCATTGCCAAGAGTCAGCTGCCTTAGTTTTCCGTGCAAATCGTGCATGTATTTATTTATTTAACCGCAGCCTTTGCGGTTTGATAATCATGCTAAGCCATATAGCGTTTTCTGTTTTATTTTGATCACACAGCGACTAATCGACTGAAGTTCTAGTTAGAAGTTTTAAAAATCCTTAACCATGAGCAAACTCTAAATATTCTACAACAGTACTGCGTTTTTGAGATGGTTTGTGTTCAAGGTCAGCATATATATTAGTAAGGATGAAGATCTGAATTTGAAACAGGAAAAGCGGCGGTAGAGCCAAAGTAAAGGCCGTAGGTCTAGTCTAGACGTGAGAACCGAACAAGAGGAAGAGAGGGGGTTTTGGACAGAGAGAAAGATGGCCGGGCAGCTGTTCTTTCCACAATGCTTCATCTGTTCATGGGCACCGGCTCATTTCTTCACACCCAAGAATGAACCTGAACCTGATCTCTCCTGGAATCAGCCACGGCTAACAAAAGAGCGCTAGGAATCTGAGTACTCAGCGTTCTCTTCGTCTCCCTCTTTCTAACAAAAGCCCTCTTGTTCTCAACTGTCCCATGTTTTTAATCACCACGCATGTTGAAATGAAGACTAAAAATGTTTGTCATCCATAATTATTATTTCAGAATGGATTCTTCTGATTTGCAGTTCAACTGTGTGCTTTATGACCTGTGTTGATGCTAACCGCTAAGGCCTACTGTTTTTACTGTAATGATCTGTTAGCATGGTGTTCTTAGCTGTGTCTGTTTATTGAGTATGAATCAGCAAGGGTCTGTTTGTGAGGTGCGTTAGCATTGTTAAGCGAGGGTTTGCTAGCAAACCGTAATGGATTGGGTTAGCAGAGAAGAGCATTAGACTTGTGTATTTGTAGGGTTTGCTAGCAGGGTGTAATGACTTGTGTTAGCAGGGTGTAAAGCAACAGAGTAGATTAGCATCAAATCACTGAGTACAAAACTAAAGTATTTCGGATGCAGTCTATACGTTTCACTCAAGAGTCGGTTGTTCACAAATCAAACAAACTTTTTGATTCTCTCAAATGCGTAGTGCTGTTTCACACAGTTTTGTTTATGATCTCCTTGTGACCGTGACGTTATAATAGATACTACCCAGAAGCTCTTTGCGCACTCAGAAGAAAGAAATCGTTGGGGAAAATCAAACATGGTTCACTTTAAAAGAGGGGAAAGGAATTTCTCCCAAAGAGACCAGTTAGGCCTTGGGCATTTACTGTTTTCTCTGAAATCCTGTTGACAACGCTGTAAGTGTGGGTCAGTACTGTAGCAGAAACAGATTTAAGATTATAAAGAGGAAGTCGGTATAGCAAATGGTAGATTAATGAAAAAGAGTTTTTGCTCTCTATTACCTGTGCTTTCTGTCTTTAGTTGAACAGGACGTTTGTCCCCCAGCAGAGAGGAAATCCGTATGGGATATAAAAAGGGTGTAACGTGCCCCAAGGGTATCCTGACTGATGTCTTTGTGTGCGTGTTTAGCTTTTCATTTAAAAGACGCCCGGTGCCTCAATGTCACAAACATCCACACGTTCGCACACATCTTGCCTTACTGAATTGCTCTCCGTTCCCCTGAGAAACGCTGAGTGATGTCATATCCTTTGAAGGCTAATGAATCCCTGAAAGTTCATCAAGCCGTTCGCTGTTATTAAAATAATTTCCTGGCAGTGAATGTGGCAGAAAGGCTTGTCAGTCATTCAGAGGTGTGGGATGATCCACTTCGACATTTCCCATCTCGTGTTTGGAATTAAGCGGATGGATCCATCATCTGTAATCAGAGCCCAGGTCTCTGGAGCCGCGTGTCTGTGTGTGTGTGTGTCTGTGTGTAGGAAGCTCATCATGCGGCTTAAAAAGGCATCGCTCATTTCGCAACAAGCGAAACTGACATTAGAAAGAAGGTGAGATGCAAAGAGAAAAGATTAGAAACATTTTACTAATTCCCTTTTGCATGATGGGATACATGTACATGAACCAATTGTTGTGTCTCTGTTCCACACAGAAGTGTACCATGGTGCTACCATGGACATCATACTATTATAATGCCATGTTTTTTTTGTTCACTCCCTTAGAAAAATGTACTATGGCAGTACTATGGTACAGAGATGGTAATACTATGGTACTTTGAAACATACTGTACCATGGTATATAAATTAATGTACCATGGTATTTATATGATTTTCCAAGGTACCTTTAAGGTCCATGGTCCTACTATGGTAAATAATAATAAAAAAATAATAGGATTGTACCTTGGTCATTTTTGAAGGGTTTACTGTGGTAAAATCATAGTATTATTTCAAGTACTTTTGCAGTACCTTAGAGTAACATGGTATATTAATATGGAACTCATTCAGTACCATGGTATATATCAATGTTCTGTGGTATTACCATGTTTTATTGGACATTTACCATTGTAATAACATGTTCTTTTAAGTAAATTAGAGTACCATATAAATACCACTGTTGTTAAATATGAATGCTAATCAGTCAGTAGTATGGTATACTGCATATCAAAGTGACATGATGCTTATTTTACCATGGTAAAACTAAATTATTCATTACCAAAAACCATCATTATTCAAATACCACGGTATACAAATATGGCAATTATTCAGTAACACACACACACACACACACACACACACACACACACACACACACACATATATATATATATATATATATATATATATATATATACACCATGGTATTACCATGGTATTGCCATGCTTTTTGGACATTTACCATGGTAAAACCATATTATTCTTTGAAGAACCATGCAAATAACATGGCAAATAAATAGGGTAATCATTCAGTACCATGGTATATATCAATGTTCTGTAGTATTACCATGTTACCATGCATTACCATGGTATTAAAATGTCATGTTCGTTTCCCGTTTTTGTTTCCCATCACTTTGCTTTTCTTCTCTTTTTGATGAGTGAACTTGCCTTTCAGCTGCCTGCTAATTAATCAGGGTCTCTGGTCTTACATAAGATATGTGATGGTTCAAACACAGCTGTTCCTGATTGAACTTCAGCAGGAGCATCTTGGGAGAACTGAGCCTGAGCTCGAGTCGGCTGATACTGTATGACACGCACACTTCACTCCACTCCACACATAACCAGATCTACCCCCCACTGGTTTATCCTTCTCTCTGTAGAGGGAGCAAAAATTCAAATACATTTTTATATTTTATGTAAAAAGCAGACTTCATGTGCTTTTGCAGTCCTGTGGACCACATGCTTGTTGTCTGCAAGTCAGTAGGGTGTCCCATTTGTCATTTTAGGCTTCCTAAGTGTGCTTGCGAGTGCCCTCAATACCTACTTTTGCAGAGCCCGCACTAAAGCGAGCTCCACAGCATACTAGTCAAAGTGGCATTACGTCACAAAATTGTAGACTCTGAGGAAAACCGTGAGGACTTGGGGTTCCATTTGGGACAGGGCCTTGCTATGTGGTTACACCCTGCCTTAAAGGGACAGTTCACCCAAATATTAAAATTCTGTCATCATTTATTCAACCTCATGTCATCCAAAACTCATAGGACTTTGTTTCTTTTGTGGATCACAGTTACGTTTATAGGGTATTTGTTTGTTTTGATTCACTGAAAAGAACTGGCTCATAAGAATCATTTGTTCATTTTGAGATATTTGTTTATTCATTTGTGAATCAAACTACAATGATTGCACTTTCTGATTTTGTTTCTGATTCAATAAAACAAACCAGCTCATAAGAGTAATTTAGTCACAAATCAAACTACACTGGCCTTGATGTGTGTTTTTGATTCACAAATTGACCGTCATTTGTCATTTGTTCAGGAATTATACTGGTCTTGCTATGTTTTTGATTCATATCTCTGTCTTACACTGTTTCCCATCCCCACCTCCCTATTTTTCTGTGGCGTGAGCATAAATAAACCACATTTTTATATTTTATGAGAAAAATATAGCTGGTTGCTGTTCTGAGAGCTGGCTCATAAGAATCATTTGTCAATTTTTATTCACAAAAAACTGCTAACGAGAGTCATTTGTTCGGTCTGATTTACACACACATAAAATGCTCGTAAAAGTTGTACATTTGTGAATACAAACTACACTGTTCACACTCTTTTTGAGTCATTAAAACAAATTGGCTGATAAGAGTAATTTGTACAAAAAATCAAACTACACTCGCCATGCTGTGTGCTTTTGATTCTCAAATGAACTCTTAACAAATATACCGGTCTTGCACTATGAATTTGCTACATTTCTCGATCCAGGTTTTACCTTTTATCCCTGTGGAGAGAGCATAAATAAACTAAATTTAAACATTTTGTGAAAAATTATTATGTTTAATCCAGTCATGTTTTGACAGTTTTGGGCTGGCCCAGGAGGTTGTTAGCATTTGAGTGGTTGTTAGCATGTTGCTATGTGGTTGCTGTGTGGATACACTCTGCCTTAAAGGGACAATCATCATTTTACTCACCTTCATGTCATTCAAAACCCATAGGACAGATTTATTTATTTATTAGAAAAGAGCTCACCCAAGTCTTTAGATGGCTCAAATTTCTTCTTAAAAGTCTAAGATCTGAAATGCCAATTACGTCCGTAGCATAAACAGTGAAGTTTTGAAGTCACAAAGTTTTGAAAAACTGATCGCTCTAATTTCAGACAGTTCAGTTTCAGTGCGGCCCAATTTTTATCATACTACAAAGTCTCTCTCGATTACATTCTTGCACACCCACCATCCCGTTACTCATAAATTCTTAATAACTCTTCTGTGTTATCTTTGAACAGTTTGTTTCCTTCTAAAATCCTACCAAACTAATATTTTCCTCTGATAACAGAAATGTAACTGGTCTCGTGTGTTTTGTTCGCTCGGTAGCATTTGGTCAACTGTGTATTTTGGAGTGTTTTGCAGCCATCGGCTTTGATGCCGCCGAATTCTCCGGGGCAACGTTCCGTGCGCTGAAATAGACCGAAATATCCAGGAATGCAAAATGCATCATTTGATCTGCGTCTCCCGCGCCAAGCAGTTTAAATAAAACACAAGTTGACTGAATAAAAATGTGTCATATTCATTTGTGTCAGCAGATAAAAGACAGCGAGTCAGAACTGAAGGAGAAGAGAAAGGATTGACAGATGATGTGGCCATCATGGGTGTGCTGTTCTCGTTTTCCATCGGATAACATCTGCCTTGCTTTGGTGTTTGGACTGTTTTCTGGCCTGTGGCGTAAAGTCCCACTTCCAAAGCATCTTGGGGCGAGCAGGGTGGGGTTTTCCATTTGTGCACAGAGGGAAGATGCTCAGCGTGGATGTTTGATGTGAGGGTGTGTAGTGACAGCGTTCATACTGTAATGATTCCCTGCAGTAGCTGTGGTTACTCTGGATGAGTTATTCCGGAGTGGAAAGAGTTGGATAACAATTTACGCACACAAACAACCACACGCACACATACAGACTGCAGCTTTGATTTTGACATATCATTATGTGCTCTGACACATACAGACTTTGCTGTGAATTTAGTGGCATTTTCTTTCTTTTAGAACGTATACACTTCTCATGATTCAATATGTGTTATATATTAATAATTCGATCCTCATTATTACTGCTTAAAGGTGTAGTAAGTGACTTTTACACACAACAAACTTGTAGCCAATCAGCATTAGTGGGCGTGTCCACTCATAATAGGGGAGTAGAGAGAGTGAGCAAAAGGGAGATTTGAAGAAAGTCTAGAAAGAGAGATGGCTGAGAGATATTACAAAAGAGAAAAGCTCAGAGGAATATCACTGGAAAAAGAAGGGTAATGATCAGGCAAGAGCTTTAGGACCCGTGTTAATATTAGAAAAGCTTTCCAGCACTGGAGAGACCTGAGCGGGAAGAAGGCCTGAAAACGGACGCTGAGGTTGCGTTGTTTCTGTTCCATACATGAGTAACACTGGTTATGAGTGTCATTGTTTGTCTGGAGCTGCTGTTATGCTGGTGACTAACAACAAACTCTTGCTTGTATACTCTTGAGTACTGTATGTTAATTTTTTTGTGCTTCATTGTTTTTCGTTTGTCATCTTCACTCTATTTTGTGCGAAGCACTATTTTGCTTCGCTTCTGCTATGATAAAGAGACATCCATTGCATTGCGTGTTCGTGCATTTTGGGGGCGGAGCAATGACGAGAGGGGTGTGTTTGTTTGGGTTGATTTCAAATATCAATAGTGTTCAACAACGATTCTCAGAAATTGCATACTGCACCTTTAAAACAATTTCCAATACTGTTTACTTTAAAGTGAAGTTGATTGGGACCTGAAAAGTGTTTTTTACATATCAGCCAGGTTGCTGAATGTTGTAGATTCATAAAAAAGAAAAGGCTCGAAAAGAGTCATTAGTTTGTTTTAATTCAATAAAAAAGAACCGGCTCATAAGAGTAATTTGTTTGCTTTCATTTACTAAAAAAAATAACATTTGCATTTATTCATTTAGCAGGGGCTTTTATCCAAAGAACCAGCTCTTGAGAATCACTTGGTCATTTTGATTCACAAAAAAAAAAAAAAAATGCTTACAAGAGCATTTGTTCATTTTTATTCACTAAAAAAGAAATAACTTGTAAGAGTTGTATATTTGGGAATTGGACTACAATGGTAACACTGTATTTGACTCACTAAAAAACAGTCAGCTCGTAAAAGTAATTTGTTTGTTTTGATTCAATGATTTGGGAATCAGATTGCAATGGTAGCACTATATGTTTCACTAAAATGAAAATGAGTCGTTTGTTCACAAATCAAACTAAACCATTTGTGCTGTGTTTTTTTCCCTCTTCAAATTAATCGAGTCATTTGTTTGGGAATCGGGCCATCTTGATATCTTGATATATGTTTTTGGTTTACTGATATTATAGTCACTGATTCATAGTCACTGATTCAGGGATCAGACTTTATCGATGTTAGCAACTCTAACAAGTGACATCAGAGAGTTTTAACAGCAGTTTTAAAGATGCAGTTCTTTTATCTGAAAGTTATTCCATCAATTTTACAGTAATTGGACTGGTTTTATGTATTTATTTTGTGTGTATAGGGAACGACCTCTTCCTGGTGGCAGTACATGAGCTGGGACATGCGTTAGGCCTGGAGCACTCCAACGACCCCACTGCCATCATGGCCCCCTTCTACCAGTACATGGACACAGAGAACTTCCGACTGCCACACGACGATCTGCAGGGAATCCAGAAGATCTACGGTAACATTCACACAGATCACACTAAATTCACAACATTCCTTTTCTCAACAAACACGCACTAAATATTAAACCTCAGTGTGTAGCTCAAATCAGATCCACTTTCCTGAATCCCATCCAACATCCAAATGGCACATAAAAGTCGTTCATTTGTGAATCAGACCACAAAATGTTGACTCATGAGAGTCGTTTGAGTCAACAACTCATGAGAGTCATTTGAGTCAACAACTCATGAGAGTCGTTTGAGTCGACAACTCATGAGAGTCGTTTGAGTCGACAACTCATGAGAGTCATTTGAGTCGACAACTCATGAGAGCCGTTTGTTGCTGTGTCCAAAATCGCGTACTGAGTAGGTACTAAATTTGAATTAGAATTTACTTTGCGACCGTTAAAAATGTATGCCATGTATGCCGCCATGTTGTCACTGTCATGTGACCTACCAGTGTCAGTTGTGTCGTTCACTGCCATTCATAAATTCTCCCCTCTGGCCTCATGGGATAGTGAAGTGTCCATCGTATGCACACTTAAGAATCTCGGTGGAAGTAGTAGGTCATCTGGGGACTGTTATTTGGAATATAGTAGGGAATTATTCGATTTCAGTAGTATTTTCGAATGACCGTGCTTCCCTCCCTCATGTCCCCCTGAGACGAGAGATTTCTGTATTGTGTGTCTGAAAAATCGTCATTTTGCGTCATCAGAGGCTTTTTTGGCCAGAGGCTAGAGACTACAGCCAGTTGTAGGAGCTCGTTCTGCATGTTTTCAACCCGCCCATAGGGGGATCTCACGATAAAACGGCGTCTTTTCAGTTTCGAGTCAACTAGAAGCCTAGTTGTATCATTTCTTCCGATACTGCCCTCTGTAACCGGTAGGCGTGGCTTGGGAGTGGCCTTGTAGGGCAGCGAAGCAAGTGCATTCTGGGAGTTGTTGTCTTTCATCCACATGAGCCAAAAATACATTTCCTGGCTTTTCTCAGTCTAGAAGGCACCAACTTCTAAAATAATTTCACATTTCTACTACATAAATGACCCAATTTAAATACACATTCATCTTTCCAGCTGTGACATATCCGTTTAATTGATGCTGTAGGTTTTTGATTCATCTGGCTATATCGCACTGGTTTTTTCCTCTTTTCCTGTGGAGAGAGCATAAATGAACTACATTTTTACATTTTATGAAAAAACTTAAGTGGTGTTTTGCCCATAATGTGACCAAGATGTCGTCTTTCTCTATGGTTTTGATTCATCTATCTGGTTTTACCTTTTTTTTTCTGTGGAGAGAATATAAATGAACTACATTTTTACATTTTATAAAAAAAATATATAAGAGGTGTTTTGCAGATTTTGAGGTGACTAAAGTTGTTGGATGGGTTGCATGTAGCCTTAAAGGGACAGTTCACCCTCAAAATTAAAATTCTGTCATCATTTACTCACCCTCATGTCATTCCAAACCAGCAAGACACACTTTCATCATAAAATGTAAAATCTAGTGCCTTATATTTCCCTCTGTTCTTCCACACCTATCCAGAATAACTCTTTCCTGAATCCCATTCAACATCCGTCCCTTCGGTCTTCCTCTTTCCTCCCTCCGACACAGGGAGAGACCGGAGAGGGTGGAGATACTCGCACATCTTATGTATCACGCACACATTCACAACCATGTTCCCTCAATCTCTCTCTCTCACCAGAGCAGATCTCTCTCTCTATATCTGTCTGTGTCGTCCGCCCTGTGTTATGTAACATGAAGGGCTGTAATCCTCGCTCTATTTCAGGAGATTTGATTTCAGACAGTCACTCCTCTCTGTGGTCCTGTGGGTCGTTCGTATCTCCAGAGGGGTAATCCTGTCAGGCCGCCCTCCTGCCTGATTCATACTTAAAATCATTCATTATTTTCTCCATTTAATCACCTATCCTTTCATTCTCACAGAGGATTTCTTGACCTCTCGATCCGTCGGCTCTTAGCGTTCTGTTGGCTCTTCCAAAAATCTGCCGTTCACTGTGCTAACAGCTTGAACTCTTCAGCGCGGGTCAGCTGTGATAATGAGTCCACAGATAATCGAGGACTATAACTGATGCGAGAGCACATTATTACACCAACACTCCAGATTAATATTATAAAACCAATTATTCTGTCAACTATATTATCTAATTTATTTTGCCTTTATTTTTAAAATAATGCATACAATAAAAAATACACATATATTCAATAATAAATGTTATATATTATACAATGCATGATAAATATGTGAAAAAATATACACAAAAAATATAAAATATTTATATTTATTTAGATTTAAATAATAATAAATTTATTATTTAATAATACAATATAAATATATTTTAGACATTAATTAAAATCTAATCTTTTTAAATCTTATTTTTAATGTTAAAAACAATTGTTGGATGGCCATTCAGTGTTGTAAAAATAGTGTATCCAAAATAGTGATGTTTTTATAATAACATGCTAACCATAAACTGAACTAAAGCTGGGCTAATGAAATATATTGTTTGATGAAATAATTGTAATATATATAACAACACACACACAAAAAAATATTTTCATGATTTATCATCACAACTTTTATCTTGTCAAATTTCAGTTTTTTATTTATTAAACCTATTCTATTTATTATTAAATCTCCTTTATTATATTAACTCAAATGTTTAATTTCAACAAACTCAAAATTTTAAAGCAACCAGGTAACTTAATTTTTTAAGTTAAACCGACATTTTTTTTTACAGTGAATACAAATAATAAAATATAATTAAGCATAAAATATATTATAAAAAAATAAATGAATTATTTTAAAATATAACATTTATAATAATTTTTTTTTTCAAAGTAATTATTTATTATTATTCATTAAACATTTAAAAGATTTTATTATTTATTTATTATTTATTAAATATTTGTTATATGTCTTTATAAAAACGACAACAGAATATGATAAATAAACTAATAGCAGTGTTCAGTGAGTCAGGGGTATTTGTACACATGGCATTTAGCCTTTAAAACTTTTATAAAACCATATCATGATAAAACACAATATTCAATTAATCATTAAATGTATTATTGGTAATAATTCCGGCAAGTAATATAGTACATTAGCAGCCATGACAAGCAGCATGGCACATTAATATAGTTTACAGTCTAAATACTTATTAGTATGAGACCAAATTGTGTCATTTATAAGGAGGTTTTTGGCTACAAACACCCTTAATTATGACAAAAAATAATCACTAAAAACAAAAATATTGATGTTTAATGACCCTCATCTCTCTCTCTCTCTTCAGGACCTCCAGATAAACTTCCTCAGCCCACGAGACCTCTACCCACAATCCCACCCGTCCGCTCGCACCCTCCCGTAGATCCACGCAAAAACGACAGGCAGACGCGTCCGCCCCGAATACCGACCGGCGACAAACCAGCGCACCCCAACGCTAAGCCAGACATCTGTGACGGCGGCTTCAACACGCTTGCCATCCTCAGGAGGGAGATGTTCGTGTTTAAGGTAAGCGAAAGAATGAGACATACAGTATCTGTCTGAAACACTCCAAACATACACACAGATTCTTAATGTCAATATGAAATGAGCTAATTTCAAGCTTATGGTCTCATAACTGCTGCTTCAACACTGTGTTTAGAGCGCTGGCAGCCTCCGCTGACAAACACACACACACACACGTGGCGGCCGCAGGAAACGTTTCAGTGTGTGGGTGTTTTCTCTTTGTTCTCTTGAGCTTGTGCTGAAGGAAAGTGACCTATTAGTCAGAGCCAATGAGCTTTTCTTTGCTCGCTGAACCTGAGAGCTGCCTTCAATGAATCCTTAAAGCTCTAGTGTGATAGTTCAGTGTATCAAAAGAGCTGAGCGTTAGCAATCACTGTGTGGATTATCAGGCTCTGACCCTACTAATGAAAGCTTGAACCTCGAAAGGGAGGCTCATGGAAAGCAGATACACTAAACTGTTTAGTTCTACATACGATGTAGGGAACAGCATTTTCGAATAACGTCATGCAATTACATATCGTAATCATGTTATTCAGAGTACAAAAGTAACCATAGAAACTGAAGGCTACTTGAGTGTTTTTCTTTAGGATCAGTATTGAAGTACATCGACAAAACATTAGTATTAATAATATTTATAGATTTGGTATAGATTTGCATATCACTATCACATATGTCATTGTCATGATTTTTTTTTAATGAAATTAAAACTTTTATTCAGCAAGGATACATTAAATTGATTAAAAGTGACAGTAAAGACATTTAACTTTCTTGAACTTTCTATTCTTTAAAGAATCATGAGAAAGTATCACGTTTTCAAAAATATAAAGTAAGCAGAACAACTGATTTGAAACTTCATAATAATAAGAAATGTTTCTTGAGCAGCAAATCAGCATATTAGAATGATTTCTGAAGGATCATGTGACACTGAAGACTGGAGCAATGATGCTGGAAATTATAGATTATATTAAAATAGTTTACTTTTGAATGGTAAATAAATACATACATTTTTTACATAATGTTTTACTGTTTTACAAATATTGTATGAAAGATATATACGTAATATATACGTAAAATCTTTTTTAGAATATAAGATTTATAACAATTTTTTAATTTATTTTTTTACCTGTAGCTCATGTTCTCAGTAGGCTTTCAGAAAGGTGATGACTCCAAAATCCATGAATGTCAAAGTCTATAAACTGAAATCAGAACAAACCAAGAGAAGTTACGAACTGATGTCCACTAACTGCACACAGGGGCACCAAAAGAGGTTTGCAGAAGATACAACTTTAACAGATTAATAACGGGAACTCTTTTGAAAATGTTGATTCTCCCTGAAAGTATAGCATGCCATCCCATCTCACTAACGGATCTTGAGGAGATGCACATGAATAGAGACCGAACCCAACAGTTGTGTTGTAGCTCTCTGATCTGTGCGCGTCTCTGAAGGCCACAGCAAAGATGTACTGTGCTCTCACTTAACACACAGCCAGTGTTTTTGTTGTGTGTGTATTTTTCTCTGTTTAAAAATAGATGGAATTCATTTGTCAGGACTTTACAGAAAGTTTCTTGTTTTTCTGAATAGCCAAACTCAAACTGACGTGTGAATTTATTCCACTTGAAGAGGGTTTTTGTTGGGCTCTAATCTTGTCACTTGGTATCCACTCCCAGTTCCACAGCAGACGCCTCTGGGAAAACAAAATCTATCATGAATGCTGTTACATTTCCTCACTTACTCACTCCGCCGCTCGCTCTCTCGCACGCTGGAGTAGTCTATCATCGCGGTTAGACAATAACACAAACATATTTCTGTGCAGTAAAACGCTCAAAGTCTGAGGTGTATCCACTGTAATATCTGTGTCAGCTTCCTCACGTTGGCGGCACACGGTTGTGGACGGAAGACCTGATTGGCTGAAAGATGAGGAGGTAGACAATATATTTAACTGTAGGAATACACTGACAGATCCATAATCATCAGGGAAAGTTTAATACCAGATAATTTCTTCCAACCACTTGAAAACAATTACTAGGCCAATATAATAATATATAATTAATATAATTATATATATAAAAAAATATATATACGCTGATTAATTAATCATCTTTATTTGCTGAGAAAATCCAAATGAATTATTTTGGTGATTAAATATCTTAATAGACTAAATGTGTTTAGTATCGGTATCATATATATAATCAAATCTATAAATACCTACAGGACCTGACCTACAGGACAATTGGATTATCTAGCTTGTTTGACCTTTTTAAATAATGCAATACAAATAATATATATTAAATAATAAATGTTATATATTGCATGATAAATATATGAATAAATAAATACATAAAATATTTCATTAAAAAAATACAATATAAATATAATATTTAATAAACTTTTATTTCTTAAATCTTAAAAATAAGCTTTTTTAAATGTCAAAGTGAAAGTCTGTACACTAAAGTCTATAAAAAATGTATATTAAATAATAAATATTATATAATGCATGATAAATATTTGTAATATAAAATGATTTATAATAAATATACAATATAAATATAATATTTCATAAGCTATAATAATATTTATATATATATATATAATATATTTTATTTATTATAAATATACAATAAAAACAAATTGAATAAGCTTTTTTAAATGTCAAAATTAAAGTCTGTAAACCCTGTACGTACAATCTCTGCCAATGTAAATAAAAGCACACTTTGTTCTTTATCATTTCTCCAGTAATATAAACAGTCAGTTCCCTCCTCCACTCTCTCTCTCTCTCTCTCTCTCTGTAAGTATGTGTGTTTGTGTTTGTCTCACTCCACTGACTGCTCGTCTCCTGAGCGCTGGTGTTTGATGCGGTTTCAGCCTGTGCCCGGTGACAGATCTCTCTCGTCCAGTCTCCAGTCCTGTGAGGAGAGTTTCACAGTCCGGTGAAGGATCTGTAGACTGTGAAACAGCGAGCTCTCAACCTGCCCAGCAACACACTGCTTGTGGCGCTTTCATCTTTCCCATGCATCTCCCATCCCTCCATCTCCCTGCACGCAGCCCAGTGTTCAGTATTGGCTGGTTGTTACGGTGGGCTTCATCTGAACAGGCTAAACCTCACGCGCCACATGAGCGTGCAATCCGTATTCACATCCTAATGCTGAGCTCTTGTAACTTACAGTTTCATCCTGAAAAATCAATCAAATAAAATTTCATTGATAGGTTTCCCTAGGGAAATTTAAAGATCTGCCTCCAACAATTCTGGTTCCTTAATCATTCCATTAACAATTAAAGACAATTTGAATCAGATATTACACTGATTTAAGTCTGATTAACGTTCATCCAAAAATGCAAATTCTGTCATTGCTGTAGTTTTTGACCCTCATATTGTTTCAAACTTATATATCAAACTTATATCATAACTTCAACCCCAATTCCAGCTCTATATAGCGAAGGACTCTAGACTAAACCATTCTGCTTTCACAAGAAGTTCTGAGCCTCGGATCCTAGTAATTGAACAGCGTGTGCTTCAATTTCTCCAATCCTACCGCTGTACTACATTATATTTAACATTTCACTCCTCCATGTTACACAGATAAATTCAAGATATTTTAAATTGAAGACAGTCCAACTTGTACCAGATAATGATCTCTCTGAGAGTGACTGTTCCTAAAGATGAGGTACGGAGGGTCACATAAGGCACTCTTTCTTACAGAATAAAACAGAATTCATTTTTGGTCGGTGACCCATTTTTTAAGCTCCAAAATTCATGCAACCCCTCATTTTAAGCCGAAGTCTCACAGATGCAATATACTGTACAGAACTGCCAAAAATGTTTTACTTTTTAACATTTACTATTTAGAATTGTTATTGTTATTAAGTAACTAGCAAATAATGTGGGCAGCCCTTAATTAATAAGAAAGGCTGAAACTAGAAGGCCATTAAAATCACCATGAAATCAAAAATGACAATTCATATTATAAATGATTTATCTGTGCACATCACTCATTTTTTTTAAATTCATGTGCCTCGTAATCTTCAATCACTATAACGTCATCTCTTCTCTGATGATGTGTTCACTGGGGCGAGGGCGGGGCAACCTGTCACTCACATGAGATCGACCAATAGCAAACCACAACCATCCAATCAATTCCCAACAGCCAAAATCAAGTCCAGCCCAACATTTTGTCTTGTTCGAGAAGCCGTTTCACTAAGATATGTCACAATAGGGAAGAAAAGGCTATCGCAACTTCTGTTTCATGCCGACAATAAATATTTAGTGTGACGGAGTCCATTTTAATACCGAAGCTATGCAGCGTGAACGCACACACAACAGTGTGTCTTCTCTCGTAGCCAAACAATAATGAAACACAGATGAATGTGGTGCCTCCAGGGAGGCATAGGTCACTGTTGTCTGTGTGGGCCTTGCCGTGATTATAGTGCCAGTTGGATTTGTTTGTCTTTCTCTGGTTTTGTGATAGAAGAGGAGGATGAGAAAAAGTAGGAGTTTATATAGAAGCAAAGAAAAAAGTGACTTTGTGCCACAATGCTGTTTTCAGTTGCTTATGTGAAGTGAAATGAAGGCCTCTGTGTTTAACCCATCCAAGTTAGAACACACACACACACTGCAAACCGTGGACACACACATCCAGAGCAGTGGGCAGCCATTCACTGTTAGCACGTTGCTAGCTATCATTCAAGTCTTTAGCACAAACAGTGTGCGACAAGTTACACACCAAAGTTTAATTTGGGTTTGTCCAAATCACCAACCCAAACTACGAGCTAAAGCATCAGTGATGTCTGATTAGTAAACACCACTAAGATTTATCTGTACAATACATTTGCAGTTACAGTATTTTCTCCAAGGACACAGAATACTACTTTCGCTCCATAAAGACTCCTGCTGACTGCTGTGGGCGGATGGCAGTTCTCATAGAGTGTTTGTGCAGTCGTGTATAGTGTCAGATAATGGAAAAGAAACTGATTACACATTCATAGTATCATTAAAGAAACACACTTTTCACACTCTCTCTAGTTTAAAGAGTACTATATATAGGCTATTCATCCACCACAAGTCATGCATTTCCAGCACAAAATCATTTCCATCACATCCCAAATGATGTATTGCGTTTAATACCATTAAGTGATGGAAATTATATTATCAATTTTAGAATAAAATAGCCATATTTTTCATCTTGCTTTGTTTGGGTCTATTTTAAAGCAAGCACTCCATAAATACACAAATTAAATAATATTTTTACACTTTTGCGATTGGAAATGACGAACAATAAAAATATTTAATAACCAAGTATACAATCCTTTGGTCGGTGTGTAAATGACAATTAGAGGAATATTATGCAGGAATATTAGTTTTTTGTTCAAAATCTGAAGAATGACATCTCTGTACAAACTACTATGAGCGAGGACCAGGCATGATTCACAGGCTGAAGAAGTGTCATCTTACAGCAGGAGAAAATGAAAGAGGAGCTCAGTTTTAGAGAGACTGATGGTCAAATGCCATGCTTCAATTTGCTGCAAAAAGATTAGTCAGGAGAAGCAAATCTGTGCTTGAAGAATAATGGAGGTGTCATTCTCGAACCATTTGTTATGCTCAAGCTTGCTGTTAAATTGTATTCTGAGAGATACAGCAAAGTATCTCAGAAATTCTCATATAAAAAGCTGCTATCCGTGTGACGTTGGTCAATATCATCTTCCAGCTGCGCTACACTACACATAATTATGTTCAACAGAAAAAAAAAATTCATAGAGCTTTGAAACGAACAGAGATGAAAAGCCTGGCAGAAAATGCTACTCGGTTATCCAGTTTATAATATAACAATATGAAAAATGTATGATAATATTATATTTTATGTAAATTATTTACACACACACACATATACGTGTGTGTGTGTGTGTGTATATATACACATATACGTGTGTGTGTGTGTGTATATAATTATAGGTATTATAGTATTTTTTATTTAAACTATTTACTGTTATAGCCTATATAATTTTAATTATTCTAAATAGTCTTATTTATAATAATTAAAATGACACACACACATATGAGACCCATTCTCATTTCTGAAATTATATATATACAGTATATTAAAATATTATATATTCATCAGAACAAAAAAATCATACAGGTTTGGAGCGAACAGAGATAAAGCCTGGCAGAATATGCTACTTGTTTATCCAGTTTATGAGGTGACAGGCTTGATTTCCCATCATCCTCTGTGGCTAGTGATAAAACACAGATGAACTTCAATTACACACCTAATGTGCATCATTTGCTCTTCACTATAGGACTAAAGTAAAGAGCCTCCTGCATCTGATGGGAACTGTTCAACAGAGAAAGAAATATGAAATTGCCCAATTTCTATTCACTTGAACGCACGTCCCCTCATTATTTTGATATCTGGACTCGTATATAGGAACTTCCCAGGAGGCAACGATTGTTACAGTGATGACGGAGGTATTGTCTGTTTTGCCACCAACGTTTAAACAAGCTTTGGAGACATCAAAGCTGTAGATGTGTGACGGGATTTTCCGAAGCTGGAAGTGAGAGCAGCTGTGGCCGCACACAGTAGGTGAAGGCCAGGAGGCCACAAATAAAACTATTCCATGTAGGACGATGCCTGTTTGGGTTTGATTTAATAAAATATACTTTTCCGCCCTCAAAAACAATGACAGAATAGCTGGTGTTTACAAGACAAAGCCTCTTAGAAAACCTCTAAAGCCTTGTATTGTCCACTCTGCGCTCCAAAAACACAACATGCAAAGCTTTATAGGATCCATCTGGAGCTGTAAACCCCGAAACGTGCCATGCAACTAATGTGTCTTTTTTCTCTTTCAATCATCTTCCCTCTTTGAAGGACCACTGGTTTTGGAGGGTCAGGGACAATGTCGTGATGTCCGGCTACCCCATGCTCATCAATGTCTTCTGGAGGGGTCTGCCACCCAAGATTGACGCCGTCTATGAGAACAGCAAGGGCAAATTTGTGTTTTTCAAAGGTAAGATTTCTTCATATCAGATCAATGTCCCTCAGCGCAGTTTGTTTACAAGCGTAAGAGGCGAGTTGAGTTCAGAGATAGTGAGGGAACAGCGTGAAGATGAGACTTAACCTGGTTTCTACAGAGAGGTCAACTGCTGTAGGGCTCTCACTGGGTTTATCCACCGGTTTTCTGACTTGCTGGAAAGGGAGGCAGTTTGCCTCTAAATATAACAACATTAGGAGTTCATATAGTGAACACAGGAGAATGTATGTGTGTAAGAGCGAATCTCACAAAGCCTTTCAAGAGCATGAGTCATATTTTACACAAAATTCAAAAAGAAAAGACACATGCATTTCTTTTTGTATTTCGTATTTTGCTTAACGAAAATAAAGCTTATTTTTAAGATTAAAATGTCGGAGTGGGTATTTACACCAAGTGCAAATAGCCCACCTTGTTGGCAGAGGCTATTTACACTAACTCCGTCCACCATTGCCTGATTGAGCCAGACAAAATGACAAAGTAAATCCCGCTTACAACAGAGACTAAGGCGGGTAGCGTTAGCTTTTGAGTTCGAATCCGCCTTTTCCAAACTCACTCCTCTCCATTTTCCCATCGCATATCAGCTCAGAGAGGCATTTAAAATATAACTGTATCTTATAACTGTAATGCAAATACAATTGCATATTATTTAAAATTGTAAAGTAATACTCCCTTAATACATTTTCTTAAACACAGTGTGCTTAATGGACTTTATTTTACAAGCAAACAAAATTAGGCTTCATTTTCTCAATAAGCTGAATCAAAAGAGAATATTTATATTGTGTGTAAACAATATAAATATTCACTTTAGACTTTTTTTTGTTCATTTATGTTTAGTTGTGTCTGTATCACTAGCCTATGACACTATTAGGCTCTACACAATGTGTGTATTTTTTGAGAGAGAGAGAGAGAGAGAGAGAGAGAGAGACCTTTGAACAACTTTACAAAAATTTTAAAATGAGAGAGAGAGAGAGAGACTAAAGAGAAAAAGAGGAGGCTGGGCCAAATGCGATAATGACAAATACACACACACCTACACAAACACAGCAGTTTTCCACACGCTTTTGTTCCTCGACAACTAGACAAACGGTCTCCCATGTTCAGAGAGCTTAATGAACCTTTTTAGCCCACCATGCCTGTCATCTTAATTATTTATTTGCCTGTACACCTCACAGAGAGAGAGCAAAGGAAAAGAGAGGGATGGATTGAATTATGGATGGATGAAACATGTGCCAGTTGTGCTGTGTGATTGCGCAAGCTTTCCGGATCAACTTTGCCCCCGATTTTTCTCTTAAAATTCCTACAATTGTAAAAAATAATTACATTTCGATTTTTTTACTCTGAGGCAGAAATGCATCAATAGGCAGCAAAATTAATAGTTTTCTCTTTAAATTCGTTAGAGGAGAAAAAAACATGAGACACAAATTAGACAATATTTGACATTCTACATAGTAAGGAGATAGAGCTGCTATTAGACTAATAAAATGAAACAAATGCTGTACATACATATATGGCTGTATATAAATGTGAATCGGATAACAAGGTTTTGATGAGAAATGTTTGAATTCACCTTGAGGCTGTTTGGATTGAGATTATAAAGTTATCACGTTTGTGATTTTCCTTCCCATGGGGTAGTGCATACACAGTGTGTGTGGTCCATGTGGAAACAAATAAACACATGTTTTCACACTCATTGCTGGTAGAAAGCAGCACACGGTGAGAATCGCTTACACTGACCTCTCAGCATTTAAGTAGGTCAGAAAGCATGGCCAAATCTGGAAGTTTAAATGTGTTGCTCTGGGTAGCATTGACCTCAAGCCAACATTTACAACAATATCATCCTGTAATTTCACTTTCGCATACTCACACGATCACTGGCAAAACACAGACACTCGAGCTCTCTTGCACTCATCGGCCCTGGCGGAGGGTTCTGGTTGGCACAGAGACGCTGACCCCGCTGAGAGGGTCATGAGAAAGACCCAGGTGACGTGACAGGCATTTCCTCTTCCAGAGAAAATGACGGCCCTGTCCTCCTCCGACCCCTCGGACTCCAAACAAACCAGGACACCCTTAACCCCGTCCACTGTGGACATGCATCACAGAGGGTTTCCTGAGCTCAGAGGGTCAGCGCTGCACCCCCGTAACACACACTGACATCTTAACGTGAAGGCATTAACATGTCAGGTCTGAGTAACAGTGGCAGACGTACGGTCAAAGGCCCGGTCACGGTAATTAAAAGCAAACAGGAAGTGCCTGAGCTGTGAAATTGAATGTTTGGTTTTGCTGAAGCAGACATTTATCTGGAAATGATGTAAATATTGGGGATTCTGTATCAATAACCTCAGTGTCAAATTATCAGGAAATATGATTATGGTCATCCTCACACTCAAGTTTTTCCAGACACATATACAGTATATGTATGTATGTGTGTGTGTGTGTGTGTGTGTGTGATATATGTATATGTATATATCACACACACATACAGTATATAGTCAGTATATATAACTGTAAAGTATTTATACATTATGCTACAATCTGTCTACTGACTTAAAATGAATAAAAAATACAATTAAAATTACAATAATTTGCATTGTAATATTCTTAATAGACATATATATATAATTATATTAGTGCTGGGCAACGATTAATCGCATCTCAAATAAAAATTTGTGTTTACATAATATAAATGTGTGTACTGTGTATAATTATTTTGTATATATAAATACACACATGCATGTACAGTATATATTTAAGAAAAATTTGTTATTTATATATAAAATATTGATATTATAAATAAATTATATATAAATATATATATATATATATATATACAGTATATACATGCAAATATTTCTTAAATATATACATGCATATTTGTATATATATATATATTTGTATATATATATATGTGTGTATTTGCTGTAATACTGTACTTACTGTAATATTTAGTAATAATTGCTAGTGTCTTAAAAATACTACCGTCCATCTACTGACTTAAAAATGTAGAGAAATTAAAATGTAAATGAAAAACAATCAGTCAGTAATACATTTTTATTGGTTATATTATATATAGATATTATACATTGCTGTAAAATGTTTATTGTGCGATATATATATATATATTATCAATATTTCAGCCAAACAGCCATTATAGTAAATAAAGTACAATCAATCAAGGCATATTTTCCTCACTGTTATTCACTAAATAGGAATAATGCTATTTTTGTCAACATTCTTATATTAAAGTCCCAGGAAGAATCACAGTGCAGTCACTAACAAAGTTTTAATAGCCAACTAAAAAGTGCATTAAAATCACCAGTATTTATAATCAATATATAGTCCAAATTCAACTTATCCCTCAGCCGTAAGTGGAGCAACACTTGAACAAATCAGCAAGTCAAAGAGAATTTATAGAAACTATGATTTACATTTTCTTCTTTTGACTGAGCTAAATCACTGAGTACTCTCATTTGGCCCAGTGAAAATGTACCCATGGGCTGAACACTGTAATCCCCTGATTTCTCCTTTGTTCTTGTGCTTTTTCTAGGGAAGCAGTTCTGGGTGTTCAAGGACACAATACTACAGCCTGGCTACCCCCAGGACATCTCAATGTTTGGAAACGGCATGCCAGCTCAGAGTATAGAGACAGCCGTCTGGTGGGAGGACGTAGCCAAGACCTACTTCTTCAAAGGAGATAGGTATGTGCACAGCATGTGAGCGTTCATCTGTGTGTGTGTGTGTGTGTGTGTGTGTGTGTATGTGTGTGTAACTTTCTCTACTTAACTATATGCAGGTATTGGAGATATAACGAAGACATGAGAACGATGGATCCTGGTTATCCCAAGTCCATCACAGTATGGAAGGGTGTTCCGGATTCTCCACAGGGAGCATTTGTGGACAAAGCTAACGGTATGGTTCATCTTTTATAATCTTTAATGCAATTCAATCAAGTTAAGTTGTAAGCCATTTTAAAAATCATACAAATCATTTACTCACCCTCATTGTTGTTCCCCTGTTTCGTATGACTGTTTCTTCCATAAGGACGGATACTGTTGAGTTTCAATAATGACATAAAAAGCTTTGTGTGAGAAACACAGTGATATTTAACTTTTCTTTGGCCTGTTCTACTTTCAAATGTAATGCATGGAAAATGGGCATTATGGGCAATATGGTTGGAGTTAGGGTTAGGAAGACAACTAAACCTTTATCAACTAACCTTTAACTAAATCATAACCCTAAAGATTATGATTTGATATGCTAAGTAAAATTGCTGCTGTGGTGCTCATGCAGATGACAGGAGTTTGAATCCGACTTGCAACATTTCCCAATCGCATGGCCTCGTCATCTTCCCATAACTTCCTGGCGTTTCTTCACTATATTCTGAATAAAAAAGGCAAAAATGGCAGAAAAAGAATTAGGTATATTGATATTATCTAAATATGGGACAAAAAAAAACAGTTAACAAAAAGTTGCTATGGCAGAAGAAAATAATCTGAAAATCATATGCTATAAAAAATAACCAAAACCAACAAAAAATATAAACATACAAAACGTAAATAAGAACTGGTGAGATAACTAATCCTTGTAAGATGACCTATTAAGTCTTGAATTTGTTTTTGGGGTCTACTAGAATAGGTTTTTATGCTTCAATGTTCAAAATTCACATTAGTTTTCACATATTTTCACATTATTGCAGGCGACACCTCTCTTCCCAGTCTGTCAGTAACGCTCTGTTCAGTTCTAGTCTCTGTGAAACACCTCCTTCCGAAAAACACAATGTGCTCTGATTGGTCAGCTGGACCAGTGTGTTGTGATTGGTCAATCACTTCAAGCTTGTTCTGGAAAATGTCACTCCCTTTGTCATAACTGCGAGTTTAAACACACTACTAAAGCAACTCAACCAGGCCTCACCCCCTTTTTTAGCATATGCCTTGGCTGGGAATTATTTAAATGAGAAATATTGTGATGTGTTTGTTCCCTGAAGAAAACTCTAGACTACAAACGAGGCGTTTCAGGGAGTTCAGAAACGGTGCGCACTGATATAGAGAATAACTCCCTTTGGAGTGGATTTGTGCTGTGTAACTTTGTAGACCTTTTTCATGCAAAACAACAAAATGTTTTTTTTTAAAAGCATAAACTACAATCAACCCATGCAGAACACAACACAGCATCTGATATTATACTGCATATGATACAGAATCTATCGTGAAGCAGTATAATTCTCATTTACACTGCCCTGTATTCATTCTGTACAAGAACTCAGTTATGAAGGGTTGTGCATTTCAGGACAAGTGTGAATCTTTGTATGAGCTCTCGTCTTGCATGAGTTCAGTCCATAGCTGCAGGCCCGCAGGTCGACAGCCAGACACATGCCATCTGTACCCAGCCTCGGTGCCAGGTTTGCCCGTGGACGCAGGCGATCATCTGAGCGTGAAGGGTGGATTGATATTCCAGGGAAATTGTTTGGCTAACCACAGTTTGAAAGTGATTGTGGGCTTTCTTTCAGCCCTGTCTCTGCACGTTACCCAAAAGGCCTCTGTGGGCGAGACAGAGTAGAGAAAATTGACCCTAATTATGTGTCATCATGGCCAGCCGATCATGGGGAGATCGGAAAGGACAGCTTTTCTTTTTGCTTCAGCTCTAGTCCCGTTTTATTGCGAGTATAGATTTTACGATAACACATTGGTCTTACGATAAGCCTTTATCTTTGGTTTAGTGTCTTTCAAATCACACTGAGCCCCTGTTCCAGTATGGACCATTTTTATGTCAAGGATTAAGAATCTTTATTAAACAGATTTAGTGGAAGAGTGACAGGAAATTATTGGGGAGATATGGGATCAGGATAAATGTCAGGTTGGAACTTGCATCCCCCACAGGTGCACCATGACTCAACGTCTATTCCAGCAGACCTGAACTTGTGGTTTTGGAAAAAATGTAATTACATTAAATTAAATAAATCGTGTATCGTAATGGTAGCAAAATGAATAGGTTTATCAACTTTTGAGAGGAAAGTGAAAATGCTATATGCTAAATATGAAAAATGTAAATAAAAAAACAAATATCTAACAAAAATATAGAATTATAAACTATTATATAAAATGATTGATATATTTAAAAAATATATTTTTTGATTTTACAAATACTTACAAAACCAAAATCAATGTATTCAATCAAAAATCAAATAATTTTTTTTAAACTTAATATGAAATAAAAATATACAAATAAATTATACTAAAATTGTGCTGTCCAATCGATTAATCACATCTAACATAAAAGTTTGTTTATATAATATATGCGTGTATGTGTGCGTGTATATATATATATATATATTTACACACACACATATATCACAGCCCTAATAAAAATCTCTCTCTATATATATCTGTATCAATCTTAAAAATATAATTCGACAACAAATCAATACATTTCAATGCTACAAGTAAATTTAGGCATCACAATATTATGTATAAAAAATAGATATTCAATTTGAGATTTGCTAAAGATTACATTTACATGTCCGCAAACATAGTAAAAAATTTAAAGATAGGTGGAAATGGGCATGAATTAAATATCCAATATAAATATAAAACCATCTAACAAGTGTCTCCTGTGTCGATGCTTTGCAGGTTTCACGTACTTCTACAAGGGTAAAGAATACTGGAAGTTCAACAACCACAGGCTGCGGGTGGAGCCGGGCTACCCTCGCTCTATCCTGAAAGACTTCATGGGATGCGACCTCACGCCCATCGACCCCGACCTGCAGCCGACGGACGACGAGGACGTCGTGATTAAACTGGACAGTGAAGCCAGCACGGTCAAAGCCATCGCCATCGTCATTCCCTGCGTCCTGGCGCTCTGCCTGCTGGTGTTGATCTACACCGTCTTTCAGTTCAAGAGGAAGGGGACGCCCCGGCACATACTGTACTGTAAACGCTCCATGCAGGAGTGGGTGTGAGTCTGACAGCCACAAGACCGTGGTGTAACACCCCAAACTTGCGGACTTTGGCTCTCGACCTGTGTCTCGCTCTAGGAGAACAGCGAGGGCCTTTGCTTTGACTCCCCTCTCCAGGAGATGAGGGGCGCATTTCTCCTAAACCCCCCTTCTCTTCTCTCATTGGCCCCGGTGCACCCGCTGTAGGACTGCAAGGATCCCACGGTGCATTGCGACGTCCAGTGCCACTGTTCCACATGGAAATCGCTGATTGCTATACGTTTAGGTTTTACAAGTGCACGTTGAAAACGCGAAAAAAATAAAAATGAAAACGTTGTCGCAGGAGCCGATTTTCGCTTCGATTTGATTTTCAGAGATATTTACGATTCCCTTTAAAGCACTCCCAAACCAAATAAATCTCTCCAAAGAGGATCTTTTTTTCTTTTCTATACATCTTTTTTTTCCCTTCCTGCTCTTTATTTTGCAGTGATATGTAGTGGGGGAACTTTTGACTGTTGTGGCAGTCTGTCTCAAAACAGGGGCCAAAATATTCTGCAATATTTTTAACAGCCTTAATTATGGATTGTGTTGTTTGCTTTTGTTTTAGTTAATTCGTTTGTTTTCGAGCACCGCTTTTGTTCGTCTGTCGGAAAGGCAGTGCAATATTGCTTTGCTCCCTTTGAGATCAGAGATGGTGGTTAACCTCATTTTCGCCAGGGGCTGCACTGCAGGGTCGCCTAAAGCCGGGACGGGACTCCTTAACCTCTGCCTAACATGAAGCATATCAGTCAAAACAGAGGGAAGACCAAGCCACTGCAACGACCAATATTTTATTCTGCTTTTTTCCGTCCGACGGTGGAATTGCAACTGCAAAGGAAGAGCTTGAACCGTTATCGTGCTTAACGCTCACTCGTATGGTCGTGTTTTGCACGGACAGAGATTTGAGAATTCGTATCTTCCCTTTTTTTTTTTTACGAAAGGTCGCTGTTCAAGCATGTAATTTCCTTCGAACTGCCTTGTTTTTAGGTCTGGATGGGATCCTAGAACCTTGAAGTATGAACCAGAACCACCAGAGCAACTCAGGACAGCGCTTGATTCAAAAGTGTATGCAAGCATTCACATCCAGTCCTGTGTCTTTATTATCAACCGAGAAGAAAATCAAGGATATATATCATGTAACGTTTCACCATCGCTTGTGATCGGAAGTTTCTGCAATGGGATCGGGCTCGGAGTCAGAACTCTCAGTTCGGTTCACGAACTCTAGATCGGTCCTTCGCATCGAACGGATGTTTGAACATACAGTTATATGCTTGCGTTAACATTTTATATGTTTGTTTGTTTGGTACATTTGAACAAACCGAATGGTCTCAACCTCAACTTTAAAGTGGTACTTAAAGTGCTAAGCTGTCATCCGGAACGTTTCCTTTAGATGCGAGAGAAAACGTAACGCGATCTAAAGGAAACTATGTGCGTGTTTCTGGCAAGCAGTGTTTGAATGTGTGTCTGTATCAATGCTAGATTTTCTTTTTTTTTTCTTTTCTTTCCTTTTTCATTGTTTTAATAAGAAAAAAAAAAGGAAAAACATGGGACATTCTTCAAGTTCATGTACTTCATGACTCGGTTTGGGACAAACCGTCCTGACAGACTTAATAAATTAATCAGTATATGATTAAAATGCCTTTTAGCGATTTGTTCACATTTACTTTACATATATTATAAGTCTGGGAATATATAAACATCCACTCTCTAAACTTACAAAAATATCATGGTAATACCATAGTATTTTAGTATTGTAATATTTCAGTATCAAAGCACTATGGTGTTGCCATGGTACTGTCGCAGTTCTTTTCTTCCTTTCTTTCACTTACAAAAATGTACCATGGTATTTTGAGCATAAGTACCATGAAATGGGATAATACCATGGTATTTTGCACATTGTGCTATGACTTTTGATCACGGTGCCATGATACTACCATGGTATTTTGGACATTTTACTATGACATTTGATCATGGTCCCATCATACTACTAATATGGTATCTACTACGGTATTTTGAACATGGGACCATGCATGGCATTCTGGTCATTTTATCATGGTACTGCCACAGTATTTTGGACATGGCACCATGATACTACTATGGTATTTTGAAAATTTTACCATTGTACTACTATGGAATTTTAGACATTAGACATAATATGGTATTTTGGACATGGCACCATGGTACTACTATATTTTAAAAGATTTGACCATGGTACTACCCTGTTTTTGTGTGCATGGTACCATGCATGGCCTCCTGGACATTCGACATGGTACTTTTAATACCTACCATGGTACTACCAAGGCATTTTTGACATTTTATCATAGTATTCTGAACATGTACCATGGCATTTTAGATATGTATTATGGTAGTACCATGATATTCTTGGAAGTACCATGCAAATACAATGTTACATAAAATCCAGTACCATGGTATATATCAAAATGAACATAATATTACCGTCTGATACCATGGTGCCACTACAGTACTTTTTTGTAAGGGTTCTATCTTCTCTCTTTCTTACTGTGTGTGTGTGTGTGTGTGTGTGTGTGTGTGTGTGTGTGTGTGTGTGTGTGCGCGCATATGCATGATCGCATCTGAACATTTCCCAGAATCCCAGCCGATCAAACAAAAGTCTGCCTTAAACAACTGAGAGGAAAAGGCAATCGTTAAATAATACAAAAATGGAGTATCGTGGAGGTGGTGTGTATCCTGTGGTTATATTTAGCTAGTATGATCAAAATCAGAGCATAAAATATGAGACGGCGGTGAACAGAGGCGTTTAGAACTCGCCAAGTGCAAAAGTAAACAGAGACCGACACGGCCCATGGTGGATGAGTTCAGCTCGGGCATCAACTGCCATCTATGTTCCAAATCAAATCTAGCTCAGCAAGATCACTGCAGACATGGTTACTGTGAGCATAATGACTAAGATGAGAGATTAAAGCAGAAAATGACCAGAATTACTGTCTGTGGAAAACTTTAACTGCTTTTCAAACGCTTTAATCACTCTGAACCGACCAGCAATGTTGATGTGCAAAACTACATATTTTCAATATCATCTATTTGTGGGTCGTCTGAATGACTAGTCGACTAGTTAGTCAGGATTTATAGGGTTTATGTCCACTAGACACCAATCAGATGTGTGTCTTAATGCGAGGCGTTCACGTACTGTAGGATGCGTTCTTGCATTCAAAAATGGCTAGATGGAGCGCAACAGGAACAATGCAGAGATCTCAAAATTACTTTTTAACATTCAAGTTTTCAAAATTCAAGTTTTAACGTGACACGCTACATTAAAACCCAATGACAGAAAAACGGCGAGATGTAAGGCAAGGCAAAAAATAATTTGCATGTAGACTACAATTTAAAAGTTAGGGGTTGGTAAGATTTTTGACTATATTTTTAAAAGAAGACTCACCAAGGCTACATTTATTTGATTAAAAACAGTACAAATCCTAAATATTATTACAATAATAAAAAAGACAATTCTATTTGAATACATTTTAAAATGTAATTTATTCCTGTGCTGAATTTTCAGCATCATTACTCCAGTCTTCAGTGTCACACGATCCGACAGAAATCATTCTAATATGCTGATTTGCTGCTCAATAAACATTTCATATTATTCTCAATGTTGAAAGCATTTCTGCTGATTAATATCTGCAAACCATAATATTTTTATAACATTATTAATATTTTTTCTTTTAATCAAATGATAAAAAATATCTATGTCCTTGCTGAATAAATGTATGCATTTCTTTGAAAAAAATAAAAAATTTCTTCCTGACCCTAAATTTTTAAATGGTAGAGTATATAAAATATAAAAAATTACAATATTAATAAATCACATTATATTAGTAAAATATATATTCATCTGACAATCATTTTCTTGAAATTTATTGCAGAAAGTGGTGAATTTGTTTTTCGATGGAAGCTACGTTTTAGCATGTTGAAAATCTAAATTAACGTTAGTTACCATGCTAAAGCTCAGTGTGCTAAAACCGCCTGCGTCTGTAAATTAATCTTCTTAAAACGGCAACAAAAATATTAAACCGTCTGATTAAACCCATAATTTGAACCAATTAAAGTAGTTTTTGCATGTCTAGTCGACTAGTTGATCGTCCTTTGTGAGAAATGTCCAACAGACGCGCGTGTAGCGCTAATGTGTATTAGCTAAGAAGCTAATCTGTGGTTCTGTGTGTTTGGTGTAAGAACAGTAAGTCTGCTCTCTCTCTCTCTCTCTGAAAGTTTTCTGTCTAGCCGACAGAACCTGTGGTGCTAACTGGACCTACACTGGTGAGCGTCATCCTGTAATCTTTTGGTGCTGTTATTATTTTAGACCTTATGGATTTACACTTGATTTGACTATGGTCCGTGCAGGAATAATGTATTTGCGCTCATGTAGCACTAGCCGCGATGGTGCATGGAGTGGAAGTAAGGCTTGCGTATATATTTCCTATGTGTTCTGTGAAGGCCTTAAGCTAAAGCTAAGTCAGGTGTCAAAGGTTGTGCCGTCCATCGGCTACATGTTGGTGCTAGACCCTGATTCATGTTTACAGTTTCTGTAACTTTAGAAAGGATGTGGTTTTCTGTTTGCTTTGCGACATATCACATGATCTTAATTCCTCAAACTCATCAGCATCTGTGCTATTCCCAATCATCCTCATCATCCTGTTTATCATCTTGCCATCCTGATTATGTTAAACGATTCCAAATGAAGGAAACAAAGTCTGAAAAACATGTTTATACTTTTTTCATTCTGTCTGTATCCCTGTATTTGTGATGTATCTGTTGACGATCCATTTCATTGATCAATAAACACATTTGAACATATTTCCCCAGAGCATTTTTGTGTTCATCTGCCTTTACCATCATCATGTTTCCTCATTTTCCAAGTCCAAACATCACTCACCCTCAGCTGTGAACATAACTGTTATAAACTGACACTAAGCTAACATTTTCATGACCAAAACATTTACTAATATTAAAAGAAAATCACCACAAATTAATAATTTTTTTTAAAAACTACTTTTTGTCAAAATGTAAAATTGTAGTTTTAGTAAAACCCAGCTGCACTGAAAAACTAACAATAGCTAAACATACAATAACTAAACTAAGTTTACACATGTTAGTTTAAACTAACATGAGAATGTATCAAATATAAAACATTTGCTCCAAAAAAGTATCAAAAATATTCACACCCCTAAATCTTCTGAAAGAAAAAAATGGAAGAAAATAATTCTAGAATGAAATACTTTAGGGTCACATTGTTCTTACCGTTCTTAAAAATTAATACTCTGTGTATACAGGCTTATTAAGATGTTGCCAAATCTATCCTCTTATCTTGCACCTTTCCATGGTGTTTTTATGAAAACGTTCTATTTCATAATGAAAGTGATAGACTGCAAATATGTTGCTGTAATTACCAAGTTCTTTTACTTAAAGCGCTTAGTGTTCTTTTAAATAACATTACATGAGATTTTGAAAACATTGATACATAATGTCTTTATGAGTGTCTCCAGGCAGATGTGCATCGATGTAGCCCAGCTAGGAGCCACAACTGCAGAGAGAGCTCATTATCCTCATTAGTCGGACTGTGCTAAAGTGATTCCAACGGCAGGAAGAAATTAGCTCTATTTCTCAGAATATTGACTTGCTCGTGGGGTTCATTCTACTCTCCACGCCTTGCTGACTTTCCTGAAATGATTACCGTCGCTAAGCAAACAACCACACAAGCTACCAACAGATGGCATATTTTATACTATGCTTACTAAAAACTAAATTTGTATGAAAAGAGTAATGGCATAACCTAAAAAGTTTTCCAAAATGTGCAGTACAATAAAGAGATTACAGTGTGGAATAGCCTACTATAAACCCCAATACAATGCATTCAATTGCGTTAATTTCCTGACAAATTGGCCTAATATAGATCCCTGTATTCATTATTTCATCGGACAGCCACATATTCAGACATTTTTACAAAAATTTGCTTAAAAAAATGCAATCTTGAACTGACCCTTTTCAGCAGGTTACTTCGTTAGTTACACCAGTAGGTGGCGACAAAAGACTTCAAACGTTACTTTTTTGCCACGATTGTCTTGCAAATGAATCAATGAATCATTTGTTCAAACGATTTGCAAAAAAGCTACTTGTTTAGATCCAAAACTAGTCGTAGTTTCATGTTATTTTTTTGTTTTTTTTTAAACTTGCGCGATTGCAAATCTACTAAAATACTGCTTGGATGATGATGACATAGAAGATCAAACACTTCTAAGGGGCCATTCACACAGAACGCTACTTTTCCATTGTTTTTCAATGTAAAACATGCGCTACACGAACGTGCATAACCGTTGCCTCACGTATTTGCAGCGTCTCGCACATGACACAGCGATCTAAAAACGTAGGCTCTCAAGTTAAAAGAAGTTCAACTTCGCATCTAGACCTTGTGCTTTTATTCATTCCATCCGTTTTTAACAGCAAAAATGCATTCTGTGTAAACCAGCCATAACTCGGTTTTCATCCACGATTTGTTCACTCAAATGATTCGCTAATACACGAAACACCACAGTGTGCAGCCTGCTTGAGGCACAAAACTCAGAAGTTTTTAAAGAAATAACAAAGATTCCAAAAAGTAAAAACATGATATAGGCTATAGTTAGTCTGATGTCACTCTGGACAAATTCGGATTTTTAAAACACAGACAATAAATTTAACTGAAATGCAATGATTCTGAATCGCACCATGTTGTGCCGAATTATGTGACCCACCGAATTCTGTGACTGTATGTAACACTTCCAGTTATACTCGCACCAGTCCAAGCAGGATTCGAACAGGCGTTGCCGGCATGAGAGGTGTGCACGCTAACAAGGACGCTAAAATCTGCGGCCTCATCGATCGCTAATGTTCCTCTTGAGACCAAGGGAGTGAGGTTTACTCGCACAGCTCTTTGTGTTACACATAGTAGCTGTATTGAGCTAATCCTAACCCTACCATCACTATGTGATTAGCGGTCAAATAATTCGGTCGTCACTGAATTCGATATAACACCGGCTTCACAGACCCACCTTTGGGTTGTTATTTTAAGGCCTGGTTTCACAGACAGGGCTTAGATTAAGCCAGGATTAGGCCTTAGTTAAATCAGGACATGCAAGTAGCTTTAATAAACGTGCTCTAGAAAAAACATTACTCTTGAGACAAAACAATGACACTGACATATTTTAAGATATGTCAGTGCAAGTTATTTTCAGTTAAAACAGCTCAAACATACTTTTCTGGGCTTAAGCCTTGTCTGTGAAACTGGGGGTAAATATGTATTAAAATACAATGGGTTTCCATCTGCTTGTTGCATAATCAGTCTAAAGCATTTTTTTTCTGTTATTTGGTTTAATTCATTCTGCAGTCATTAATCGTGTTTGCATAAACTACAGACTCCACTCACTTTTTCCACCTCCAAACACATCATGCATTCTGCACTCACTGACACCTTCTACACACATCCTAAATATCTTGCGACTTACTCAATGCATTAGAAAAGAAAACCTGATTAAACCAGTAACTGATTAGTCCTCTCAGGGACTTGTGTAATATTGCATGTGGCCCTGCTAATGGTTCTAACCTTTGTTGTTGCTTTAATGATCAGCATTTAACTGGAGGCCTGCAGGCTGGAAACATGTTCTCTGGGAACTAATCAATACACGGCATGGTTCACTTGACCGCGAGACATTAATCAGCGGCACTATACTATATAATGTAGGAGTTTTTCATTCTACATTTAATACCTAGGTCAGCTGTCTTTCTAGAGAACGGAGCATGTGTTTCCAGGTACTGGGAATCTTCCTCCGTCTGTTTTACTCATCGTCTCAGCTCCCAGGAGTGATTTCTGCCTAATTTAACCTGCCACAGAGACGGTAGTTGCTGAAACATTTAGCTTACTTAGAACAGAGAGGGGGGAAAAAAGAATGATGGTGTAAAATAGTGAGAAATATGGATGAATGAAAAGACAGAATGCAAAATAAAGCAATAAGACTTTCAGGAACAATGATGTGAATAAAACGTTCTGATAAAAGTACTGCAAAAATCAAGCACCCTCAAGTTTTCCCAAACCTGTGTTGCTACTTTTCTTCCACACAAAACGAGAATTTTGAAGAATCCTCACATAGCTTATTTCCATCAAAGTTCATGACCATGGATGGATGCTAAAGGTTCTTCATGGAAGCATAGATGCCAATAAATAACCTTTATTTTTAAGTGGCTACTATATTCCAAGTCATCTGAAGCCATATGCCGCTTTGTGAGAGGAACAGACAAGCTTTAACCAACATTTATATACTCAGTGAAAAACATACCTTCTATTCAAATATATGAGTCGGTTTCATGCTCGACTGATGTTCACAGCAGGTGTGTTCCTCACTATTTCCCCCAGTGGTTCTGAACCAACTGGGGGTAAAACACACAGTGTTCGTGCACTTTTAAGTTCATGATCTCTAAACACTTTCCAAAAATGTCAGCGGTGTTTTGGAAAAACTGTGGTTTCCAACCTGAAGAAAGAATGGAACAAGACAGCTGTTTAGTGTCTAAGGTTGCACTTTGGAAAAACATCATAACATTTATCTGTATGATTATCTTTGAAAATGGTAGGTTAAAAAACGAACAAACTCGACAATCAAAAGCATACTGCGTCTACAAGAGGCACTAAACAGGTTAACACACTTCATTTCTAATGCACAATATGCCCAGAGCTCTTATTGCATTTCAGATGATTCTCTCCAAAATATGATTTCCTTGAACCGAAATTGCAGTGGAATGATAATTAATAACGCGAGTCCGTCTGACAAAGCGCTACAATCTAATCTTCAGGAGATCAGCAGAACGAATGGGAAAGCAATTAATAGCACTCAATGGAGTCAGCATTTCCTTTTGTTTGTGGTGGGGTTGAATAAAAAAAATTCGGAATATTTTCACGTTTAGAATAGAGAAGCAATTTAGAAAGCTATTGTAACCAAATCTCTTTAAGTAGATACGAAAAAAAGAAAAAGTTTACAAATAACTTCCCTAAAACATAGATATCCAAAGCTTAAAATAACACTTTATCAGCTATTAGTAAGTATATACAGTAAGAAAGGTTTTCAAACTTTTCAAACCAGGGTACTACAAACGTGTGGAAAAATATTAAGCATTGTGTTAAATAAAACATTATGATTAAATGTTAAACTTTTATTGTTTAATTCCAAAATGTTTCCAAAATGAAATAGTTTGTTTTTATATTTTCCTTGTACTAAAGTATTATATCAACTGTAAGGATAGATGAACCTGCATTTTATTGCTCACCTTCCAGCCAATCAGAATCGAGTATTCAGACAGACCATGGTATAAAAAAAACATTATCAACTGTATGTGTGTTGGCTTCATACCCTGGAAATTATTCGGGCATGGAGGCAACACTTAAAACACTTAAGAAAACGGATAAATCCATTCCTTGATTTTGATAGCTTGAGCCGCGTCCGAAGTCATTGTAAATGACTCTATAAACATACACCTGTGACTTCATTAAAATAAATATTTTATAGACCAACCTTCCATATGTTATAACAGCAACGAGCCCCATGAAGCCGTGATTTACCAATGCCCCTTTGCTGTTCTAAATTCATTGTAAACCACTATTTCTCGGATCTTATTGCTTTAATAAATGCCATTACGTTAGATATAACATATCAAAGCAAGTACTATTTTACTAAAGTATTGCAAAACTTTCAGGTTGTCAAATGTTCCTGAAACACATTCGAATTTATTGTGATGGAATCACATTGACAGCAGTTTAAAGTCATTGCATAAATGCTTCAGAGAAGTTCTAGCATCATTTGTTTGCAGTCATGTGTTATTTAATGCAATGACATTCAGATATTTTCAAGTGTGGGTTAGGGTTAGGGAAGTCATTGATGTATGCTACATTAGAAGGGTAAAAAAGAAAAGGAAAAAAAATGTATTTATTGAAGCTGACCTGGCACTCTTGATGCGCAATGGTCTGTGAATACTTTTAAGCATATTAGTTGAAGGAGTGACTTCAATGACCTGCAGGGAACAAACAGTACAAACATTTTGTGAGGATGAATGACTTTGGCCACATTTACACAGCAGGACTTCATGCCCAATTTTCTTTTAAAAGTGACCCATATCCAATATCTGCATTTACACTATACACTTGGCGAAACAACCCATGGTAGACGTACTGACCCGGAAAAGCTTAGGCCAAAAAGGAATTAAAAAAACAGTGCGATTTGCAATGGATGCAGACAAAATGACAAGCTGCAACGGGTCAGCAAAACACTGGGTTGAGCCTTCATCCTCCATTTCGCCATTGAAAAAGAGTCATGTGATTGCAGTTGGTGTCCAAATGAGTTGATGCCATTCACCGCCGTCTCTTTTTCAATGACGTAAGGCTCATATTGACAGAGGAAAATCCGTTCTGTCTGCTCGCATGGCAGATGCAAATGTACATATCCGATTCATACCAGATTTATTTCCACATATGAATGAGGCCTGATACCGATCTGAAAATATCAGAATCCATGAGCTTTTTCAAATCCCATCTTTCCCATGGAGGAAAAAATTAGCCTGGGAAAACCCAGACAACTTCCGGCAAATTTAGATTTGCTCTGCAAGTAGTCTGGCAAAGAGCTCATTCAAGCCCATTTCTAATCCGTCAAAATCGCAGCACCAATCAGAAACGTTGGGGCGGGCTTTACACGATGACGATCGCTCTGATTGGTTTTAGGTCTATCCAATTGCGCCCAGAGGCAGTTGAGCGACATCCGTTGGTGAAGCCACCAACTTTTAAATGCATTATTATATACAAATTGCAAACACATGAGGACAGTCTCCATGAAAGACCCACTGGCAGATGAACGTGCTACTACATTTCTCTCTGAAACGGTAGGAAATTAAATTAGATTTAATAGAGGATTTTAACTGTGACAAGATGATTGACAAGGCAGTTTACGTGACAGGATGCACGCGACAGATCCGTCCGATAAAGATGACGAAGTAGTATGTCCCAAAGCTTGCCTACTTTTTTGCTACACATTCAAAAGTAAATACCTTTTTTTCACAAAAAGAGTACATACTTTTATGGCGTAGTGTAACTTAGGTGAATGGACGCAGCATTATGGCTTTACATGATGACGATCGCTCTGATTGGTTTTAGGTCTATCCAATTGCGCCCAGAGGCATTTGAGCGACGTCCGTTGGTGACGCCCCTTTGGAAATGAGTTATTAATGAAGCTTTGCCAGACCATAACTCAGTTACTACTGAGAATGGTCTGGTTTTAACCAGGTTAGGAAAAAAATGGTAACTGGATCACTTTGTTTAGTTGGAGGTTTTAGGTAATATGAGTGAATAAATACATGAAAAAAAGAAAACATGAATATAGAAAATCAACACTGACCTATCCAGCAAAACACTTACGTCAAACTCACACAAACTAAAACTCTCTCAGATAAGTAAATATAAGATAGATCTAAGCACTAGATCTGCATCAACAGACTGACACGCACCTCAGAAATCATCTAACACCGAATTAAAGCGAGAAAGATGTCCAACTTTAATGCAATTTTATTTTTTTGCAATTCTGGTAATTATTTAATCCTCTGAAATCTACCAGTTAAAACTAACACAGACTTGATGTAATCTGTAGCCACAAATATTCGTACAGTTAGAGTCAGGAGAGCAGATACAGAGAAAGGACCTTGGAAGAGACGGCAAATAAAGGACAGAGAGAGATAAATGATAGAGATGAAACTAAATGAGCAGTTTTAGACCTGTGGGCCACTAATCTGCTGTAACTCGTAATGAGCAAATCTCATTTTACAGTCATGTGAACTCTTTATTCTAGGAATGTATGGACATAAAGCAAATAGGCAAGGATAAAATATATCATGGCATAAAAGAGGAGAGCGAACAGATGGATGGAATGCATTTGAAAGACTGTGTTCCTTCATTTTTTATCATCTTGCTGTAACAATGTTTAATGGGACTTTACAGGGCGCAGTGCTAATTATGGTACATAATCAACTGTGAATAAATGAACTAGATTTCACTGCCATGATGCCAAGACGTTGCTATGTGGTTGCTTGGGAATTCTGGGTGGTTGCTAGGGTGTTCTAGGAGGTTTCGTACTGAGCCAATCTTGAGCTGAATTGTATTTACAGCCATATTACCCACCCAAAAATGCAAAATGACACTTAAACATTGCATCAATTCAGGTAAACCATGTCTGTTGTATTTTTACAACAATTAAAATAAAAAGGGCAGAATAAAAAGAAAAATCCTCATTATACACTACCACTCAAAAGTTTAGTGTTGGTATGATGTTTTTGAAGTCTCATATTCAAGGCTGCATTCATTTGATCAAAATACAAACAGTAATATTGTGAAATAGTATTACTATTTAAAATAACTGCTTTCTATTTTAAATTTTTGTAAAAAAGTAATTCATTCCTGGGATGCATGAAGCTGAATTTTCAGCATCGTTACTCCAGTCTTCAGTGTCACATGATCCTTCAGAAATCATTCTGATATGAAGATTTTTAATTATTATCAATGTTGAAAAAAGTTGCTACTTTTTTTTCAGGATTCTTTGATGAATAGTTCAAATGAACAGCATTTATTTGAAAAATTATTTTTTGAAACAATGCAAAAGTCACTTTTGATCAATTTAATGCACCCTTGCTTAGTAATAGTATTAATTTCTATAAAAAAAAAAAAAACATTTAAAAAAAAAACATACTGACCCCAAACCTTTAAACGGTAGTGTACTGTATATTACTTGCATAGTTGAACGTGGTTAAGTTGCACAATCTGGGATGTATTCAGATCATTTTAAAACATATCCCAGATCATCCCATGGGTTTGTTCAAATCCTTAACCCCAAGTATTACCGTAATAGTGATTATCCCAATAGTGCACGGATCACGTACCATTTGCTCCTTGAGTTCACTGTGAATCATTCAGAGGACCAAGATAAACACTGTATTAGCTGGAATGAGTTTTCTTTAGGATAATGTGATCAGTTAATTGTACCTCTTGTGAGCTCAAGCAAACGTAACATCATTGATTTTCAATGACAGCAGGGTGGATCCGGGGCTCAATAGCATCATTTTGAAGGCAGGGAGTAATTGTAAATTAGAATGGGACATTATCACGTTAATTTAATGAGACCTGGCCAGCGGTCGACTGGATTTTCCTGTGGTGCTCATGTAAATTACGTTAATATGCCTATCCGGGCCGCCTGATGTTCAGACGAGCGGGTTGATTTATTTCTAATTTGTTTTACAACAGGAGAAAAACAGACAAAATCTCAGTCAAGTCTTATTCTTTGGCTATAGATGTGGGTCAAACTGAAACAGATTATGTTGATTGGAGCCCAGGGGCCGCTGATGGGGAATAAATGAGAGCTGGTCAGAGGGTAAAATGAGGGGGAAATTATGTCGTCGTTTGATTTTCATGCTGTGAAGATTGCAAAATCCTACTGTGGAATTTTCATTAACATAATTCCGACCGCTAATGAAAAGAAAACATCTTTGTATTTAGTAGAAAATGTGGAAATATTACTACTGTCAAATTTAATTGTTTGTGAACCTGATTTCACTTTGGTAAACAAGCCTCCAAAACTCAAACATGACAGAACTGAACTGTTGTACATCAGGGTTGTATAAAGTTCAAAACAGAAGAATTGGCTTTATCTATCTCGATCTATACACTGTAAAAAAAAGATATTTTCGAAGTTGTAAATAAAACTGATTATTGGAGTATGTTTTACAAGAAAATACTAATTCAGTTTTTCTACTTCAAAATGTCATGCTTAATTCAATGTTACTTGCAGTTTCTTTGCAATTATTTGTGAAATTAATCTATCCATCCATCCATCCATCCATCCATCCATCAGGCCTATAAAACTTAAAACTTCATGTTTTTTTGAGAACTTCACCAGATTTGCCTTTCTAGTTTAAGGGATAGTTCACCCAAAAAGAAGATAGTTTGAAGATAATCCGTAACCAGGGTATCTGCACATTTTTTAACAGCAAATTTAATAACTTTTAAGACCTTTTTAAGTCCTCTAAAAGGAAAATTTAAGACTTTACCTAAAAAAAAAAAACAGGAAAATGTTCAGCGCGACAACACAGAATGATGTGGCGAAGCATTAGCGTGGCACAACTCACCAGAGCCACGCTCAAGACAGGTCAAAGGGACGCGAAAACTTTTATACCAAGTGCTGATTCACCTTACAACCCTGACATGGTTGACTATGTATAAACTATCAGCCTTTAAGGTACTTCAGGTAATTTCTAAATTCTGGCCCCTCATAGCAGTTTGAAAAAGACATGGAAGACAGCCCCAGGACATTACAAAAGCCCACAAATACACAAAATTTAAAGTATATACTTGATCTAAATTATGGGTAAATGTGGCTGCCAAAAAACCTTGAGCTGGGTTTGGGGGTTCTCCCCCAAGGAAATGTTGTTCAGGGTCTGATTAGTGTTTTCCATGTCATTTCAGACAGATAAATGCAAGCACATTCAATAATCTATGCATAGACCTAATGAATGAAGATCCAGTCAGACAATTGTAGGAAAGACCAGGATCAGAAATTTATTTAAAAGTGCTTTGTTCAGCTACTACTTTCAGTGCTGTGAAGACATCAAACTTCCAATATGGTCAACAATGGGATTAATGCCAATCTGGCAATCCAAAGATATACATGTATAACAGTATACAAACAGAATAGCATGAAAACAGTCATGCTTACATGGGATGACAAATAATAGAGAAACAGCTTCGGACTTCCCTATAAAGCCACAGTGCTGATCAAACAAAAAAGGAACTGATTTTCTAGGCCCAGACAGTAACATTCAGCAAATAATCCAAATAAATCACTAAAGGTACATGTAAACCTTCAACTTTTAAAGGAGAAGTTCACTTTTATAATGAAAATTCTGTCATCATATAATCACCCTCATGTTGTTTCAAACCTGTATGAATTTCTTTCTTCTGCTGAACAGAAAGGAAGATATTTAGAAAAATATCAGTAACCAGGCAGTTTTTGGGTCCCATTGCCTTCCATAGTAGGAAAAAAATATACTATGGAAGTCAATGGGACCCAAAAACTGCCTGGTTACTGATATTTTTCTAAATATCTTCCTTTCTGTTCAGCAGAAGAAAGAAATTCATACAGGTTTGAAACAACATGAGGGTGATTATATGATGACAGAATTTTCATTTTAAAAGTGAACTTCTCCTTTAAGTTCTCAAACTCAAAGCCCTCATGACAGTTTTGTCAATTCTACAATCTTGTTTTCGATTTCTGCATCCAACTCAATTAGTTCTTTATGTTTATCTTTAGCTCGTCTCCTCAAAGAATTGGATTCTGTGATCAATGTGGCCATTTTACTACCACCTGAAATTTCGGCTTGCTCTGCCATTCTATCTGCATCATTCTCCAAAGACATGCAAATTTCTCGAATTGATTTTTTCTTTTGCTTTAGCTCTTTCAGGTCCTCTTCGACATACTTTCTTTTCTTGGAGTTTTCTTCTGTCTCTCTCTTCTTTTTTTCCTCTTCCAAGTGTGCCCGGTAACGGCTCCGTGCTGAGGCACAGTAACTTATTAGCTCTTTTGTAAGAGGCACTTGTGTCACCTACTTCCTTATATTCAAAATCAAATTGCAATTCTGCATCCAACATTTGAAACTAAAGGCATTCTCAATTCAGTTATGAATGGTTCACACCCCTGTTGCACACAGTATGACGTTTATAACCAATATATTTGGAAAATATAGTAGCGTGGCTATTCTCCCATCTCATCTCATCTCATATGATATGACAGACTCTGTCAGTTACCTCATGCAAATCAGAGCACATAATAGACCACACTCGGTAACGGTGAGGAGCTGCGCTCTGATTGGCTGCGGTCTCTAAAGACTTCTTCATCAGCTGAGTTGACTCCTGGTTGCCCTGTTAATCGGAAACACACAATTGCAGGTTGAGAGGAAGGAGAATAAATCAGGAAAGTGTTTGATGCACATCAGACACCTGTCAAAAGGAGAAACGCAATGATGATCACAGGAAACACTTGATTAAATAACTGTCTGCTTACCAGCAGATTTGATACGTCAGCACATTGTCCTAGACTTTTTTGCAGCTCCCGTCGGTTCTGATAAATATTAGTAAACTGTGTGGGAGAATCCCGACATATTTGTCAATTTGTGTGAAGACAGCATTTCCGATAAATAAGAATTGACTCATCGCCTCATTAGTCATTGATTAAGTATATTAATAGAGTTGACAAGCCTGTTCATCACACAGACAGTTTGCTGCTTTCTTGTTTTCATAAGTTCAATCATTATTGATTTGCCTGCTCATGAAAGCAAAACTCTAGTTAACATGAAAATGAATGCAGCGACTGTGAGTTATTAATGTTTTATGTGCATTTAACATTTAAGGTGACGTGTTACTTTCTTTGTTTTAATTTAAAAAATACACTAAAATATACTTAATATAATTAAAATAAATGTTATTATTATTGTTAATTAAGTTTTAATCAAAAATTTTTTTATTTTAATTATTATTAATTTAGTTTTTATCCTCAAAAAAATAAGTCACAGTCACAGTCATCAAATAGACCCTATTAAATATAATGATTTTTAAAGGAGCAAATTTTCCTATAAAATACAACTGTGACCGCCACATTTTCAGCAGCCTGGGATCTGGAAATACATTTTCCATTTATTTTCTCCCTCAGCATTTTGAAAAACTGTTTCAAGAACCACAGAATATAAGATTAATTATTACAACACTTGATTCGAAGCAAAGGTATTCTAAAATCAGGAGAAAAAAAGAAAAAAAGGGATTTACTTATACCATAAAGCATTGCAAATGATGTATCGGAATCAGCAAGAATATTATATAAAAGAGTTGACTTTAAGTCATTGACTATAAGCATAAAATATGATATTTTAGACGTATCCAAAATATTCAATATCACTAAAAATTAAATTGCTTAAATGGATAGTTGACCCAAAAAAATAATTAATTAATTACTCACCCTCGTCAGACCTGCAAGACTTTCGTTGATGAAATCTGACAGCTTTACTCTCCATTGACAGCTACGCAACTACCACCTTGTCGCTTCATATAAAAGGCTAAATTCAATCTGTTCATCATATAAAGAGATCGAGTTTTTTCAGAAAATTTGGACTAAACAGCTCAATTCATATGGATTCGTTTTTACAATCTCTTTATGAACTTTTTGAAGCGTCAAAGCGTCAGTTGCGAAGCTGTCAATGAAGGGACACAAAACTGTCAAAAAGACAGATTTCATCAAAAAGATGGTAACACTTTATTTTAAGGTGTCATTGTTACAGTGTAATTATATATTAAGTACTGAGTAATATTAATTAACTACATGTACTTACTATAGGGTTAGGGTAGGATTAGGATTTGGTTGAGGGTTAGTTGCATGTAATTATGCATAATTTACTGTTATTACTATGGTAAGTACATGTAACATTTGTAACAAGGACACTGTAAAATAAAGTGTTACCAAAAAGATTTTCATTTGTATTCCGAAGATGAACGAAAGTCTTACGGATTTGGAACGACATGAGGGTGAGTAATTAATGACAAAAGTTTCATTTTCGGATGAACTATCTCTTTAATGGAAGAAATAAATGAACATTTTCAGTGGTGGGTGGGTGTCAAACAATACATTCAAAAACACAGCAATTGCTTCAGGCCTCTACCATTGACTTCATGTTCAAATCCTCTCTCAGCATCTGTAGCTACGGGTGTCACAGTCAGTCATTTTAATTGACACTTGTTGCGTGTATAAAAAGGTCTAAATTGCTTCCCCTGAGATGCTGCCAAAGATGGATGATATCACTCTTACCATTATTAATTTCATTCGCTGCTTTTCCCCATCAGTCAGCTTGTAGGTAATTAGTCCTGTTGAGAGAAAGCGCAAATCAGTTAAAAAAAAAAAAAAAATCAGTTGCAAATGGGACAGCTGTCTGTTTCTACATGCAGGAGACTTTGCATAGACCATCTGACTCATCAACACAAGCACACAGGAGAAAGTTTCTCATTTCACAGTGAATTTGCCACATCAATGAGAGCTTCGGAGATCAGCCACTATGAGACAGCAGGTCATAACAGACTGAGCCACAATGATAAGAGAGATTGAGGCCACAAACAGGTCATATGCAGTATCTAAATCATTGCATACTATATATACTTTATACCACATTCTATTCGCAAAATATGTATTTATTTTATTATTATATTGTATTTATTACCATCAATCTTTTTATAGTACCATTGATAAGGTGACACTTTATTTCAATGGTCCACTTTAGACATTCTACTAACTAGACGTAACTTTGTAAATTGCAACTACATGTCAACTAACTCTCATTAGGTATTAGCAGGTGTTAAGTTTCAGGTTAGTAGAATAAGTTGACATGTAGTTGCAAAGTTACTTATATTCAGAATATCTGTTGGTGGAGCATCAAAATAAAGTGTTAGCAGATATTAAGACAGACAGACAGCCTACTAATATTTTAATGAGAGTTAGTTGACATAGTTGCACAGTAAATGTAAAACATTTGCATATTCTCCCCATGACACACATCTAAATCCTCACAGTGAAAGGCACTCAGTAAATGAATGTCTTGTTGAGTGCAGTGGGACATCCCAGACCATCAGCAGGTACGGGAAGCATGACATTAATGGACTCCTGTCCTGGGAATGTCAAACCCAATCACACAATGAAGACACACTCATGCACACATGTACAGAAATGTTGAGAAATCAAATGTGCCTTGATCTTGTGAATAAAAGCATCTGTTATTCTATCAGAATGCAAGACTTGCAAACCCACAGCAAAACACTGCTTTTCATTTTCACAAAGAGGATGTTTGCACAGAAGCAGCAGCAGAAAAACAGTCAGAGAAAGGTTGAAAAAATGGTTGAAAAACAAACTTTACTAACATTACAAGTGGTCATGAGGAGAAGCAAAAAAAAAAACGAGAAAAAAAAAAGTGTGATATGATTCCAGTTGAATGCAAGCACAACCACAATCATATCTCTAACAATCCCAGAGCATAATTACACAGTAATTTCCATAAAAAGAAACCGCTGGCAAGATCTCTTCGTTTGTGGCAAAATTGATTCTTTATATTCTTCTATGTAAAATGTGTACAACAAATATCTCTATTCTAACTGAGTGGACAGTTCAACTACATAAGAATGTTCTAATCTTCTAATCTTATTTTTTTTTAGATTTATCAACCAAAAATAATCATGTAAATACATAAATAATAAAAAAAAAATAAAGAAATCACATTTCGCTAGGAAATCTTTAGAACAATAAAAAAAGTTGCAGTGACACTGAATGAGAGTCAAGCACATTTTCCACCTAAATATAACTAATTAGTTATATATTATTCATTAATTATATAAATTAGTATATAAGTGATATATATATATATTTAGTTCATATTTTTCATATTTTGGGTGAAATATTTTTTTCGTGAGATTCACCCTGTTTTCTCTTTGAAAGAGACTGAGCCATAGTGCAGAAAATGACTGATAAATTGAAAGAAATACAAGAGCTTGACAAAGATACTGATAGAAATAAACACAGACAGTCCTGATAAACAGACAGACTAGACTGTAACTGTGTTTGCTTTGGTCTCTGCAGGCGGTCACATCAGCGCTGATGTTCCCCTGGAGAAGCACAATGATAATTCTTCAATAACTCAATCTTCATCAGCTTTACAAGAAACTCCCACCTGACCCATTTTTCCTGTACGCCTGTTCTCTACACCTCTGGATTCATTATCGTCCCCCACTTAAAAGCCTTTTGTGCTTCCAAATTTCCTCTAAACTCCCTCAGATACTCCCCTCACCTCCCTCCACATCCTTTCCGGCTACAGAAGGAAAGATACCTCAGCTCATGGAAGCAGGACGTTCCCAGTCGTGCGCTGTTGGCGGGCCAAAGAGACGGCAAACAGTCATCTGTGTTTGTGTGCACTACAGAAGCAGACAGAAAGAACACATCGGCCAAGGCCCAACAATATTTTCCAAAGGAGATGATTTTGTTTTGGTTGTGTGGCCTCTGAACCATTTTGCTGAGACCACAGAATGGGAGGATGGACACGGTGGCCGCTGGCTTTAAAGGTTAGGATCGGTTTGGAAGGTGTGCTGTGGAAATGAGGAGGAAAAGAAAGATGACTGAAGAGAGGAACAAAGAAACAAAGGCGCTGTGCTGATGCCAGACTGGAAACGATGAGTCAAGCTGGGAAACAGGTCAAATGTTCCTGTAAATAAAACAAGGGAACTCCGGACTGACATTCACTTAGTCAATCTCACACAGTGCACAGGAAACACATGGATAGTTATTGGATAGTTCTCTCACACAGATGTAGGTTATATTGATGATCTGTGTTGAAAAAAATGCTGATATAGTACACTATCCGGCAAAAAAAAAAAAAAAAAAATCACTGTTTGGATTTGCGAATGATTAAGAGAGTCTATGATTGGATCATTATTGCAGTGATTATTATGTTTCTAGCATGATATATGTTTAGCAACAGTTCTTCTAACCCTAAATGATGGAGTGTGTAGCTTTTAATTTCTTAAACAACCATGTATGAGACACATCATGGCCATATTCCAGGATGACAATGTCAAGATTCATCAGTCTCAAATTGTGAAAGAATGGTTAGGAGGGAGCATTTCACACATTTTAAGTCCAGACCTTAAAATCATTGAAAGTCTTTGAGATGTGCTGGAGGAGACTTTACAGAGTGCTGGACTCTTGCATTGTCAATACAAGATCTTGACCACCTAAATAACATAACATTTATTTCCATCAATTTTTGTTCAAGATCTTTATATATAGTATTTTTTTTTAAACAACCCAATCTCTTTTAGAGAGAGAAGTCTCTTTTGCTTACCAAGGCTGTATTTATTTGATCAAAAAATACAGTAAAGAATATTGTGAAATATTATAACGTTAAATAAGTGTTTTCTATTTTAATACATTTTAAAATTTCATTTATTTATGTGGTGGCAAAGTTGAATTTTGTGATATTGTCAGGATTATTTGATGAATTATTTGTTCAAAGAACATTATTTTATTTTAAATACAAATCGTTTGCAACATTAGAATGTCTTTTTGCCACTTTTGATCAACTGAATGCGTCCTTTCTGAATAAAAGTATTAAATTCTTTCTTATGTACTTCCACAGGATGAAATTTCACCAGTGCTTTAATATATAAGATTATTTTGTGCCTCAATATTACACTATCAAATGTCATCATAATATAACCACATGCTGACCAGTTGAGGTTTAGCTCAAGCTAAATAATTAAAGAGAAAATGTTACATCAGTAATTCATTGCCATGTAGCTTCTGTACAATATTCTTTTCATGCGGTGTGTTTCGGCTCATCGCAACGACCACAACATAAGCAAAATAAGTAGCAATATACTTTCAATCAATAAGTAATAAAAGACAGCTCAGTTTATTGACTGTACAGATGGTAACCCTGTCAGAGGATGGTTTTAGATGTCATTAGCAACAAATAAATCATTCAAAGATATAACCAACCATTCCCTTCAGGGTGGGATCGCATGTCCTAGTCAGAGAGAACATAGAGGGTTGTTAAGGGGCTTGTGATGAAGGGAAGGTGGACTGTTGAGAAAAAAACCTGGTACAGTATGACACCAAAAACTAGTGATCTGCCTCGCTGTTCACGGACTACATTGGCAACTGCCTTCTAAGACAGAAACCTGACCATCATGGAGCACAGCAAGTGACCGACTACATATGCACACCACATAAAAAAACACCACTCACACAGGAGTCTCGACTCACATTTGATTCTAATATATCTATATATATTTGAACCAATTGTGAGTTGATTCTCCTCTGCGCTTATAGTGAGTGGTGTATTTTTTGTATATATATATACACATTCAAAAGTTTGTAATATAAAAAAATAAATGTTTTTAAAGAAGAGACTAAACAAGGCTGCTGTCACGAACTGCTCAGAGACACGAAGTAGGAGATCCAAATGCAGCTTTATTTTGTGGGGCAATCCAGCATACAGGCTAGGGTCATACACAGGAAAGCAGTCCAAAACAAAGAAACAAACAAACAAACAAAACAGGCAGGGACCAGAGGCAAGAGAGTAATCCAGGGACCAGAGGCAAGAGAGTAATCCAGGAAACAGGGCAAGATATCCAAAAACAAGAAACAAGACAACCAGGGAAACGCTCAGAATAGCAGTGTAACACTTAACAAGACTTCGCGGTGAGTGAATGAATGAACATGGTATAAATAGACTGAGACTAACAGGATGATGAGACACAGGTGAATGCAATCAGTGAATGAGGTACAGGTGAATGTGATCAGTGATAAGTGATGATGAGTCCGGGCAGTGAGTTATGGGAAATGTAGTTAGTGAGTGAATATGATAGTCTGATGTGGACTGCCCTCTGGTGGCTCACAAGGGCAGCTCCAACTGGTGATCGTTACATAGCCCCTCCCCAAAGAGCGGCTTCCAGACGCTCCAAAACTGTCCAGGTGGGAGGTGGCCCGGTGGCGGATCCGGGGGCGGGATGGAGGGCCAGGTCCGTGGAGCGGATGAGGACCTTGAGAATGTGGTAATACGGGAGGCCAGGACGGAGCAGGCAGTCCATCGGGCGGCCAGGGCGGAGACGACCCTCCATCGGGCGGAGACGACCGTCCATCGGGCGGCCAGGGCGGAGACGACCGTCCATCGGGCGGCCAGGGCGGAGACGACCGTCCATCGGGCGGAGACGACCGTCCATCGGGCGGCCAGGGCGGAGACGACCCCTCGGGCGGCCAGGGCGGAGACGACCCCTCGGGCGGCCAGGGCGGAGACGACCCCTCGGGCGGCCAGGGCACAGGAACAGACATCGGCTCAGGGACTGGAACAGACACCGGCTCCGGCTCAGGAACAGACACCGGCTCCGGCTCAGGAACAGACACCGGCTCCGGCTCAGGAACAGACACCGGCTCCGGCTCAGGAACAGACACCGGCTCCGGCTCAGGAACAGACACCGGCTCCGGCTCAGGAACAGACACCGGCTCCGGCTCAGGAACAGACACCGGCTCCGGCTCAGGAACAGACACCGGCTCCGGCTCAGGAACAGACACTGGCTCCGGCTCAGGAACAGACGTGTCAGCGGCTATCTTGTCTGTAGAAACTGGCTCGGCGGAGACCATCTCGTCCTGAGACACTGGTTCGGTGGCGGAGGTCATCGTGTCCGGAGACACAGGCGTGGAGTCGGCCATCTTGTCCGAAGACACAGGCGTGGAGTCGGCCATCTTGTCCGAAGACACAGGCGTGGAGTCGGCCATCTTGTCCGAAGACACAGGCGTGGAGTCGGCCATCTTGTCCGAAGACACAGGCGTGGAGTCGGCCATCTTGTCCGAAGACACAGGCGTGGAGTCGGCCATCTTGTCTGAAGACACAGGCGTGGAGTCGGCCATCTTGTCCGAAGACACAGGCGTGGAGTCGGCCATCTTGTCCGAAGACACAGGCGCAGAAAGAGGAAGAGGAACAGATTCAGTCTCGGCGGGACGAGACACTTGACGGGCGGACGTGACGTGAAGCTCAGTCTCTGGATCGGCAGAAGTGACGTGAACAGTCTCTGGATCAGCAGAAGTGACGTGAACAGTCTCTGCATCAGCAGAAGCGACATGAACAGTCTCTGGATCAGCAGAAGCGACGTGAACAGTCTCTGCATCAGCAGAAGCGACATGAACAGTCTCTGGATCAGCAGAAGCGACGTGAACAGTCTCTGGATCAGCAGAAGCAACGTGAACAGTCTCTGGATCAGCAGAAGCGACGTGAACAGTCTCTGGATCAGCAGAAGCGCACTCTGAGCTTGACGGGACCAGCGGCGGCGAGGGCTTTGAGCTGGGTAGGACCAGCGGCGAAGAGGACTCTGAGCTGGTTAGGACCAGCGATGAAGGCTTTGAGCTGGACAGAACCAGCGGCGAAGAGGGCTCTGAGCTGGGCGGGACCAGCGGCGAAGAGGGCTCTGAGCTGGACGGGACCAGCAGTGAAGGCTCTGTGCTGGACGGAACCAGCGGTGAAGAGGGCTCTGTGCTGGACGGGACCAGCGGTGAAGAGGGCTCTGTGCTGGACGGGACCAGCGGTGAAGAGGGCTCTGTGCTGGACGGGACCAGCGGTGAAGAGGGCTCTGTGCTGGACGGGACCAGCGGTGAAGAGGGCTCTGTGCTGGACGGGACCAGCGGTGAAGAGGGCTCTGTGCTGGACGGGACCAGCGGTGAAGAGGGCTCTGTGCTGGACGGGACCAGCGGTGAAGAGGGCTCTGTGCTGGACGGTGCTGGACGGGACCAGTGGTGAAGAGGGCTCTGTGCTGGACGGGACCAGCGGTGAAGACTCTAGCTTGGCGGGCATGTCACTTGCTGTCTTGGCTTCGGCAGATCTGGCGTGAAGTGCAGGCTCGGCTGGACGGGGGTGCCACGGAAGGAAGCTCTCCAGACATCTGGAGAGTGCCTCTCTCCAATCCAGACCAGAGAGATCGGGGAGCTCCCTCGGGTCGACCTCCTTAGCCCCCAGCCGGTAACATAACTTAATAGCCTCGTCACCCAGAGAGCAAGAGGCAGCGAGAGGAAAAAACCCCCAGGTGTACTGGAACAGATCGAGGCTATCCAGGGCTAAGGCCGCGATCTGTCCAGCAAACTCCCGGCTCATGCTGGGAAGATCAGGTGAGATCCGTACTGCTGTATTACAGGAGGTCATAGCTGCTGGATCTGAAGTGTGGCGAAGTCTTCTGTCACGAACTGCTCAGAGACACGAAGTAGGAGATCCAAATGCAGCTTTATTTTGTGGGGCAATCCAGCATACAGGCTAGGGTCATACACAGGAAAGCAGTCCAAAACAAAGAAACAAACAAACAAACAAACAAACAAAACAGGCAGGGACCAGAGGCAAGAGAGTAATCCAGGGACCAGAGGCAAGAGAGTAATCCAGGAAACAGGGCAAGATATCCAAAAACAAGAAACAAGACAACCAGGGAAACGCTCAGAATAGCAGTGTAACACTTAACAAGACTTCGCGGTGAGTGAATGAATGAACATGGTATAAATAGACTGAGACTAACAGGATGATGAGACACAGGTGAATGCAATCAGTGAATGAGGTACAGGTGAATGTGATCAGTGATAAGTGATGATGAGTCCGGGCAGTGAGTTATGGGAAATGTAGTTAGTGAGTGAATATGATAGTCTGATGTGGACTGCCCTCTGGTGGCTCACAAGGGCAGCTCCAACTGGTGATCGTTACAGCTGCATTTATTTGATTAAAAATACAGTAATATTGTGATATATTATTACAATTAAAAACAATTATTCTATTCTAATATGGACTATTATTATATTATTATTATTATAAAATAATAATCTAATTATTATTATATTATTATTATTATTATAAAATAAAAAAAACATAAAAATGTAATAAATTTATGTAATAAATTCACTTGTTAAAATTATATATATATATATAAAACGGATAGTTCTAGTCCTTGATTCTGATTGGTTGAGCCGCATTACATTAGTATTACTGCAGTTTGTGATTCTTTATTGCTGCATGTGTTGCTTAGCAACCTCTTTGGAACTACATTGCTTGGCGGAGGAATAAATGTGTTATAATAACCACTGATCTATATAGAATGTCATTATATAGATCAGTGGTTATAACGTTATATTTTTTGTTGCTGTTGTTTATTTTATGAATAAAATAAATATTAAAATGAATATTTTTTATGGAGTAACCGTTTTATAAAAGCAATAAGCCCCTTGAAGCCATGTTTTAAAGTGGATTTTAGAACAGCTAAGGGGCATTGTTAAGGCCCGTTCACACCAAGCACGATAACTATTAAAGGGTTACTTCAGGATTTAGCATTAAGCTTTGTATTAGTAGAAAACCTGTAGTATTTTCGAATTACCATGCTTTCCACCCTCATATCCCCCTGAGACAAGAGATTTATGTATTTTTTGTCTGGAAAAAATCCTCCGATGACGCAAAAATCGTCATTTTGCGTCATCGGAGGATTTTCTGGCCAGAGGCTAAAGACTACAGCCAGTAGATGGCGTTGTTCCGCATGTTTTCAGCCCGCCCATAGGAGGTGGGATCTCACTCACAGAATGCACACAGTGTCAGCCGTCTTTCTTTGGAAGCTAAGCTAGCAGGCTCTTGTTCTGTGGAGAAAGCTGAATAGTAGGGAGAAAGCTGAGTAAGTAACCATCCTCCTTTTCCCGGACTTGTCCGGCGGGCGAGATCGTTCAAAATGTACGGGATTCAGCTTTTGCTTTCTGCGGTCGCTATTCCTTGTTTACATGCACACCTTTTGTTTCAATCTAACTGAATTCATTCCGATCGGTGAATATGAATGTAGTGTTTACATGAACGCTAAACAAGTGATCGGTTGATGTGCGTTTTACCATTGCTAAGAAAAATTCCCGCTCCTCCGTGAGATATGCGAGACCCGGCGCGTCTCAGTAATCATGCCACCGGCCTCGCGCTGTTCTCCCGCGGCCGTCAGCCTCGTCCTGCTCGCCACAGTAAACATGATGAATGAATGGCGACTGTAGAACGCAAAAGCCGAATCCCGGACATTTTGGACGATCTCTAAATCCCTCGCAAACTCATCACGTAGGCTAGCTTTGTTGTTTTAAACTGCGCACTCTTACCGGTAGGCGTGGCCTCCTGAGACAGCGAAGCAAGTGCATTCTGGGAGTTGTTGTCTTTCATCCACATAAGCCAAAAATACATTTTCTGGCTTTTCTCAGTCTAGAAAGCTCCAAATTAAAAAATTTCTTCACATTACTTCTACTTAAATGACCTATTTTAAATACACATTCATCTTCCCAGAGGTGAAGTATCCCTTTAACGATAAAGATAACTATAAATGCGTCCACACCAGCGACCGATAACGGTCTTTTTATTTTAAGCACGAGCGCGCCCGGATGATCCAGATCCATTTTAAATGCGCGAGACCTTTAAATTAGAATGGATTCTGATTGGCTGTCAGTGTTTTATCGTTCGACAGCTGGAAAAAAATCGTTCTGAAAGTGATCCCAACGATATCGTTCCTCATATCTTTATCGTTATAGTTGTGGTGTGAACTCTGTTGTTCTTTAATATGGAGAACGATTTTTAGAATTATATCTTTATCGTTATCTTTATAGTTATCGTCCTTGGTGTGAACGGGCCTTTAGGCTCGACGCGGAGCACCTTCCGAGCTGTTCTAAATCCACTGTAAAACAAGGCTTTGCGGGGCTTATTGCTTAAATATATATATATATAAATATACACACTGCTCAAAAAAATAAAGGGAACACTTAAACGACACAATGTAACTCCAAGTCAATCACACTCCTATGAAATCAAACTGTCCACTTAGGAAGCAACACTGATTGACAATCAATTTCACATGCTGTTGTGCAAATGGAATAGACAACAGGTGGAAATTATAGGCAATTAGCAAGACACCCCCAATAAAGGAGTGGTTCTGCAGGTGGTGACCACAGACCACTTCTCAGTTCCTATGCTTCCTGGCTGATGTTTTGGTCACTTTTGAATGCTGGCGGTGCTTTCACTCTAGTGGTAGCATGAGACAGAGTCTACAACCCACACAAGTGGCTCAGGTAGTGCAGCTCATCCAGGATGGCACATCAATGCGAGCTGTGGCAAGAAGGTTTGCTGTGTCTGTCAGCGTAGTGTCCAGAGCATGGAGGCGCTACCAGGAGACAGGCCAGTACATCAGGAGACGTGGAGGAGGCCGTAGGAGGGCAACAACCCAGCAGCAGGACCGCTACTTCCACCTTTGTGCAAGGAGGAGCAGGAGGAGCACTGCCAGAGCCCTGCAAAATGACCTCCAGCAGGCCACAAATGTGCATGTGTCTGCTCAAACGGTCAGAAACAGACTCCATGAGGGTGGTATGATGGCCCGACGTCCACAGGTGGGGGTTGTGCTTACAGCCCAACACCGTGCAGGATGTTTGGCATTTGCCAGAGAACATCAAGATTGGCAAATTCGCCACTGGCGCCCTGTGCTCTTCACAGATGTTGCAGGCAGCAGAACGTTCTCCACGGCGTCTCCAGACTCTGTCACGTCTGTCACATGTGCTCAGTGTAAACCTGCTTTCATCTTTGAAGAGCACAGGGCGCCAGTGTCAATCAGTGTTGCTTCCTAAGTGGACAGTTTGATTTCACAGAAGTGTGATTGACTTGGAGTTACATTGTGTTGTTTAAGTGTTCCCTTTATTTTTTTGAGCAGTGTATATATATATATATATATATATATATAATAATTTTTTTTTTTTTTAAATCCACTAGATTCCAAAAAACAAATTTGATATTTTGACTGATGATACTCCAAGTTTAAAACATTTCTGAAAAGAAAAGAGAGTATTTAGTTCACATTTGCATCCTGTAAGTGTTTTGAAGAGTTTCTCAAATACAGCTTTTTGTGGAGCCAAATATGGAGCAAAAACGTGATGAGGGAAAATGACAACATAACAGATGCTCTGATAACCATCAGAATGTGTCACCTTGTGATAGTGATACAAATGCCAACTGATGCACTTTTAAAACCTCAGTGAACCCTGAGGGTTTTCTATCTCTCCGGCCGGCAGATGCCACGATGGCGCGGCCCATATGTGAGGTGGACAGTTGAACTCCTAACTCAAAACAATGGAGGTATCGATCATTCTGAACAAGCGGAAGAAATTTATGCACACCTGCTGACCTTAAGGAGGAGAAATTAGAGCTCTGGGTTATTGCAGCTCTGACATTTGTGAGCCTTATATAATGTGACTGTAAGCTGTTTTAATGTCACATTTTGATTCGGCACTTGTGTTCAAAATTTCCACAGCCTGACGTGAGTTTCGTCTGAATGAGTCAGGACAGGTGCTGTGTTTGTTTATCTGGGTATCATAGTCATATCATGACAGGTTGGAAATGCATGACTAAATTGAGCACATGTGAAAAAGTTTCAGCCTGTAGACTTCCTTCATTAACTTTCCTTTGTTCGTAAAGCAAAGGAAGTAAGGAAAAAAGGCAGACAGATATGGATGAAACTCAGTATGGTGTAGAGTATACAACATTGTGCATTTCATTTCACGTCTTCCCTTCTTGATAAATGTCTCTCGCATGCATTCGTCTCTTAAAAAGGAGCGTAATGTTGTGGAACAAACCTTCACGGGTGGCACAAAGTGCCCCCGCGCTGCCAGTTAGATTGGCTGGGATTGGCTGGCAGATGGATTGATTGTCTGAATACAACTGGCCAGCTGCTCGCAGACTCCCGGCACTTTAAATCAACTTGATGCCCTCGTGTTTGAAGCTCAAAATCAGCCACGGAGCTGTAAAGATCCTCACTTCTGCCTGTGTGACGTCAGCTGGAGATCTGGAGTGTGAAGGAGAACAGTACAGTTAATAGAAAAACTACAGAATGATAGAAAAAATATTTGGTACACTGATTATCCAACAAGCATATTTCAAATTATAAGTCAATACAACTAAACTGTTAACCTGAAATTTGACATCGCAGCCTCTATTTATTGTGAAATCCAAAACTGTCAAGCAACATTAAACTAATAAACTACTTTATAATCATAGATACTTTCCACTTTTTAAATATGTATTTTAAGGTTTTAAATATTCTGAGCCTCTTATGCCCACTGAGGCTGCATTTATTTGATAAAAAATACAGTAAAAACAGTTATATTGTGAAATATTATTACAATTTTAAATAATGTTTCCTTTGAAGTCCGCGAAGGTTGAACTGCAAGCGTTGTTAAATGGGGCGGTCTAGCCTATGGAGGATTGCTCTTGTCGCCTAGTCGACCTTTTTTGAAAGTTACCTACTCGTGCATGCGCAATCATTCTCTAAAATATTGCGTTTTACTTGACTTTATTTAGATGTGACCTTGAAGGAATCCAAAAGTAATCAGATTACATTACTTTCGTATTGTGGTGCTTGGATTACATTACTCAATACTGTTTATGAAGTAATTTTAAACTATAAAAGAATACATTTTTAAACCAATCCAATCCAATCAAACCCTGGATATAAGTCAACATTTGAAACTTTAATTTGAAGCTTTTTTTTTTTTTTTTACATTTGTATCATTAGATATTCAAGTGAGTTCAAAAACATTTAAAAGTGTAATCTGGAATTTTCTCTTGGGATAGGCTAGGCTGCAAAGGATCCAGCCGTTCTATCCTTCACAGCCCGGGAAACCAAGGACGCATTTGTAGGCCGCAATCGAAGAAGCCTTCGATTTTGGGAGAGCCTTCACATTCAGCCTTCGAAGGATGCAGGCTCTTTGAAGTAGGGCGTATTGCATTATGGGATACAAACATTCCATGCAGTGTTTGGTTCCATACTGCACATTTTGGCAATTGTAGTACAGCTTTCAAGTTTTCTATGCATATCGAAAATTGTCATATACTGTGCACAAAATGCATACTGCATACTTCTAAAATAGTATGATAGCATGCTATTTCTGATTGTAGGGTTTAAGGGTGAAGTGTAGTATTTGAGGGTAGTCTGTTATGCATGATAGTGGTGTACAGTGTGTGAAGCTAGTGGTTAGTGGGTTAGTACAGTGTGTGAAATGCAGATGGCTGCATAACGGGAGGTTTAAAGGTTCTGGCAAAAGAGTGAGGAGTATAAGCTTTACAGCATCTCATATAAACTGGTACAGTATCTTATAAAGTCCATTCTTTTTCCTATGAGATTTATAGATGGGATTTTATATCTCGCCAGATGTGCGGGGTTGTTTTAAAAGCGAGTGGTGCTGAGCACACAGATGAAAGCCAAAGATGAGCTCACTGACAGATCTGGATGTTAAAGAGAGGCAGGGTCGAGTTCTGGCCCGGTTCAACCCGCAGGGAGAGAGACAGAGAGTTGGATCTCTAACAGGTGGCTAATCTTCAACTGTGCTTCAAGAGAGTAGAGAAACTTCACAGCGTTTCCCAAACATTTCACCCCGTTTCACCCCATACCCACTACAAAACACAAAAAATATTTTTGTAGTGAGTATGGGGTGAAACGGGGTGAAATGTTTGTGTCATTGTGTTTATTTTTCCTGCAAGCCAAATTAAGACCTCTCAATCTGGTTTAAACTTTAGTGTACACAGTGAATACAAATTATAATTATTGGGGTCAGTAAGATTAAAGTACTTTTATACATTTATTTAGCAAGTATGCATTAAATTGATCAAGCAACAATCAAGAAATGTATAATATTACAAAAGATTTTAAATAAACGCTGTACTTTTGAAGTCTTGAAGCACAAAAATATGAACTGTTTTAAACACTGATAATAATAATAAATGTTAAGTATTAGAATGATTTCTGAAGGATCATGTGACACTGAAGACTGGAGTAATGATACTGGAAGAAATTACATTTTAGAAATGACGTTAAATTAAAATAGAATGCTGACTGTTGTTTTAAATTGTACCAATATTTCATAGTATTACTGCTTTTACTTAGCCTAGAAATCTAGACGCACCCTAGCGGCAGCAAAATGTATTTTGCAGCCAGGGTAGTCTAGCAACTCTCCGTTGACTTTCGGAGCTGTAAAAACCTAAATTGGGTCAGGCCAATCACATCGTGTATAGAGTAGGTGGGGCGGGCTTAATATAATGACGACAGAGTTGCGACGGTTCCCTGCTACTTGAAAACAAAGAATGGCGGCTGCTGTCTTTCGAATCGGCTTTGGCCGCGACTCTGGAGGACTTGGAGTTAAGTTTTTCTTTGAGAAAAGAGCAAAGAACGGCACTTAAGTCATTCTTAAAAAAGGAAGATGTGTTCGTAGTTTTGCCGGCCAGATTCAAAAGTTGAATCAACTAACGTTAGCTCCGCTGTTGGGAAAACGCTCTGGTTGGTTGAAGCGCTGTACTATTGCGTGCAGAGGGAATCTGAAAGACAGCCGTTTATCCCGCCCCTCGGATTGAGCCGTGTCTATGGTGAGTTGCCAGACCTAACATCTTGATGTAGGTCTGGCTTGCCAGGCTAGCTTTTACTGTATTTTTGATCAAATAAATGCAGCCTTGGTGAGAATAAAAGACTTATTACAAAAACATTTCAAAAAATCTTAGCGACCCAAAACACTTGAACGGTAGTGTATAAAAACATGTTTGAGATAAAATGAGCTTCCCAGAGTTGGGATGTAGAAGATCAAACAGTGTCTGTCTCAAAATGTTGTACCTGGTGTAAGTTTGTATCTACTCTCATAGAAAAGCAACTAAATGGCTGCAAGGCTCCAGCCAAACTGAAAACATTCAAAGTTCTTCAAGGTCTTAATCTCTCTCGCGCTCTCTCTCGTGGACCAATTGCAAACAAATACTGTATGTTTGCATTACAGAGCAATTTGTCCTTGGTTGCCATAGGGACAGCAGATCCCCATTTCTCGTGGATGACCTCATGCAATGCAGCGAACGGCAGAATTAGGTCAGAATTATTAGCACATGCTCTGATCTCTTGACAGAATGCTTAAAATGGGCTTGGGTCTCCAACAAGTGCTTCATTGCGGCATCTCAGCTAATTATAAATAATTACTGGACAGAACACTATTCTAGTTATCATTTGTGAAGGTCTATATAAGAAAAACCCCAAGAGAGGAGACAAAAACACTAAAGACTAAAGCTACATTTGAAGCTACATGTTCAGAGTTAGTTTGTCAATGTCAAGGACTTGTGTCAGCCCTCCTTTTAAATGCAGTAACCACACAAATTAGTGGGCATAAAGCATCTTTCTACATGGAAAACCACTCAATATATATATATATATATATATTTTCCATTATATTAAAGGGGACCTATTATGCAAAATTCAGTTTTATATTGTTTTATTTTGTGTCCGTAGTGTGTATAGCTTACACCCATCCTGTTGTGGTAATTTTTCCCATAAATTTTAAACTGTTTCAAAATGAGCCATTCAGGAATGTGCTCCAAAGTGACATCACATTGCACAGGCCCCGCCCACAACTAGTGACTAAATCTGCTCTATTAGCTGAGCTCCTCCCCTGGGTGAGCTGTACACAGTCCACCATGTTTATCTCCTCGCCAGAGCTTTTAATAGCAGCATTCAAGAAATGTATTCTTATTAAAGCTACTAAAGTTATTCAGTCAAGAGCAGTGAGTGATTTTCTGTTTTTCTTTTGTTGTTTGATTCATATTAACAGCATACACAGCAGTAGGTACTGTATATTATGCTGCTTTTCACTTTAATACACAGATCTAATATACACATGCAATTTCTTGCAGCAGCTCATTTGCATTTAAAGATACATGCACTCAAAATAGGCATTTACAACATGGTATAATAAATGATCTATGTGCTACTTTGAGCTGAAAATTCACAGACACATTCTGATTCTGGGGACACCTGAGACTTATATTACATCTTGTAAAAAGGGGCATAATTAGGCCCCCTTTAAAGACATGCAAGCTCATCCAAATGGGGTGATTTCATTGGCAATGATTCGTCTTTGATCCTAAGACACAGAAGGAAAAATTGTGCATATTTTTTCATGCACTAGTCAATTTTGAGCTATTTGGCTTCTCATGAAGTGTTGTTTCAGGCTAGTAGGAAGAAAACATCCGAAATGCACTTGTGTTTATTTTATTAAAGTGTTTGTTTTATTTTATATCTATTTGCATCTGTAGATTTCAATTACAATATACAGGTGCTGGTCATAAAATTAGAATATCATCAAAAAGTTGATTTATTTCAGTAATTCCATTAAAAAAGTGAAACTTGTATATTATATAGACTCATTACATGCAAAGTGAGATATCTCAAGCCTATATTTGTTATAATTTTGATGATTATCGCTTACAGCTTGTGAAAACCACAAAATCAAAATCTCAGAAAATTAGAATATTACATGAAATCACACAGTAATTACACAGTGATACCATGGTCATTGAACCAGGTTTTGGTTCTTTTGGCAGTGTGGGCAGGTGCAAATCCTGCTGGAAAATGAAGGAAGCATGAAGTGCTCTGAAAATGTCTTGGTCGACGCCTGCGTTGACTCTGGATTTAATAAAGCACAGTGGACCAAAGTCCTCTTTTCTGATGAGAGCAAATTTTGCATCTCATTTGGAAACCAAGGTCCCAGAGTCTGGAGGAAGAATGGAGAGGCACACAATCCAAGATGCTTGAAGTCCAGTGTGAAGTTTCCACAGTCTGTGTTGGTTTGGGGAGCCATGTCATCGGCTGGTGTTGGTCCACTGTGCTGTCCACTCAACGCAGCCGTCCACCAGGACATTTCCAGAGCACTTCATGCTTCCTTCAGCAGACAAGCTTTATGGAGATGCTGACTTCATTTTCCAGCAGGATTTGCACCTGCCCACACTGCCAAAATAACCAAAACCTGGTTCAATGACCATGGTATCACTGTGTAATTACTGTGTGATTTCATGTAATATTCTAATTTTCTGAGATTTTGATTTTGTGGTTTTCACAAGCTGTAAGCCATAATCATCAAAATTATAACAAATAAAGGCTTGAGATATCTCACTTTCCATGTAATGAGTCTATATAATATACAAGTTTCACTTTTTTAATGGAATTACTGAAATAAATCAACTTTTTGATGATATTCTAATTTTATGACCAGCACCTGTATATCTTTAATCCTTTTTCTCCTGCACTGAGCCAGAACTCTCCACATCACTTAAACAAAACTATACAGATTTATTCTTCCGATCTATATTCTGAAAGATTTTACAGAGGGGTTTGTTTGTTCATATATAATTTGTCTGATTTGACATTTCATTCCTAAAAACATGGTGACTTTTTTCTTCTGGCTGTTGACAGTATTTTCTGATTTATAGAATAATAAAAAGAGATTTTCAAAATACCCTCTGTAAAAACCTGACTCTAACATATCAACAGTATGAAAAGAATTGTGAACCTGGCTTTAACCAATGTTCTGATTTTCTGTTTGTTGCATGCAAATAATCACATATTTTAATAATTTGCATATTTAAACACAGCATTTCAGAAAACTTTTTTGTATTACATTAACTCTTAATGTAATCAATCAACTTGAGATGTTAGGTGATATCTATTATGTGTTTTATTATTATTATTATTATTATTATTCTACCGGTCCTGGGGTGTCTTGCCTTAATCTAAACCTCATCAGTCCACAAAAGAACAAACGGCACAAGAGAAAAATGGAATTCTAGAAACATTTTAAGAGGTAATATATGAAAAAAGGATATGAAGGGAGGGGAGCGTGTGTTCCTCTCCTTTCATTTTCATTCTTGGAGAGAAATCCTTTATCACACCACTCCTCCTGCTTCTAACACCTGCGACAGTGAAATCTCCATGTCTCCAATAATCATCCCGCGGCCCTCCTGATGCTGGCTAGAGTCCAGGCCCGCAACAGTGGTTAAGGGTAGACGCGCGTAAATGGAACATTGCTGGCAACTTGTGATGAGCCGCACCTGGTGCCCATTGAGCCTCGCCACTGTTGCCATAAACCCACTATTGTGACTCTCCTCCAGTGAAACTATAACACCATGAGTGCATGCATGAGGTGTACTATGGTGGATTGTTTTGGAGCAGACGATGATGAGAGTTGCTAAACATGATGTACGCTGAGGGAACATTTGGAACGATATACTACCGTTCTACTCATAATATTTTTGCAGTATGACTGCTGCACACAGTATGAACATTTTAGTATAGAAAACTATTTGCAAATGTAGTATGAAACCAGAAGAGTATAATGTGCAAACTATATATTCTGAAAAGAATAGTGCTATATACAAAATCCCACAATACAATGGGCTCAACTAGAGCCACCGAACAGAACTGAGAACATGTATGCCTTACTTAGCTGTTGTCTTATTAAGCTGGGATACGAAACTACTGAAAATTATATTTATAAATTATATAATTATATGTATGCTGGTAAATTCTCATTTTAAATGTACATTCAGCAAATATATATTTGCTGTGTATATCAAGGAGGCCTTTCAGGCTTTGTTGGCACTCTTACCTGAATCACTGCTGGACACATGCCTTTAATGGAAGTAACAGTGAGGTATTATTGACCAGACATCTTCCTTCAGGACAGAGCGCTTGATCCGTGAAGAGGTGTAGAGTGACAAACTGTCCTGCCGACAACACGCTCTCCGGAGAGTCGAGTCCTGCATCTGTCAGACTGGAGAAGGATGCGGTTATAGACACAGAACAGATATTTAACATAACAGATAACAGAACAGACACAGATATTTGAGCTCAGGTAAAAACACATAAACTGCTTCCACATTGCTTTCCATATTGTTCTCATGAAGATCTATTCCATGTTACAAGCACAACTTATAGTAACACTAATCAGGACAATGACACACACAAAATTTGTGTGTCACATAAAAAAATAAAAAAAAAAATAAAATGCCACCATGATGCTAGGATGTTGTGGTTGGTTGCCAAGGTGACGCTAGGATGTCCTGGGACATCATCAAGCAGTGCTATTTCAGTACAGTATTGTTTATATACTATGTATTGATAAATACTTTGGTCACACTTTAGATTAAGGTCCAATTCTCACTATTAACTAACTATTAACCTTGCCTTTTGCCTAAACTCCTAGATACTGCGTATTAATTAGTAAGGTAGTTGTTAAGTTTAGGTATTTGGTAGAATAAAGGGATGTAGATTATGGTCGTTCAGAATAAGTCATTAATATGTGTTTTATAAGTACTAATAAACAGCCAACATCCTAGTAATATGCCTGCTAATAGTTAATAGAGAGAACTGGACCCTAAACTAAAGTGTTACCCATACTTTTATTGTTATATTTTCAGTTTTCATTTTAGTTTAAATTTTTTATATTTCTATATACAGTACTGTAGCTTTATTTTATTTTCAGTTTTTTATTTTAATACTTATTTTAATATTTCAATTCCTAATTTAGTTTTTCATGTAATATTTGTATTTTATTTTATTTCAGCTTTATTTCAGTTACAAAAATTCTATAATATTTAAAATGAAAACCATAAATCGAACTGCTTTGAATTGTAAAATTATAACCCCAGTCAACGCGCCACATAATATTAAGTCTCCTTTGTGACCGTAGCACAAACGGTGTATGATGAATTATGCATTGAAGTTTAATACTTGAGAATAAAGGTTTGTTTAAATCCCTAACCTTAAAAATTAAATCCCTAACTTAAAAAAATAGTGTTAGTTCCCTTAACAAGGGCCACTAATAAAGCTAAACAAGAAATAAATACAATTAAATCTGATGGCTTGTTTGCTTTAAGCTATTTTAATCTGACTGCACCAGCATGCACAACCCGAGGGATGTTTCCTGCACGGGAACAAAATTAGGTTTGAGATTAAAGTATATTTCCAGTGAAGAATCACCATTGAATATAAAATGTAGGAAAGGAGCCAAGAGTGAAAGCGAACACTTCTTTATCTTAAGCTAATTCTACATTACTTTCCTCCCATCTCTTGCTATTTATTGACTTAGAGGGACAACAATAAATGTGTATGGAGAAAATTAGCACAAAGGCGGGTTATTAAGATTTGTCTTCCTTTGTTTCTCTAACTTTTTAATTATTTTTGAATCCTTCAATGGATCTGAACTGTGGGGCTGCTGGTAAATCAATCTCGCTCTGTCCTTTTCTAATTTGTAGGCCCTGGTGCATTACCCACTGCTTCTCATCCAAGCTCCTAAATGACTGCCTGACTTTGCATTTCCAGACTTAATGAACAAAGAAAATATCGAATTGGGAACTTTTGTCTGGTACACAATGCCACTTTTCTCTCCTGTGTTAATAAAGAATTTATCTAATAGCCTTTCCCTTTTCTTCAATATTAGCTTTAGAGTATAGAGTAATATCAGATTTACAGTGCGCTTACACGACAACGTAGTAATAAAAACGTAAAAGTTTTTCCTTCGTTTTTTTCACGTACAGATGACAACGTTGTCAAAACGATCCCCGTTCACACTAATCCGCGAAAATTACTAAAAACGCTGTATTCTGCTACAAGGCCAGTAGTTGGCGACGTCACTTTGTAAAAAAAAAAAAAACTCTGTAGTTCTGTAGACTGAACACGTAATACGCATGCATATGACTTCACCGTTTCACAAATTCACGCTTTTGTTGTTTAAATGGAGACAATAACAGTACCGTTTTTTAAAACGTGCACTTTGAAACCCGATTTCAAAAGCTTCTGTATTCAGACCCCAAAAACGCAGTTGTCGTGTAAATGAATGGCCAAAACGCATAAAAAAAAATTCTGTTTTTAGTTGAACACGATGTCGTATAAATGATTTAATATCAGCCATAAACACCATGATTTGCTACTTTGTTGCAGGTGGTATGAGGGGGAGGGGCATTCACATTCTACTGAGCATATGATTGGACAGAAATTTATAGTACATGAGTCATCATAAGTATCATCATCATAGAACGAGTGTACGTTTTAGATCTGTAAATTTGCAACAAATAAATTAATAAAAAATTCTCATCAACATTTAGGAGTACACTAGCACATACATGACCTCAAAGCTAACAGACATGGACCTCAAAGCCAATTTTCAAGGTATTTTAAGTCTTTTAAAAGTATTCTGTTAATGCTCTCATCTGAGATAAATCCAACCATATATGTTCTCAAAAATAGAAATTTCAACTATAGAAATCAAAAAGAAAACAAGAAATGCTGAATACATTTAAATGTTAATATACAGTACACTACTGTTCAAAAGTTTGAAGGCGGTAAGAGTTTTATTTTTATTTTTTGACAGAAGTCTTTTATGCACACCAAGACTGCATTTATTTGATCAAAAATGAAGTAAACACATGAATATTGAAAAATATTACTACAACAAATAACTTTTTTCTGTTTTAACATTTTAAAATGTAATTTATTTCTGTTAATGGCAAAGCTGAATTCTCAGCATCATCAGTCTTCAATGTCACATGATGCTTCATTAATTATTTTAATATACTGATTTAGTGTTCAAGAAACATTTCTTATTACTATAAATGTTGAAAACAGTTGTGCTGTCAAAAATCTCCCACAATGCCTTCACACCTATTCATGTAAATACTAGCTAACACTGAGCTTAAGTGCAATAAAGTTAAATCTATGTGAACACACGACTCTTCTTTTTTTTTTTTTCTTTATTGACAGACGGTACAGATGGATGACAGCACATCAGAGGACATTAAACGGTGACAGAATCTAAAATTACAGGAAGTCTCAACCTTCCCCGATATGACGCATATCTGAACTTGATATGACCAGAACAGATGGGACAGAGTCATATGAAGAACAGTAAGTGAAAACAGCATCACAAAAGTGCCTGAAATTATTAATTTACGTTCATTCATCATCTTTCTAAAGGACAAAAAAGAAAGCCTTGTATTGTCTTTAATCTGAACTCTGAACTAATCTTTGGGTTTCAAAAGAAAAGAGATGCGAAACAATGGCTGACGACATGTATTCAAATATAACAAATGGCGTGAGACTTCTAGACATAGATGATAAGCATCTAATGGTCTGGGGAGGACGGGGAGATGGATTCGCCGTGTCTTTGCTCTATTTGAATGCGAGGTATTTGCAGTGATGGTGGAGGCAGCATGATGGATGTTCTGCAGGCTACAGAGGTTTTGGTCTGGAGGGAGACGGGCACAGCGCCAGGATAATTGCATTGTTTATCCATTACTATTTCCGTTCATGTCAGGCAGAGGGAAAACAATGGTGGATGTCACCGGGTGCGTTCATGTGTGTTTGTGTCTGCGAAATATCGGCTTCCTGTTGTTTGGCAAACATTAGTTATGAGGTCATGAGACCTGTGGTAAATGAAGCTGAACATTGTAAAACACCTACGGCACATTTCAGTTACTGAGGAGAATTCCTGCTATTTAGGATTCGCAACTGTTCACAGACAAAAAGAGGCCAAAGTACCTCGGTACTACCATAGCTTTTTGGATATACTTTAGAAATTCTATGTCTTGGGAGATTTATAGTACCATGACTTTTTGAATATATACTATGACAATACTATGTCTTTGGAGATTCACCATGATAATACCATGGCTTTTTGGAAATACAGTATACTATGAAAATACTATGTTTTGGATATGTACAACGGTAGTATGTACATAGGTCTTATGTCTTGAATATAAACTTTGGAAACATATACTTTGGAAACACAATGTTTAATGAGATCTACTGTTTTTGGATTCATACCTTATGTTTTGGAGATTTACCATGGTACTACCAAGGCTTTTTGAATATATATTATAACAACACTATGCTTTAGAAATTTACCATAGTATTCATTGACGTTCAAATTGAGTATTATGTAAAAACCATAGTTTTGGACATGATACTATGATAATATCCTGGTTTTTGGACATGTCCCATGCATGGCAATACATTGTTTTTTGGGCATTTACCATGACAGTACCATTCCTTACAAAAAATACTGTAACAATAATACTATAATGGTCACACAGTATTATGCTACTGAAACACATGTATTTACATGGTATCCCAAGGATGTTCAAAAATAACATTACTACTATTGAAAATGTCCACAAAACAATGCTATTATTTGACATACCTAAGAGTACCATGTAAACACCATAGTTTTGAACATGGTGCCATGGTAATACCTTGATTTTGTTTTGGATTTATACAATGCACTTATAAAAAGCACCAAAGTACTACCAAAATATTCTTGGAAGTATCTTGGAGTACCATGCAAATACCTTGGTAGCAGGTGCAAAGGAGAGTTCAGAGGCCATTGAAGCATGTCTGCAAACATTCCTCGCATCATCTCTAACATCTGTTCTCTGTGGTTGTCACGTGACCTTTTCCAAACAAATGCACTAAATGAAAAAATATGTTCACCTGCAAGAGTATTAGTTCATTAGCGAATCAAAACCATGACAGAAGACTAAGAAAACAAACTTAAAAAAATAAAATCCCAAAACATCTAGCATCCTGCTGAGACGTTTACTATGACCTGTTTTAGTGTTTGTTTTGTCTGGAGTTACTTAATATAATTAAGCCGTCAGAATGATCAAAACCAATCAATCAACCACAAACATTAGTTTACATTCAGTCACCAGATCACAGAAACCATGCGAGGTCAGTCATCTAAGGTTGGAGACAATCATCTAAGGACAGACGTAGACTAAATAAGAGTTTATGGTTATAAAAAGAATTAGTATAGCTGTTTTCCTTCAGGAAACTGAGATTAGCCATCCCCAATGGGGGCAGTTAAAGTTCCCTGAACCTAAACAAACTTAAAGTATTCTAGGCTTGGAGTTTCCATACAGATTTATTAATTTAAGGCCTGTCAGACATGAGTTGACACAAGGCAGTTGCAAAAAAGTATTCAGCTTTAGAACTAAATTGCTAAATAAAGTTTATAGCATGCATCCAAGACATGGCAGTCTAGTTGATACGACGCAATAATTTAAGATCATTTTGTAGTCTTTACTATATATGTTGATGTTTGTAAATATTCACCAAGATTACGTCAGCGCTGACATGACAGCATACTGTGAAACGCATTCACACATGCTTGGGATAAACTGGAAGTGTCTGAATGGCAACTGAAGGGCTTATTTGCCCTTTTGTCACTGACATGAGAAGCGGTGACAGTAGGAGCACAATGCTTCGTATGAAAAGTACAAAGAAGTCAGCAGAAGTCAGTGATGTGGCTCTTAGCAGCCACCCACAGGTTTGAATCACCCTTGACTGGGCTAAGTAAACGCACCTGGGGATCATCCCGTTTTGTCGATTCATGTGGGTTTAATTGCATCCTTGTGTATCCGTATTTTCAATCCCTCTAGGCAGCTGTACACAGAAAAACCCTGCATATTGTCAGAATCGAAATGCTTTTGAAAAAGAAGAAGGTGAAGGATTATAATGCTGTAGTGAAGGAAATAAACCCCTTGAGTTCTGTTTCTCAGTATCTGTGTCTCTGGAGCGGGTATCAGCTGTGGGATCCAGAAAACCACTTCCAGCTAAAACAGAAGATAATAATTTTGACAGGTCTCTGAATGTGCTCAGAAGCCTGGTTTTCTTCATGAAGGCATCAGATATGTTCATTAGTACATCGTTCAGGGCTTGCATGACTACTTCTGTTTACTAGCTGACTAGGCATCCATAATAGTATTATCTGCAGCAATGACAGAGTATGAGAGCGGAGAGAATGACAGTTTTCATGCAGCTTTAACTGTCATAAACTTTACAAAAAACACAAATGCTCTTAGGGCAGTACCGGATTCATTTCAGGGCAAGAATTTAAGCTTGTATACGAACCAAATTAACCAATAAACCATATGTGTGTGTGTGTGTGTGTGTATATGTTTATCTGCTGAAGTTCAAATGGACTTCTTGGATTTCAGTTTCTCCTCTTGGTCCTCTGTTAAAAGTCCATTTGCCTCTTCCTGGGTGAACACCATTATAAAACAAAGCATCGGAAAGTATCTTGCTCTGAGGGAGAGACAAAGACAGAGAGAGAGAATATATAAATACAGATGGAATCATACTACTATAGATTATGTATTGTAGTTTCACAAAAGGTTTTATTTTAAACCCTTTGATAAGACATACAGTTTGTGCAATGAGGCTTGTCAATCATGTCGACACTAGTTAGAAGAAATGAATGAGAAAAAAAAAAATCCAGTACCAAAATGCCTCTAACACCATGTCTATGCGACCATTGTCGTGCTGCAACAGCTTGAGGCTGTCCACACTGGACAGGACAAAGCTAACGTTGCAAATACTTTTGTCCTTCGTGTGAAAAGTAGTGCAGGCACTTGGATTACAAAAAAAAAAAAAAAAAAGAGCGGGGTATCAGTTAACTGTCTGGGATTTGTCGTGTCGCATTCTGTCGCATCCATGTCTTTTGTCGCATCAAGCCGCTCGTGTCCGGTGTAGACAGTGTAATGTAACCAGATGCATAATAAAAAAACAAATTAATTTCCATATTGGTCAAAGTTGACTTATGCTGGCATGGTGGTGGTGGTACAACATTGCAGGTCAACCAAGTCCACAAGCTAGTTAAGAAATCAATAAAGCAGCAAACTAGCAAATAATGGAATGAAAAAGTCTGTAAAATTTCTGTCCAAGTGCAGTTTTTTTTTTGTTGTCGTAAAACTACAATTTAACATTTCTACTTGAGGATCGAGTTGACATGCTACCAAGTGCTCAAAACAAAACTCTAGTATATTTCAAAGCACTCATATCAACCCAGTACATTGTGAACATGTATATTTCAATGAGCAAAATTTACAATATGCATCAGATGGTCACAACCAGGGCCGTCACTAGCGGGACGAAAGGTGGTGACGGTTCTAGGGGCTCCCGGCTTTAGGTGGGCCCCCACGATTGGAGAATGTGGAGAAATCCCACAGCCCAAAGCATCAACCGGCACCAGAGCCCCGGATACCCCAGCAACGTCCCCTGGTCACAACTAAGGTCACACGGGCTCTGAGGTATGTTTTGGGCAGGAGATGTCTTTACAATTGTCATTGCTATTCTGATCATTTTATTGTGCTATTCTTTTTCCTCATTATCCTCTTTTCCTTTGTTATTTCAGCAATAAAGTATGAATCAACTCCAACAACAGGAGTGTTTCCATTTTCCATCAGCATAATTTGTACAGTGCCATGTGTTTAGTATCAAGCCCATAAGTCATTTTAAAAACCTCTCGTCTGACACCCCTAAATACATGACACAGATTGCAGAGATTTACTGTGTCTGCTTGAAGACAAATGAGTCCGTCCAGAGACCGACTGTTTACAAGCCGCTGGTGTTTATACATATTTTGTACATTATCTGACTATAATAGTATTGTTTGCTTTATGCTACATGGCCAAAAAAGGTTAAACAAAAACATGCACATCTTACACAGACGGTAAAAACACACTCAATTCGCCCTGAGGAGTTTGCATGATTTATGTTCACTATTCATTAATTTATGTCTATTGTTTTCCTACATCTCAAAGCTCACAGGCATGTTTGAGTTCATTCAGAACTGTGTTTCATACTCATATTTCTAAACAGAGACTCCAGAGGTACTTTGTGAACATAATCCAATAAAGTATATAATGATTAACCATCAAAGTCACTTGCACTACACTTATTGCAGTGAAAGTCAACCTAGAATTAAGGTTGAGTATCTTGCTTAAGCAATAGCTCACTGAATAATGTAAATTTTGTAATTTCCTAAACCTCATGTTGCTCATGCATATTTTAACTCGCCACTAGACGCTTTCCCCTGGGTTCACAGACAAGACTTAAGTCCCAGGGGGTGTTACTTTTATTCATTAAATGTATCAAAAGTATCATTAAAGACATTTAAAATGTTACCAAATATTTCTCTTTGAACTTGCCATTCATTAAAAAATCCTGATAAAAAGTATCACATTTTTCACAAAAATATTAAACGGTGCAACTGTTTTCAATATTGATAATAATAATAAATGTTTCTTGAGCATCAAATCTGCATATTAGAATGATTTATGAAGGATCATGTGACACTGAAGACTGGAGTAATTATGCTGAAAACTGAATGGACACAAAGCTATCATATGGCATCCAGTTATATTTGTAATAAGGGTAATTAAGTTAATGCATAGAGGACATTACAAATTTATTTATATTACTGAAGACATGTATCCCACTTAATAAAGTATTTTGCCACATACGCATTACAGACTAATTTAACTACTTAATGACGCATGCTTTCCTTTCTTGACTTCAAATATGAACTGACAATTTGTAAAACTGTATTTAAATCAAAAAAAAAAAAAAAAAAAAATCAAGAAAACTAATGGGAGACCTCACTCTTAATAGCTTATCTGTCAGATTAACCATTAAACTGAATAATCACTGGCTGCAGAAGACCAGCGACTATTTACATTAACCTATTTTTCCTGCCTGGTACCCTTGATGGAAGGCAAACTACACTGGGAACACATGATACAAGCTCCAAATCACATCGCAAAAACTGTTGTTTTAATAAAGGGTGTGTTTCTGTTGGCCTAGTATATGCTGTTCGTTGAGTGTAATGATGAGAGAATGAGAAACAGGTGTGAATGCGCACGGGGCGAAGAGTGGGGTGAGGTTACATGACTCCAAGGAGTTTAGAAAGGCTGGATCTCATACAAAGTCAGTCAAGGAGTATGTACAGAACTAGATGGAAGATACAAAGAATGACTGCATCCTAAATCATTAATGTGTGCAACTGTGCATCATAGAAATATACCTGGATGACATATTATTTTGGTGGTATTTTGTAGTAGGCATCCTTATTGGTCTAATATTGCCCACAACCCATTGCACTACAGCACCACTTACTTTGTTTTTAGCGCAATTTTCCTACGGACAAAATTGCGATTGTTAACTCATGATTTCTGTTCTGTCTGTGCGCACCAATCTTGCACTTCTATATCCTCCTCAACCAGACCACCTAGAGACTTCGGGTTTTCGGCATTATGTTAAGGAAGGTCTAATCTCGGGAACGCACAAAAAAAAAAAAAAAAAAAACATAAAAACATTTACTATCTCTTAGTGTTGTGATCCCATGACGTCAGAAAATTGCGCTAAAACACTCACTGAGTTTTTATTACTTGTTTCTCTGATACCAAGTACTTGCACCAAGGCAAATACTGCTGATACTGATGCATAAAAAAAGAGTCTTTGTAAAATGAGTAACTATAGTCATTAAACATTATAATTTAACTTATCAGGCTGCTTAACATTCATTAATAAAACTACTTTAAATGCTTTAAAAAAAATGTACAAATACAAAATGTCACAAATCGCCTAAAATTAAATGATAAATATAATAAAATATATAACATCCAATTTAATCCAGTTCATCATTTTTGATGAAGATAATGAAGTCTATGATACACATTATATCTATCTATCTATCTATCTATCTATCTATCTATCTATCTATCTATCTCTCTATCTATCTATCTATCTCTCTCTCTATCTATCTATCTATCTATCTATCTATCTATCTATCTATCTATCTATCTGTCTGTCTGTCTGTCTGGCAATCAACATAACATAACATATATAATATAATATAATATAATATAATATAATATAATATAATATAATATAATATAATATAATATAATATAAGCATTTTATTTTCATTATATTACAAAATAATTGAATTGTATTATATTTTATTTTACATTATTATAATTATATCACAGGCTTATAAGCTTTATATGGAATATAAAGGGAGTGATATTACAGTATATAAATGTAGAATATACTGTAGACAGATTATTATCTGACAAGCACATAACTGTAACTTTAAAGCTACACCTGAACAGGAGCTCCAGATGGCACAGTTACATACTGTGAACGATATAGGAACATCTGAAAAACATTTCTAGTGAGCGCTTCTGAGGATCAGAGCACTTCGCTGGGAAATGTTTACACACACACACACAAAGCGCCAGTCTCTTGTGTTTATAAGCGCTGGGAGCTCCATACAGCTCCACGGACCACACACACACTTATAAGATCTCCACTAGGCCGTGAAATCTAGAAAACCTGCTTGCCAGAGAGAAATATTTGAGTGTCACGATTAATGATATAGGACATTTCCACAGGAAATTAATTGTAAGAAAAAAAAACAGGTTCTATAATAAATAACCATGTTGTAGGCCCTATTATGGGATAATCTAGTGAATTAAATACTTTACAACTAACAGGTACTTCATCTCTTTTGATTACTTTCTATTTTTAAAATGGATGCAAACAAAAAAATACAATTATACAAAACAAATGAAAGATAGGTCTGGCATTGGTGCAAAAATACCTTCATATTATGTAATAATTCAGTTAAAAATGTTAAAAGATGCAAACTAACATATAAAATACATAGTTTTGATTCTAAATGTATTGATGCAGCAACTCTGTCTCACATTATACCCCTTAATAACAAGTTGTTCCTTGTCTGGGACCATCTCATGACAGAAAATCGCTCTCATGAATAAATATTGTAAAGCAGTGCTGCTCATTTTCGCTGTGTGGAAATGCATACCAAGGTAAAAGCGATATAGCAATAACTATAGTGACTTGAGTCATGGTTTACAACGTCAAATGTAAAAGCGTTTCAAATGCATTTTGTGTTTACCAGAGAGGACCAGACCATGCTGTGAAATGTCAGAGCGTGTGGGTCTCTCTCGCTTGGCAAATCGGCACATGAACACAGAGACGGCAGAGTCTGGAGTCTCTGAGAACAAAGTCAAAGTTGAACGGGTGTCTGGGAGTACAGCTTATACATCTCATGAACTCAATGCTCGATTTCTGTTTTGTTTTTGTTTTTGGAGCGTTGTTTGGAGGATTTGGAGAGTGTTCCAGAAGGGTTCGGCACTATAATTTACCCCGCTGGGCATTCTCCATGAACAACACACCCTAAAGGAGGACACACAGAGCATTTATGGGTTAAAGGGTCAAAAAAGAAAAATTAATAAATGAACAACCTTCTCATGTTCCCATTTCTTCATCCTCTCCTGTGTCAGGAACTCCTTCATGACTTCCTCCTACACAAAGAAAAACATTCATGAGAAACAAAAAGCACCAAACAGCCCTCAAGGTAAAACAACCTTATATCTGCAACTTGCATTTTATGGTCTATGCAGGAAGAACATTTCATTTTCCAGAATGCTCTACTAATGCTGTTCATTTTTAGGATACGATACAAATGAAATGACTGTGACCATTCTAATTTAAATTCATACTCAAGACCCTATGGGATGTGGCCAATTCAATTTACATTCACACACTAAAAGAGAGCTTCCTGTTCATAAAGGTCTTTCAAATGCTGTTCTCCAAATTCTCCTTTTTTCTTACCTCACTGAGCTTTCCACACATTGGTTGTGCAGTCTGCAGTATAAGAGAGGTGGTCACTGAGTCCAGACCTGTGCATGGGTAAATAAACCTCATTCAGATTAACAACTGAATACAAAACACATGCCTTAATGTGTTACTGCGAGCATGTCAGTTTAAAGCTATTACCTCTGAGGTGTAATGTCATGGTTATCCTTGTTTCTATAGAAAGCAGTAAAGTGTCGCGACTGACCTTTAAGACATTCCGGTGGAATGATTCCACCATGAACTTCAGTGGCAGTGATAACAGCACAAGGGGAGGGCTGGTTCAATAGGATGCTGACCTCTCCAAATGACTGCTTTGGACCTACAGTAGTTTACCAACCAGCACGAATCTGATCCTGCAGCCCTGCAAATCACACACTTTTGCTCTTTTTCACCGAACAAAAATGCATTAAACACTATCATTTGTGACTGAAAAGAAACATCAGTTCATGCATTTTCTTGTATGTATGACATATGCTGTGCATATGGAAGCCTCAAGCTCGTTCTGAAGCCTTTTTGTCAACTGTTTTTTTCAACGATCCCGAGTCCTGAAGGATGTTACATTCTCCACGTCCAATAAAGGCCACAAATGGACAGATCTTTCCCTCCTTCACCAGCACTGTAAATACAGATATAAGAATTTGCTTAAGCAGGAAACAACTAAATTTCCAATTAAATTGTAATCAATAAACAATTTCATCAAACATATTAAATGTGTACACTGCCGTTTAAAAGTTTAGAGTCATTACGATTTTTAAAAAATGAAATGTCTCCAAGGCTGCATTTACCTATTAAAATACAACAAAAACAGTAATATTGTGAAATATTACATATTTAAACCCTTTAGATTTTAATATATTTTAAAATGTTAATTATTTCTGTGATGGCAATCATCCTGATTTAGTGCTTCTTAATATTTTTGTGGAAAACATTATACTTTTTTTCAGGATTCTTTGGCGAATAGAAAGTTCAAAAGAACAGCATTTATGTGAAACAGAAATCTTTTGTAACATTATAAATGTTTTACCGTCACTATTGATTACTTTAATGCATTCTTGCTGAATAATAATTTTTTTTTTTTTTTTTATGTTTAAACAGTCGAGTAGCTTAGAAAAAGTAGGTTTGTAATATAAAGTATGGTTTGAATAATACAGTATAGTTCCAAGCTTTCTGTTCTATTTTACAATATCCAGAATGCATGTGGCACACAGTCGCACACTTTTGTTATGAATGGAGCACCTGGATGACATACAATATGTGCCAAAATGTGCATTATGCAACCAGAGAACACTAATGAACCCCACAAAACAATGCGCTCAACTTGACTTTCCATTTCCACAGCGATAAATGGATCAAAATATCAGCATCAAATTTTATTCAATTTTTCTTCATTATTGGATTGCTTCATGCAACGCACATACAGCAAAATGTAATTAACTCCGCTGTGCATAATAGCACCACATTAATAAAAAACACAATACATTGACTCGCGTCCTGTTTTCGATCATGACCGTGCACGTTTGTGATGACGCAAGATGAACGAAAATGCCAGTGTAAATGCAAGTGTGAAAGCACCCTTAATTGTTTGTCGCTCATTGCATCAGGTGCCATGCAAAAGCAAGGTATTCCCCACCGTATAACTGCATCTCAATGTAAACCAGAAGAGACCCAGGCAGGAAAGAATGAGAAAAAAAGATACAGACTGTTTACGACAGAAGTAATCTATGTTTTGGCAGCAGCCCCAAAAGCGGTGGATTATTTCTTATTGTGACAAACCTGAGGTTGGTTTGTGGAGGTGAGGATTAAATTGATTTACAGTGAGCCTTTAACATCAGGGGGGAAACACTGTATATCAGCCTTGACAGGTAAATCCCATCTCTGTGAAGCAGGGAGCGGGACAAGCAGAGTCCATTTGTCTGGCCGCTGACAGAACCTAGGCCTCCACTTCAGAAGTGTTAGAGGCAGGAGGAAGTCGTGATTCAACACAGAGTTTTTAATCTCATCCTTCACACTCTCCCTCTTTTCAGAGCAAAACTGCCGTTACTATATTATTCGCCCACTCCGTATGTCTTCGCAAGCCATTAAAAAGCAAATGTCTGGATCACTTGGGAAATCACAGCAGGCTCTGGTACACGCCGTTTGTCTTCTTAGATGAACACGCCGCAGTCACACCTCCTCCCGCAGGGCATTAATATCCAAAATTCTGCATTTCTGTACTGCACAACACTATTATTCCTGTAGAACAGCATAAAACTGTTGCTCTGTTACGCAACTATACTCTTCCAACTTCCCTACATCGGCAGTATCACTTTAAAATCCCAAAGTATTTTGGAATTTTAATCAAAATTATGCAAAATACAGTTTCATGACCTGAAAGAAAATTTTCTCAATTTACCATCATTGGCCGGAGTGGCAAAGGGTAATTATGGCCCATATGCCCTTAAAAAACGTTGACAGCTTACCATGTATCATATATGTATCAACAAAACAGTACTATGGATTACTTTTTTTTTTAAAATAGTTTTTTGCAATACTTCTGTTTTTAAAAATGTAAAAATTAATATAAAGTAATCTCAATGTTATAAGAACAAAAATAGAAAATGCATATATATATATATGAAGAGTTCAGATGCAAAAGCCTCTAAGTGCCATCTGAAATTTTCTTCTAGAATGATCATTTTTATCAAGCTTGTATATTTAAGTTCAGTAATTTCACTTAAATGACAATTCATAGGTAATTTTCATTGTCATTTAAGTGAAATTACTGAAATTAAATATATGAGCTTGATAAAAATGATCATTCTATAAGAAAATTTCAGATGGCACTTAGAGGCTTTTGCATCTGAACTCTTCATATATATATATATATATATATATATATATATATATATATATAAATAAATAAATAAATAATATGCACAAACCATTCGAAAGTCATTAAAAAAAAAATTATTAAGAAACTAATACTTTTATTTAGCAAGGATGCATAAAATTGATCAAAAGTGACAAATATATATATATATTTCAAAAAAAAAAATCTGTTCTTTTGAATTTCCTGTTTATCAAATAATCCTGAAAATAATCCCGGTTTCCATAATACGGATAATAATAAGTAATGATGCTGAAAATTCAGTTTTGCAACACAGGAATAAATTGCATTTTAAAATGTATTCACATATAAAACAGTTATTTTAAATTGTAATAATATTTCACAATATTACTGTTTTTACTTGATCAAATAAATGCAGACTTGCATTTATTTATTTGAGAAAAAAATCTTATTGACCCCAAACCTTTGAATGGTAGTGTTCTCATAGCATGTTATTTGGAATTGGAAGTGATAAAACTGTTAACTGATATACATTCTATGATAAAAGCTGAAGTCAATGGTAGAAAATCTCTTTTAAGGCGAGACACTATAGGTGAATAGGGTACAATTTTAAAATAATAGATATCATCATGAAACTTCCTCAGTTGATTACTTACACAAGTATATAAAAAAAAAAGTATTACAAGTTTTAGAAATTTGTATGTTTAATTATGCAAATTAGGCATTATCTCATTAAATATGCACGATTTTGCATATATTTTCGGTAGATAGATCTGAACATAAGATAAAGCCAGGTGCAAAATTCTTTTTTCATTTTGTTTACACACAAATTTCAGACAAATTTGTTTACATTTCAGGATATATGCTTTCATTACCTAGGAAATCAAAATATACTGTCCATAGCCTTAAAAAATCGATTTTCACCATATTTTTTTATTAAAATGTCCCATAAATCAGGCCAGGAATGATTTATTAACAAATCCCTCGGAAAATATCTTCAGAATACTGCTAAGTGTATAACTGGAAAGTTTTGTGTACATATTGGCTGAGATGTTTGTACTGGAGAATGACAAAAAACTCATTTTGAGAAAACGGCAGTTAAAGATTTAAATAGCTCTAAATGAGATTTCTCATTAGCTTTAAATCCCCCTTTGGACATTCACGATTGGTTACTGATAGAAAGGAAATGCCCATATTTGGATTACATAGCGTTGTGCAGGAGACTCAAAGCTTTACAACGACACCGGTCATGACAGACTTCAGTAAACAGACGGAACTCGGCATGTCGCGTTGGAATGCTAACTTCTTGGTAAATTCGAGAGAAACTTACTGACGCAAGTAAACAAAATGTAATAAAATAAACATCTTAATGTATATTTTCAACGTTTTCTTTATAGCAGCTTGAAAGAACACATATTGAAGGAGTAAACTAGCCCAAAATCTCAAAACTGACCACTGCATAAAAAATCGATGTTTTTGCCTGCCGTGTCTCGCCTTAAATAATAATAAATAATAAAAAATAATAATTGGGTGGTTAAATATTACCATGAACATTGACTTCATCAGTGGATATTCTCTGACTGGGTGGGCCAAACAGCAACAGATCAGTAAACTTCTGCTCAGATAATCAAAAACAGTCCTGCTGGACTGGATATTTGGACTGCAAGTCCAGCCATGGAACATGATGCAAAGATGGCTAGAAAAACCTGGACCTGACTGGATTCATAGCCTAGGGGTGGCAGTCCACGCCAGAGTGAATGAGAACAGGACAGCTTTGGACGCAGTTTGACGCAGTCCAGTGATGGAGACAACAGGCTTTTGTTTGACATTAACCTGCTGTAGAACAGAAGATATTACAGTTTACAGCTCATGTCTCTGGAGAGGCAAACTGAGACGTCTTGAGTAGCAAGACTGATGAACTGATTTCACTTCTGATCTTCAATGACATGTTTAAGGGGAGAATTAAAAAAAAAAAAAAAAAAACTGGGGAAGAAGGGAGAAAAAGACATGAGACCATTCTTACAGTGAGCAAAAATCAGATGACACAACTATAGTTAGAGTGGAGATGCATCGATAAACATCTGTCCACACTGTGCCTATCATGCCCAGTAACTGTTCCACTCTCTGGATCACTTTTAACAATCTCTCTACAAAAAAAAAAAAAAAAAAAAAAAAAAAAAACACATACATTGGCCCCCAATACCACAACAAATGATTTACACTATTTTCTTATCGGAACATATCGGAAAAACTTTAAAACAAGATTTACTACAGAAACAAGTATAGAAATAAGTGCAGTTGGGTGCCCCTAAGAAGGCTGTAATGGAAAGGAGAGTGTTAATGGTTTGAAATTTGTGGTTTAGCTGACCGTAAGAGTCAGACAGCTGAACAAGGGAAGTTCAGTGGCCTCTGGATCATTGGTTATACATCACAGTCAGGAGGAAGTTCAAATGAGGACAATGGCTTTGGTGAGGCAGGGTGGTCATGGGTTGTTAGGCCACAAGTCAAGTTTGGTCCACAATGAGTCATCCAAAGGGAAAACCCATTAGGGATTTCCTGCTCTGCATGCTCCCTGAACTGGGACGCTGAGTCCATCGTGTTCACATGTGAATTATCGTCATTCTCACACCTGTTCTCACAGCCGTGTTCACGTGTTGTGCTGCTATCCAAGGTGCTGAACAGTGTGCAATGAAAGTGTAAAAGAGAATGACTTCACACCGCACCATCACCTCCAAACACACACACACACACACACAAAAGACACTACAAACACGAGACACTACAAACACTCCAGTGCCTCCACTGAGCTTTAAAGTTCCCCTATTACAATTCTGTAGTTTTGGAGGTCTCCTGCAATAGGTTTACATGCATCCAAGGTCAAAAGATATTTATTTTCTCATACTATACATTGCAGCATCACCTCTTTTCTCAGTGCCTGAAACGGTTCGATAAAGATTCAGTCTCTCTGAAAACCATAGGTTGTTGCATTATGCAAATTTGTAACAAACCTACATAGGTTCAAGCGGGAAGAAAGACAGGAATAACTGACGACACGTTTCATGAAGTTCAGAATCGGTTCTTTCTTTTGGGAGATAATAGCTCCATTTATCATGCACTTTTACAATCACAAACAGCTATATTACTCAGTATATGGAAAGGTAATACTAATTTCCGAAAAAGCATAATAGGGGCATACCTTGATCTGTAAAATAAACTAAACATGACAGGAAAATGTTTCAAAGAGTTGCTCACACCACACAATTTGATGACAAATACTTTTTAGGGCTGTCAATTTAGCACAATTTAGTATGGTTAATTACTTATAAATATATAACATGAAAAATTATATTAATAATACTATTATATAAAACTAGTACAAAATATAATAATAATGAAGCGTAGCGTCAGTTCTGGCAGGTCACGTTAGTCAAGCTCGCATCAGCTGACTCTCAGCTGATCCACGTCTACCTATAGGAATGCGACGCCTATCACTGTGTAGATATATAAGCTCCTTCAGTATTATCAGCAGCAGTCAGTCTTATCCATGCTAGGCTGCATGGATGCGCAGGGAGTTCTTGCCCTGAACAGAACCATACCACCAATCCAAAATGTATGCTAATTGTCAATCGTCTTTGATGATAGTGGTCCTGACAGAAATAATAATAATAATAAAATTAAGTGTTTAAAAAACATGTATGAAACCACACCTTCCTAATTAGAAATTTTCCAACCCATCAGTGTCTTGTATTTTAAAAAACGTTTTTACTCTAACTTGAGATAATGAAAAAGAACAAAGAATTAAGCAATGGCCAAAAATGTCTGTTCAATTAATTACTTATCTGCCACAACGTATGAATTATCTTAATTTGGCAAATACTGACGAGCCGTTATTCATGATCACTATTTTATTTTAATCAGCATGTACTTAATTCAGTTTGATCTTTAATCAATTGACATGCCTAGTGTATTTATTCACAAAAAACTTGTTTTATGCCAAGCGACAATGTTGATGATGCCTGTTGGATGAAATACAGCATTTCCTGATGAAGTTGGTTCAAGAATAGCCACCCCTCTGCCATCTGAAATGATCAGGGCTCTCGCACATCCATCAGCTGTCGGCTGCACACTCAGATAAGAGCCAATCAATCTCCTCTCCCACACACCTGTCTTCCTCTCTAATCACGTCTCGTTCCATAGGTCTCTCTCTCCGTCTGATAAAGAACAGCCATGATATGATAGCCCAACCCTCAGCCGAGCCGGATAAACTGTGAGCGCTGATATATACAACCAGGTTTCAGTCTGCAAAGAACAAGACCCCAGCGCAGTCGCATTGGTTCTCTAACTAATAGTTATGCAAGTAATTTATTCTTAGTTGTTCAAAAGTAATAATTTCACATTTCTAAGACCACTAGGTTCAAATCTGGCCTGTGATGTGCCCTGTTCTTTATTATATTGAATTACATTAAATACATAAATATTATTTTATTCGATATTTTAAGGATCACACACACACACACACACACACACACACACACACGAGTTAGATATTAGTGTATGAACTAATCTATGAACCATGATTTTTGTGTTTAAGTGTTCACACGTTTTGCAAAGATGTGGTCTAGCGTGGAATGATCTCACTTAGAAGTGTCTTGAAAGAAAACAGATTTACTTTGTACTTAAAAGCTGAAGCCTTTCATTAAAAAGGAAGATCCAAATGAAGACGTATAATTGGAGGGAGGATAGGGATAATGGGATGCAGCCACAGAAGAGGAGATTACAGCAACTAAATAAAGATTTCAGCCATGATAGCTGATCTCCGCCCAATATCTCAATGCAACCACAGCACACCATATGCCTGCTTGTCAGCTCCAGGACAGGAACTGAGATTGAACAGCCTACCAGATTTTGTGTTCAATTCAGATTCATTCTCGTGCATATATGAGAGACTGCATACAAAGTCTTTTCATGCGTATTGCAGCTCAAGTTGAGTGAAATCAGACATGCAAACACAATTTGAGCATTCCTGCAATGACACACACATAAACATATGCACCTAAATGAATATCTGGGTTTCGATATTTCCCAAATGAAGCGTAAAAGCAGCCGTCCTGGTAATTAAAGTCAGCTGTGTGGGGTAATGGTAGCAGCTTGTATTTTTCTCTAATCATATTCGAGTGCTCTCCATCCATAAACACATTTATTTAGGGGCAAACATGTTGAGTATCGTACTAAGTGAGGAAAACCATTATGCCATCCAGGTGCTAAGCATCAGTCAACAGAACAAAACTAAACTAAAGCGTGTTAGAGACTGCTGTGATTCATTATGTCAGAACATATTCAATCAAGACAACCACTTACCTTGATTAGCAGGGAATGTTTTTAGCTGAATGTTGTCGACCAGGTGGTTGATGGAGAGCTTTGGCCAGTGAAGGTACAGCTGGCAACCCTGGATCAAAGACATTTTAACATGATGGTCCTGTGCCAGGATGTCCTACAAATAACAATCGACAATTGTATCATTAAAGCTCTTTACACCTGGTATTAAGATGCATTTTGGTCGATCGAATCACCAGCAGATAAGGGAGACAGTCCCATTTACACCTGGTGTTTAAATCCGTCTCTTTTGTCCACTTTCAACCACTGTTCTGATTTCTCAGAGGGAAGTGTTTATGGGCAGGTTAATCTATGGGCTTTTTCAGATCTTTTGATCTAATGCACGAAGTAAGTTCACGCAATTAACATCTGAACGTGACCGGAGACGACAAGAAAAAATATGGAGAGCAGAAGCGTTTGTTTCTGCTCTGACAGCCGCAGGACCATGCCGAACGCTGTGAGTGTGTGATCAGGAATGGTGAGAGAACATTGTGCTTGGTACGTTTTTCGACTTCAAACCAAACTGGTCTTCATGTGGCCGTTACACTACAAAAGCAATCTGGTCGAATGCGTTTTCGACTGTTTTTCACCTGTATTTAGAGTCATCCACTTGTGATCCGATCCACCGAAACGCAACCTAATACCAGGTGTAAACAGGGCCATTGATGGTACAATTTTAGAAAACATACAGTAGCTAGGGATGTACAATATATCTGTACCATATCGGTTATTGGCCGGTATTAGAGATTTTTTTAATTTACTGGTATTGGATAATATCTGTAATTGGATATTTAATTGTGCATGGCCATTTGCCCTATTTTTACATAATATTTTTTTTACATTTTTACAAAACAATAATGTGAAATGTAATCTTTATTTCTCAGCAATAACATATCAAAAACACATAGCTAATGTAAAATATCAGTACATCCCTAGCTTATAATTATCAAAGGACATTAGTCTTTTGTGTTATATTAGGTATCCCGCTGCAGCACCTTTTTTACTTTCTCGTATCCAGAGCGAGATATTTTGAGAATCTCGCAGGTCTCCAGTGTCAGGACACACTGCATGTTGGCATCTCCATCTATAGCATTTGCAGGTTCACAGGATCCAAAAGAACCTCCCACTGCAATCTAGACCAAATCCAGTACACTGTATGAAAAGCTTTACAAAACGTTGTACAAGAGGATAGAACTCAGGGACATTATTTGCTTATTTATTTAATTGACCCTGCACCAGTTTAGTTACTGTTTCTAGATTTGGCCAGCTTCACTACTGGATGCAATACTTGAATAGATATTTATATTCTTATGTGGGATGGAACAAACGGTCACATTAGAATGAATGATTTCTTCTAGTTTTCTTTAAAGAAATTGTTGAATTGCGCACTTAACTACTTTATACATAACTATTCCACAATATTCTTAATTAAGGTAGGCCAATTGCGAACAACTGTGACCACTATGTAAAAATTAACGTTAACTGAAATTATATTAATTTACCAAGTCAATCCAAAGGAATCACAATTTTGTAATAAAGGGATGTTTTTTTGTCCAGCTGATGAACGATAAAAACATTGACAGCCAAATCAAAATTCATTCAATTTGAAAGTGTGCACTGCAAACTTTCAATTGCAGCACGCTAAACATAACGTTTTCATCCGTTGGAGTGGATGTGAATACCGTATAGTTATCATTATAGTTTTCATTCTTGGTGTGAACAGACCTTAAACTGTACAGCCAAGGCCAAAAGTACTGGTAGTGACCTAAATTTTGTGTTTCGCAAAGTTTTCTGCTTCGGTTATTGTGGTGTTGATTCACATTGTTTCTAGATTATTGTGCAGAGTGATCAGATGCATTTTAAAAATTGCAAAAAGCTTCATTGGCCAAAAAAAAAAAAAAAAAAATTTTCTAACCCAAATCATATCATGATTGGATGATGAGGAAAGTGATTGGATTATAAGAGCAGACCGACTGCTATAAAAGGAGAGAAGAAGTGCTTCCAATCATTGTGCTCTTGTTAGCAATGGTTACTTCCAAAGAAAGATGTTCAGTCATAATCACTTTGCATCTTACATGCTAGGAAATTGCAGCAAAGAATATTGCACCTGAAAGAACCATTTGCCGGATAATCAAGAACTTCAAGGAGAGAGGTTCAACTGCAGTGAAGAAGGCTTCAGGACATCCCATAGTGTCTAGCAAGCATCAGGACTGTCTCCTGAGGAGTCAGCTAAGGAATTGTGTCACCACCACTGCAGAGCTTGGTCAATATTGGCAGCAGGTGTGTGTGAGTGAATCTGCACACACAGTGAGGCCAAGACTTTTGGACAACGACCTGGTGTCAAGAAGGGCAGCAATAAAGCCACTTCTCTCCAAAAAAATCAAGAACAGTCTGAAATTCAGCAGGAAGTACAAGGATTGGACTGCAGAAGACAAAGTTATTTTCTCTGTTGAAGCCCCCTTCCAACTTTTGGGGATATTTGAAACTTTTGGAGGAGAAAAGGTGGACGCTACCATTAGTCCTGTGTCGTGCCAACAGTGAAGCATCCTAAGACCATCCATGTGTGGGGTTGCTTTCAATCCAAGACAGTGGCCTCTCTCACAATTATGCCCACTGCCAGGAATAAAGAATGGTATCAAAACGTCCTGCAAGAGCGAATTCTCAGATCTATCCAGGATCAATTTGGTGATGATCCGTGCATTTTCCAGCATGATGGAGCACCATGTCACAAGGCAAGAGTGATAATGAAGTGGCTCAGAGATCATTACATTGATATTTTGGATCTGTGGCCAGGCAAATCTCCAGATCTTAATCCCATAGAGAACCTGTGGTCAATACTCAAAAGGCGAGTGGACAACCAGAAGTCCACAAATTGTGACCAACTCTAAGAACTAATTAGGGGAAGAATGGATCACCATCAGTCAGGATTTTCCTAGAATCTGATATCCAGTATTCCAGAACAAATTGCAGAGGTTATGAAGAAGGGTCAACACTGTAAATATTGACTCTTTGCATATATTGAATGTTTTTGCCAATAAAAGCATTTAAAACCTATGAAATCCTTATCATTGTTTTCCAGTAAATATTACAAACATGTGAAAAATAATCTACGAATACTGAAGCAGCAAACTTCGCAAAACACAAAACTGATGTCACTGCCAATACTTTTGGCCACGGCTGTAGATTAAAAAAAAGCAAAAGAATGTCAGAGAATAAGGTGGTCAGCAACAATTGCCAAGGTATGCATGGTAATGTTTTTAAGGTAAGGTAAAGCAGAGGGCCAATTTAAACTTAACAACTGACAGCCAAGTAGTGTAATTTTCTACCATAGAGGCTACCCAATCCTCTTTAATGGTTTCATGCCTGAACGGTTTCACTGAGCCCTTCAGAATGAGGCAAAGTCCATTATGTCCGAAAACTGTAAACAGAAAGAAAAAAGGAGAGATAAATAAGGTAGAAGACAACATACTCAATTTGAAAACTCTCCACTCAACCGTTACGGTTCAGCTGTTTTGGGTCAAAACACTTTACGCTATTATGCAGGCGGGCAAGAGGCTGACTGAATCTTATCACTGTATCTGTTATGTGCAGAAATAGTGTAGAATAAGATTCCACAAACTACAATGATTCAGAACGGAAAACAACAATAGAGATATGTCATACAGTCGCTTAGAGCCGGCCTCATCCTAAAAAAATGAGTAAATGTAAAAATGGATGCTGGCTGATGGGTTCTGAAAGTTTTCTTGCATTCAACTTTGTGAAATAAACCCAAACAACTGCATTTAAATGAGCAATTCTCTCTGCTGCTGTTGCAGTGAATTTCAAATTTAGGGGCCATTTACACGACACAGTTATCAACTAAAAAGAGAAAACTTTTTATGCGTCTTGGCCGTTCATTTATGAGACAATGGCGTTTTGTGGGCCTGAAAATGCAAACTTTTGAAAACGATACATTATCATCTCCGTGCAAACTATAAAAACACAAATCCGCGAAAACCTCAAAATTATTTTGAGGAATATATACAGACACTATGGAATGAGCAGTTTTCATATCCTTCAGTCATCTATCTATATTTTAAGACAAATAAATCACCTTGACACAAAGATCTGAATGAGATGAAAACCTGCTCTATGAAAGCAAACCCTCAATATACGAAAAACAGACAGAGAAATCTCTCACTCTTCACACGCAAACTTTTCAGCCTGGCGCAGACGTCTATCAACAGCAAATCACAGTGTTTATGCTCTGTAATCATCTACAGCTAAAACTTGCATCCATAACGAAGCCCTTCCCCCCTCCATCTGTGACATACAACACGCCACAGCCATTACCACCACTCCAGACGAATCAATAAAGAAATCTCCATCTCCAAAACACCAGACGTTTGCAAAATGGTAACCATCAGAGTGGAGGCACGAATTCATACTTGCATCAAATTGTCTTTCCTTTATGTTTTTGCTTAGTGGCCTTGAAGGAACATGTGGCTGTTATTGAGCACAGATTAGCAGACGAATGGACACATCGATAGAAAAATCAAGCATGCGGCTGGGCTCTCAACCTTTTAGAAACGCATCCAAACACTTGACAATATTCAAAGGCAAGACTGAATGATGATGTCGATGAAAGATGTGTTCGATTTGTCTTGATAGATCGTGTTGCATGAGGCCACTAATATATAATATATAAAACTAACAGATTTGAAAGAGAGAATCTTCTTTGGAGAGTGATTTCAAAGCCAAATGTTTTGCAAGGCTCTGCATCCGAAGAAGCCAGTGTGGTAATACTGTTTATGAAGCCTATATATATCATGGATAAACTGTTCTGAATCTAAAAAAAAAAAAACATGCTGAGCTAGAAAAAGGAAAACTTCTAAAGATGCACAATTCATTTATAAAATGAGGGTGGTAAATTTCCCATCTGTCATTGTACAAAAGCACAAATGGTGGATGAAAATGATAGATTAAATCATCTCCAGATGAGACTAAGTCAATCCCTGTCAAACAGCCATGTGATTTACTACACTCTTAAAGCATTAGTTCATGTGTTATACCAAGTCTTATGGGTTATTATTTTACAATACATACTAAGCAATAACTACTTAAATTTTAAATGGTTTTTCACACAAAGCTATTGGATGAGTTCAGAAGACTCTGAATATAGTGCATGGATCAAATGAACCACTTTTATGATAACTTTTTGGTGCTCTTTTGTCCTTCTATTATACTTGAAAATAACGGCCAGGATATTCTTTAAAAAATTCGTACAAATCGTTATTTTGTAAAAAAGTCAAATTTTTAACAATATGTTGGTGAGTAAATGATGATGAATGTTCATTTTTAGGAGTACCAATGCTTTCAGAGTGTATGCACTTTAAGAGTGTGACTGTGTGTGTGTGTGTGTATATCTCACTGATCTGTCCGCGGTCCCAGGTCTCAACGGTGGTGACGGTACTAATCTGTTTCAGCTCCTGCGAGCCCAGCTGTGAGGTCAGACTGTGGATTCCCTTCATCAGTTTATAAATGACATGATGCTCTGACTGGGATCTCTCACTAGGGCTGCAAAACACACAAAGAATAACAAATTCATTTTTCAGGAGACTAAACACCAAACTCTATTCAATGGGCGTTCACACCAGTGTTGGGGAAGCTACTCTAAAACTGTTACTCTTTAAAGCAATTAAGCCACAGACAAACTACCTTTTTGAAATTTTCCTTTCGATTTATTTGATATAACTTATTTTTGTAATCAGGGCAACATTTCTCTGGCACAGAAGTAATTTACGTAAGTAAGTTACGTCACGTCACACAATACGATACATGATATGATGTTATGTTTTGTTATATGTTATGAACTGTCTAATAGTAAAATAGAAAAACTAAATGAATATAAATGAAACTATCCACATTAACTAGTTAGTTGACCATAACATCTGACTAGTTATATGAGCTTCACTTTCTAGTCATTATGCTCAACTGATTCATCTCGAGACCCTTGAGCACTGCAGTCTACTAGCAACAGCTACCAGTGACCAAAAGAACAGCGATTTAGCGACCTGCAGCAATTAAATCGCACATTCAGAGTCCATTAAAGACATTCTTTAAAAGATAAACTGACTCAAAATCGAGTCTCATCTGCATTAAAAGTAAGTGTGTGTCCTAGACAAACCCCTGCAACCCAAACAAAAAACTCCTTAATCTTTTTACACCCTTTCTGTCCTACAGGCACCATCTGAGATAATGAAACCTGAACACTTGCTGTTAAGAAAATCCTCTGCATCATGTTATTATGTTTAAAGCTAACTCTTAAGGGAAAACTAGTGTCTTAAGAGTGTGATGATGATGGTTTTAGCGTGGTGTCTAGTTCCATGGGCATCCAAGAGATAAAATCTCAAGCGCAATAGCCGGGGAGGAGTTTAGCTATCAAGACCCCACCGCTGCCAGCATGAGTGAGTAATCACAATGCCGATAGACTGTGTGCGCACGAGTTTGCTTATGCTGGATGAAGGTCAAATCCACCAATCAATCCTTTGTGAGCGCTTGCGTGTGCTTGTGTGTTCAGTAAATCAGTGTCAGTCTCAGAGCCGGCTTCGGCCTTGTATTGGAATATTCCATCTCTAAAGTATGATTGACATCCACCAGCCTTTCCATGCCAAAAACAAGAAAAACTTCCTGTTATTGCACTTTATGAAATATTATATTTTCTGAAATCTTGAAATATTAAACTATTTAAGTATATGTATATGTGTGTGTATGTGTGTGTGTGTGTGTAAAGAAATATTACAGGTGTTTAATAATTTTTCTAGTGAATGTTTTTCAATGTTTTGCTGGGAATATTGTTTTAATTCATAAACAGTTTATGGGTGTTTTTCTATGTTTGCAATCCCACCTTCCATCCCGTCTTTTGTAACATTCCTTTAGTAAACAAAAGTCAATTCCTGAGTGACATCATCCTCCAGGAAGCACTAACAGTAACAAAGCACTAACATCAGTGAATATAAGTAATGTATTTGAGGAATTCTTTAATATTTTATGATATTATCTAATCTGTTTTCCTAATTTCATCCTGTTTGTTAAAAATCGCAGAAATCAGCAAACTATCAAAATGTGTTAGTTAGAAAACACCCAAATTTACCTAAAGTATGTTAACTGTTAATCACAAGAGCTAACATATTTCTGAAAGTCTGTTTACCTTCCAAAAATTACTACACAAGCTTATTGATTTGAGGTCAAACAGTACTGCACAACAGAAATGACTCACCAAAGAGTCTCCAAACATCTCAAATGCATTATACACCTACTTTTTTTTATTTTATCTTTGATACACTCCAGACTACAAATCAATAAACTCAAATGCATTTGCTGTAAAACACTACACAGATGGCAGAGCTTAGTCCTAATAGCAATAGCAGAGATGTACAAGCGTGAGTTTACAATTTACAGGAACGTTTCACATACAGTTTGGCAGTCTTAATTTCAGGGTTCAGAAAACATCCTCTCTGCACCAAGTTTGTAATTCCCCATCCCTCCTGCCAAAGCACTATGTGGATAAAAAGAAACACATTATGCAGTTAAGATAATGGGATATCATATTTTACACTGTGGGTCATTCCTGGAGTGAGAGCAGAACTGCCTGTTAAAAGATACAATTAGCAGTAACATCATCTATCTATGGATGGGAATAAGGCAATGTTCATGTCAGGTCACCTGATCAAGCCCTGATTTAAACATTTTAGGTCATTAAGAGACATTATGGAAAATTCTGATCTTCCTGGTTTCTACAGAACGAGCCGATTCAAAATTGGTGACCGGTACCAAATTCGTTTTTTTTTTATGAGAATTATGAAGATATGTCAATAAACTCCTCTACAAAATGAGCAAACCGCTTCTATGGTCAGTGGTACATTTTTTTATTTTTTTTTTTTTATAGAAAATTTGTCTAAAGCCATCTTGATAACGCTGCTAATTCATGGAAGTAAAGCTCTTTTTTGCATTTTTAGCTCAAAAGAATCTGTATATTTCATGTTGGTCTGGCTGATAAATATGCACTTATATAAGCAGGGCTTTCCTTGAGACACTTTTGGTTTTACATACAAAATCCACATATAATTACTCAAAAAGAGAGATGATTATAAAATAATGCAACAGATTTATTACACAAAATTAAGTTTAAAAAAAATCCACAGAAAAGCTACTTGCTGTCAACAAGCAAATCACTTCCAGAAAGCATTTTTGAGTCAATTATATTAATCGGAAAAGCCATGGGACCAGGATGGGAAAATATTTTTGCCTGCTACTACACACAATAGCTGTAAAAATTCTGGTTTTACCAGCTATTGCGGCTGGTGAGCTGAGATTTGTATCAATTCAGATGCAGAAAATGTTAATGTATTGTGGTTAATGAAAGAACTGGTTAATGTAGTGTATGGAACTAAAGCCATAGGCTTTGTAAGTCAGATCAGATCTCTCTTTGATTGTTAGTCTAAGAATACGGCACTGAAGTCCAACCAGTCAGATATGCATCTCGCCAGCTTTTCTTCAAACCTGAATAAAATGTTACTTCACTTTAATAAAAGTGCATTGTTGCGAAACAACAGCATTTCATGTCAAAGGCCAAATTAAACCTGAAAACCATTTTCTATGTTGAAATTTTGCTAACCGATGCTGACTAGGAAATGGTCTCTGGCTTAATTCCAGGATCCTCATTGACATTTCCATATACTTCCATTAATTATGAATTCTCTGTAGATAATAATAATAATTGCAAGCTTTAATCCCTCCATAAGATTCTAATTAACTGGAGGGAACTTATCACTGAATGAATGAGTAAAAACTGAATTATAAAATATTTTTTGTGAGAATATCTTCTGATTGCGGTACATACAGAGCCTGTGGTGCTGAATAAAAACAGCAGAAGTGAAGGAGAGAATAAAGCAGGAAAGAGCTGAGAAAGTGAGGAAGAACTATTGAAATCCCAAAAGTCCCATTCTACAAAACAAGTGCCATTTGTATTCTTCATATATGTGCAAAAAATTACCAACACAAATAGTAGTTGATACTAACTTTTACAGTCATTTTAATTTGTTTAATTATTTTCTTTTCATCATGCAATGCATTTTTGCCCTCTGCTTCTCTTTGATGTATTAGAAAATATGCACATTTTGAGGAAAGCAAAAGCTAGCTAGCAATTAGTCTTTATTTTCTATAACTTTTGGATTTGTGGAAAGATCAGCATTACAGCATTTGCCCTACAAAGATTGGCATGTCAACTTTAACTGTAAAACTGTCAACGTTGTTGTTTTTTTGAAGACATAATTATGTATTAAAACTTAATAAACAATGGAAATGATTAACACTTAAAGGGATAGTTCACCCAAACATTTTTATTATGTCATCAATTACTCACCCTCATGTCGTTCCAAACCCGTAAGACTTTCGTTCATCTTCAGAACACCAATGAAGATATTTTTAATGAAATCTGAGAGCTTTCTGTCCCTCCATTGGCAGCTACGCAACTATCACTTTGATGCTTCAAAAAGTTCTTTAAAAAAAAGCTGTTTTTGGGGTCAGAATGGCCAGCAAACTTAATACAAATTCTAAAGAACATTTAATTTTTGATCAACACACACAACAGTTATGGTAAAGGGAAGCTCAATCATGATTGCTTGACGTGCGAGAACCAATGAGATTCATTCTTGTTTGTTACGTAGCACGTTTGAGCTTCCACAAGGACCTATGAGGTTCATTCTCGTGTTACACAGGACGTTTGTGCTTCTACAAGAGGTTTGTTCTCACACGTAAAGCTAGTAGGGTTAAGCTTCTGTTTATGTTCGCTGATCAATGTTAATATGTGAATAAAAGACTTAAATCTGTTCATCATATAAAGCAATTGAGTCTCTTCAGAAAATTTAGACTAGACCGCTCAATTCATATGGATTAGTTTTACGATCTTTTTAAAGCGTCAAAGTGGTAGCTGTGTATAGACTGTCAATGGAGGGACAGAAATCCCTCAGATTTCATTAAAAATATCTTCATTTGTAATTCAAAAATGAACAAACATCTTACGGGTTTGGAGCGACATAAGGGATGGTTGACAGATGGCAGAAATTGAAAAAAGCAAAAAAAGCAAAGAATGAGCAACAATAACCTCAACAAAACAAAGAGAAATGTAGTGTCACAAAGAGCCTACAGCAAAGACACTCTCATTTCACCTCCCGTGAGAAGGGTTAAGGACCGTTCTCCATGTTTGTGCTGCTCAGCTCGGGAGACAATTACAGCCGCATCAGAGAGGTTTCAGTGGCCAGCCGCTTTCACTGAGCAGCTTTCACGGGTCTGTCGGACAGCGAGAGGCTTTGTCTTTCAACAAATAACTGTAATGGTCCTTATCTGTGGAGCAGGCCGCCTTTACAACACTATCTTATCAGCCACCAAATACTTTCCTGCGAACTATCTCCAGAGAATGCACCAGGAAAATTGCCACTAAACCGAGAGCAGCCACTGACATAAATCACTGAGAAAGAGGTACATCGATAAGGGCTATCTCAAAGTTAAAGTCACAAAGCTGTTTTGGGGTTAGAATGGCCAGCAAACTTAATTCAAATTCTAAGTGCCACTTTACTTTGAAGATAAAAGGGAAACCTTCTCCGGGTAATCAATTCAATCTGAACGTGCAAATCTCCTTGCTGATAACCTCCACTGTCTTTTCTTAAATTGTCTTCACCCTTTCTAGAGCTCAAGTAAAATAGGAGGTAAAAAGTCAAGCCAGAATTTAGAAGAAAAAAAAATATTTAGCTTTTCATCCCTTTTATGCCACCAAGAATAGACAAGCTCTTTAAAATCCAGCAATGACTGGTCCAATATCTGTTTTATTGGAAATGTCCAATGCCACATCCGTCATGCACATCAGATTGCAGCAGTCTTATATCCCTGCTTAAAGAGACAAGAAAAATGGCGGTCCAGGTCGGTTTATTCTGGTTAGTGCCGGTTTAGTGCTAGTCTTAAAGGGAGAAGATATTGGTAAAAACATTGGACCACATTGACTTTCATTGTATGGACAAAAACAAGACATTTTACAAAATATCTTCTTCTGTGCTCCACAGAAAAAAAGAAAGTCATACATGTTTGAATGGACATGAGAGTGAGTAAATGATTTCATTTCATCACTGATTGACAAGCAGATTATGCTGGTTGCTAGTCAAGCAAAACAGAAGTGCCAAGTTTGAGAGAACTAAACATGTATTTGTAACAGTTAGTTGGTTTTCTGTGATTTGGCTTAATTGAAATCCACCAACCAGAGCTTGGCTGCCATGGACGTGTGAGAGAGACAGAGAAGAAGTGATCCGTTTCCTCACGTGTAGCAGAGTCTCAGTTTCACAGCTGGTTCTGAGGTTCTCCTACTAACAGCCAAAGTCCCGAATCCTGACAAAACAGAGCTCAAGCACAAATTATAACTGTCAGAGCTGTTAAATAAGACTCCACAGCCAACACGTGTGTATGTCATCAAAACTGGGAACGTTTTTTTGGACCAAAACACAACTCTGTGAAAACAAAACCATTTCACACGCCTAGCAGGAGATTCTGTTAAATGGAAAACTGAAGTCATTGTTCAAAAAATACAACAACACATTTTCAAACTTGATATTGCATCTCATAAACATTTCGGGCAAAGTGAGGAGGTTTGTCAGCGGCACCCTGTAGGGATCAATCATTCTTCGAAATTTCTGCCATAAAATCATGAAGAAAAGGCATTAAGACAAGTGTGCAGCTTTCTGCTTTGCATTTGTTTGGGCCAAACACTCACCAACAAATCCCAAAGTAAAATTTAATTGCTTAAAGGTTACTTTTTCATAGCTCAGAAGAGTTAATGGACTTCACTTGCCCTATACAAAAATATAATAAATAAACCTTTGTAAGGTAACCAAAAAATGTTTATCATGTAGTAGCTCCTACATTACCAGTTTGGTTCAGGTCCAGTGATATTTTAGTATTATTTATATACTATTATAGTATTTATTAATATTTTGAATTCATTTTTATTCATTTTAAATTTAGCTTAAGTAATTTTGTTATGTACTTTTGTACTTTTTTTGTCATATTTATTACACACACATATTATTTGTTAATTTGTCATGGTTAGTTATACTTTATTGTTTACATTTTTTTAAATTTACGTTTTTCATCTAATATTTATATTTTATTTCTCCTTTTGAAAGAAAAAATAATAATTTTGGTTAACATACACTTTTCAAGTCAAATGTAATTTAATATGACTGAATCAACCTAAATACATTAGGTTACACCAACAAAAGTTTTCAAGGCTCCGACCCAAAAATGTCCTTATATAAATAAAAACAGAAACAAATTGGTCAAATTTGTAGCTATAAAAACAACGTAAATTGTTAAGCACAAATAATTTGATCTTGAATCTGAGAACATAAAAAAGATCCTTTGTGATATATGATTTTTCTTTTCTGCAAGCTGTAGCGTTGACATGAAAACAACAGAATCAGGCCAGTCTACTAAGTAACAGCATTGAAAAAGACAATACCTGGTTTATATTAAAGCTAGTTAAGTCAATGAGTTCATTTACTCAGCATTGGGACAAATAAATCCTTTAGGTGTTAGTTTTGCTCTCAAGTCTGACAACAAGGGAGTCTGGTCCAAAGCACCAAGCCTTGATTGACCTGCCCAGAATCGGACTTTCCCTTCTTCCCAATCCCATTCGACCTCTCCAATGATGATGATGAAGTTTCCACTGCAGCTGTTGTTTTATTCAGAGTTTCTTTAGAAAGAAACCTCACTCCTCCAGTAAAGAGATTTACCAGTGCACTTATCCCCTGACTCCATCACTCAGAACCGTCAGCGATACCATTTGTGAACAGCACCTGATGCTGGTCATATTTCCAGAAAAAATACAGTCTGGTTAATTTCTCTCTGGTGCTCCTTTCCCACTGTGAAGAAGAGTAATACAATCCTGGGTTTTCTAGTTTCTTAATGCGCCAACATATTAAATATCTGATCATGAATGTCTTGTGAAAGAACAAACTGATCCACAGCAAAGTGAGAAGAAAGTATTTTCTGGCACAGGTAGAGAAACTATTCAACTTCAAGAGCACCGGGATAGATGGTTAATTTTGACCTGGTAGAAGCAGTTTAGACCAGTTTGGACCATCAACAAACCATCTAGCATGTTGGACAAATCAGTTTTACCACCTTAAGATCATATGACATGGTTTCTCTAATAAGCTGCACTAGACACTATTGAGCTGAATTAAGGCATGCTGTTTAAATCCCACATAATATCTGTTTCTGTCCATCTGAATGTCCATTGAGCACTAAGACCTTGAACTGGACATTTAATACAGTGAGGAAAATAAGTATTTGAACTCCCTGCTATTTTGCAAGTTCTCCCACTTGGAAATCATGGAGGGGTCTGAAATTGTCATCGTAGGTGCATGTCCACTATGAGAGACAATCTAAAAAAAAAAAAATCCAGAAATCACAATATATGATTTTTTAACTATTTATTTGTATGATACAGCTGCAAATAAGTATTTGAACACCTGTCTATCAGCTAGAATTCTGACCCTCAAAGACCTGTTAGTCTGCCTTTAAAATGTCCACCTCCACTCCATTTATTATCCTAAATTAGATGCACCTGTTTGAGGTCGTTAGCTGCATAAAGACACCTGTCCACCCCATACAATCAGTAAGAATCCAACTACTAACATGGCCAAGACCAAAGAGCTGTCCAAAGACACTAGAGACAAAATTGTACACCTCCACAAGGCTGGAAAGGGCTTCGGGGAAATTGCCAAGCAGCTTGGTGAAAAAAGGTCCACTGTTGGAGCAATCATTAGAAAATGGAAGAAGCTAAACATGACTGTCAATCTCCCTCGGACTGGGGCTCCATGCAAGATCTCACCTCGTGGGGTCTCAATGATCCTAAGAAAGGTGAGAAATCAGCCCAGAACTACACGGGAGGAGCTGGTCAATGACCTGAAAAGAGCTGGGACCACCGTTTCCAAGGTTACTGTTGGTAATACACTAAGACGTCATGGTTTGAAATCATGCATGGCACGGAAGGTTCCCCTGCTTAAACCAGCACATGTCAAGGCCCGTCTTAAGTTTGCCAATGACCATTTGGATGATCCAGAGGAGTCATGGGAGAAAGTCATGTGGTCAGATGAGACCAAAATAGAACTTTTTGGTCATAATTCCACTAAACGTGTTTGGAGGAAGAAGAATGATGAGTACCATCCCAAGAACACCATCCCTACTGTGAAGCATGGGGGTGGTAGCATCATGCTTTGGGGGTGTTTTTCTGCACATGGGACAGGGCGACTGCACTGTATTAAGGAGAGGATGACCGGGGCCATGTATTGCGAGATTTCGGGGAACAACCTCTTTCCCTTAGTTAGAGCATTGAAGATAGGATGAGGCTGGGTCTTCCAACATGACAATGACCCGAAGCACACAGCCAGGATAACCAAGGAGTGGCTCTGTAAGAAGCATATCAAGGTTCTGGCGTGGCCTAGCCAGTCTCCAGACCTAAACCCAATAAAGAATCTTTGGAGGGAGCTCAAACTCCGTGTTTCTCAGCGACAGCCCAGAAACCTGACTGATCTAGAGAAGATCTGTGTGGAGGAGTGGGCCAAAATCCCTCCTGCAGTGTGTGCAAACCTGGTGAAAAACTACAGGAAACATTTGACCTCTGTAATTGCAAACAAAGGCTACTGTACCAAATATTAACATTGATTTTCTCAGGTGTTCAAATACTTATTTGCAGCTGTATCATACAAATAAATAGTTAAAAAATCATACATTGTGATTTCTGGATTTTTTTTTTTTAGATTATGTCTCTCACAGTGGACATGCACCTACGATGACAATTTCAGACCCCTCCATGATTTCTAAGTGGGAGAACTTGCAAAATAGCAGGGTGTTCAAATACTTATTTTCCTCACTGTATATAGACTGTAAATCAGAAAATAATCCTCATTTAAAAACAAATTATCAAAAAAAGTAGTGCATTCAAATATCACCACCAACCACAGTGAATCAGATACAAAATAGGTTCAAAGTTTAGGAGGCTTCTTTCTCTGCTTTCATTTGGCCGTTTCCATAACATCTTAAACAGCAAATACATCAGTGGTTTAGAACTGTAGGCTGATAGGGAACACGGCCAATCGTTGTCTCCACACACATAAGCCCCAGAGCTTTCCAAATGATCTAAACTCTAAGAAAACACCATAAAACTAAACATTTCACGTGATTTACACATCTGAACTGCACTAGATGATAATCACGCCTGTTGGCTGAATATATAGAAGATGACAGATGTTAAATTGCATTTTTAACGTAATAGTATAATATAAATAAATATAATACACATATGCCTCATATTTACACCGATTAGAGTTTCAGGTAACACTGAAATCTTTTCTGGGTCAAAGTGTGTTTCTCTGTCCAGCACACATCCCCAGGAAACACAGAGGAGGATTGTGGGAAAGGGTGAGTGTTGAGGAGGGGTCAGAGCCCTGAAACACAGAGCAAAATAAATACATGAACTATAAAAAAATGTAAAAAATACAGTCAGAAAGTGCACACAAAGCAGGTTGTGCTGGCTGGCTTCCTTCATTAAATAAGCTGAACGTCTTCCGCTGGTTCCTGGAGCAACCCTCCCCCCGTCACTGCCCTGCTCTGACTGTTACAATGGACTCCTGGACGTGGAGCTACATGGGCAAAGCCAGCATGGGGGGAAGCCAAGCACTTCCTGCCTCCAGAGCTGGCAGAGAGACAAGCTCTCACGGGAACAGCGTGCAAGAGCAGGAAGTATGTGTATGTGTGTGTGTGTGTGTGAGTGTGTAAGTTGCCAGCACAGTTGGTCCAGCTCCCCATGAGACCTGGATGAGGAAAACTGGCTTTATGACAAGAGCAGATGTAAAGACATACTAGATAACAAACCCATATAAGTTAGTGTATGCACACACACACCAGGTCACCGGATGACCTTCAGATCAACCAACTGACCTTTGGATGCGTTTAAAATGTTTTTAGAAGAGCTGAGAAATGACAGTGTGGTGTAAATCATTCTTACAAATTCAAGATCATTACATTGTCCACATTAAAGTCAAAACAAAACGCAGTTCGCGACCTATTTTACTTCTGTAATCTGACATATTTCTGAGGATATTCAACATTAACCCCCTGAGGTCGGCTATCGCGCCGGCGCGATAGGCTCGTTTTTTTTCGTATGAGTGCAAAAAAAAAAAAAAAAAAAAAAAATTAATTTTTATCTTATATGCTTGTGTTATACATCAATCGATCCTGTTTAGTGTGTATTTTTTTTGTGTATGCTCATAATAAAAACAAAGTGTTGTGCTTTTCGCCAAATAAAGAAAAATAAACATGATGCGAGTTCTCTCCGTCAGTGAAGTCAATTCTGAAACGCGTCCGAAAATGAACTGTAACTCAGCGAATACTCAGTCAAACAGGCATACAGTCACACAGGCATGAAGCTTGAATTATCTTCTTTCAAATGAAGTAATTTTTATAAAAAACAAATATTCACAGTTTATATAATATGTATGTAAAGAGAGAGATGTCAGTCGTTCTCATCTCAGCTAATTAAGTTTTAATGTGACTCCGCCTACGGAGACCGCGCTATTCAAACGCAAATGTGAGGCGATCCATACAAACCTGTGAAACGCCCACATCCGCTGGATAAGGCCGGTGAAACACTGGATGCGTGGCGTAAGCGTCTCAGCTGCGTGGCGTGTCCGTTTTTATTTCGGCTCCCATCCATGTTAACAGTTTAGAGTTTGCACACTGCCTGTGTGAGACGCGCGTCTCAGGCGCGGCACGAGCCGCGTGGAAAACGCGTGCATTCTAGAAATAGAACCGACGCCTATTTTTCAGCGACACGCAAGCGTCTTGGAAGCGTTTCCATGCAAAATTGAATAGGAAAATCTGTTTATTTGTCATTTTGACACGAATACATATTAATAAATGTCCTTTTGATGTTTAAAAGTGTCTAGGTTTTGACATAAATGCAAATATAAATGTAATTTTACAAAATATGATCGATTTTCAAATACTGCTGTATTGAATGAACAGCTTTTAGCAAACTCTATTGCTATACTGAGATGAGGAATATATACTGTATGTGTTTTGTCAAAAATAAAGTCATCAACTAACTAATGAATCCTTTACTTTGAAATACGTATGATAAAATGTATACTTTAGTTTTGAAAGACGTTGACTAGTTTTGAAAAGATTATAAAGTATGTATGTGCATGCATATATATATGTGTGTGTGTATGAAGAGTTCAGATGCAAAAGCCTCTAAATGCCATCTGAAATTTTCTCCTAGAATGATCATTTTTATGAAGCTTGTATATTTAAGTTAGCTATAGGTGACACGTCACCTGAATAAATGGCTCATTAAGTATGCAGGGACGTAGTCTCACCAGGTGTGAACTACTACATATGCATGATGCTGTTGGAGCGTTTACGCCCCATCCGCATATTGGCTTTCCAAACTAAAAGTGTTTCACAAAACTAAAATCAATGTATCGTTTTTTTGTGGATGATTAGGCAGGATGATTTTCATATCATTTTGAAGAAAAAACACTAGGCGATGAAATCCATTAGTCAAAAGTCTTATTGCCACATATTTAGTATGTGTTTTGTGGCCTTATTTCAGAAACTTTAGTTTTTAGTTTTTTCAATAACCACGCATAAACATTATTCTCTCAAAAATGCAGACATGTACATTCTTGTTGCTCACATATTATGGTAGCCCTGTTTGTGCTAAATAGTGTGTAATTTTTTTTTTGCCATTAATATGTTTATAAGCAACTGAAAAAAGCACAAATGTCAGGGCATGTCAGAACATCTCAAGGACCCCAAAAACACCCCAGACCCCAGAGGGTTAAAGAATATTTATAATAAAGAAAACTACTCTTAGCATTTACATTTACACCCTGGAATGATGCTATTTGAAATCTGCCATCTTTTCTCACGGGCGCTCAGTTTCACATCCACAATGTTTTTTTTAGAGCCAATCGGCTGAGCCACAAATGTCAAGTGACTAATCACTGTAAAACCACTAGAAAATTACATCACAGCAACGCTTGATTGGCTCATGGCACTACAATAAGTACAGTCCCAAACCCTTCACTTACGACTATCCCAAGTTGTGAAAGGCAGCAAACAAAGAAAAACATAAGCATTCATATAAAATGTTCAAGCTTTTATGTATATTAATAATAATAAAACATGAATCAAATATAAATAAAGTCAAAGCTGCCACTGGCAAAACATGTACTACAATAAAATATTTGCGTGTATGTTTATATGAGCTGTGATGCAGCAGACAAAGACAAAAGGCTTTTCGGGACAAAAGGTGTACAGGTAGTCACGATACCTAGCAGCAATGACTAACAATAAAACAGAAAATTCTATGAGAATACCATAGGCTGGATCTTTGATTTATCTATCTGGAATGTGGCTATGAAATGGGAGTGTTGAAATGTAAGAGTATTTCATTCAAAATCAAAGCAATTATTGCATTTTTGATAGAAAGACTATAACATGCACTAAAGAATTGTGCACAATAAGACCAGCAATGTGCTTTTAAAAAAAAGTAAACAAGGTAAATTTGGATTTCATGTTGACTTTAAACCAAATCAGTTATTTTGTTTACCTTTTAAGCAAACTCATTCGTCATTTGATAGTGCTTCCTATGGCACCGTCGAGTGTCTATCGCTGTGGGCTTGCGATTTTTTACCCTTTCTAATCTCATTTCCACATGGCTGAGATTCTTTCACAATACAGTCCGCTGAATGTCACAAGGCGCAACATCACAGGGACGAGACGATTGAGTCTCCCAAATCGAATAGAATCGTGACCTATTTCTCTTATCCAGCTCACATCTTTCAAACATATTCCCCAGGTAGCAATTGGCATACACGACCGAGATATCTAGACACTGAGCTGGAAGGAGGAAAAAAAACGTGAAGACATGAAAAAGCATTAAGAACCGTCTACAAGGGCATCTCAAAACCCCGTAGGTAATGTCACTACAAATGCAAAATGGGCATCACGGGAAGTTTTGCTTCCAGCTGCCCATGCATGAAGCTCTCTGTATGTGATACATGCTACTCAGTTGTAATATGGCACATTAAAGCACAAATGTTCCCTTGTTATAACTAAGCATGCAAAGCAAATCAAAGTAGTGAAGCAATCCAGGAGAAATGCTTTGCCATCTGCCTTCATTAACTCCGCCTAAGGCACAGTCCATCTATCACACACTGAGTGCTCAGAATTCACGCTGATTATGTTTTACCATGGTGCACTGGTACTAGCTTCTTCTATGGGATGGTGGTGCATGCTAATGCTTAGTGGTTTTAAAAACGCTCATGTATTAAATTTGATGCATTAAATTAATCAAAAGTGACAGGCATTTACAATGTTACAAAGATTTCTAATTTAAATAAATGTTGTTCTTTTGAACTTTGTTCATCAAAGTATACTGAGAGAAAAATATAACTATTTCCACAACAATATTAAGCAGTACAACTGATTTCAACATTGCTAAGAGATGTTTCTTGAGCACTAAATAAGTATATCAGAATGATTTCTGAAGGACTATGTGACACTTAAGACTGGTTCAGCTTTGCCATCACAGAAATAAATTTCATTTTAAAATACATTACCGTCCAAAATTTTGTGGACAGCAAGATTTTTTTATGTTTTTGAAATAAGTCTCTTATGCTCACCAAGGCTGCAATTATTTGATCAAAAATACAGTAAAATAGCAAAAACAGTTAATATAACAAACAATATTCTTTTTTTACTGTATTTTGATCAAATAAATGCAGTTTTGAATGTGTTTGAATGAAAAAAATGTACCAACCCTAGAACAGTAATGTACATTAAAAGTGGAATCTGTGCCATACAGTATATGGGGAGCAAATTATCATAGAATCCTAGGGTTGGCCTCTATCAACAGAACAAATAAAAATCTAGTTCACATAAATTTTTCATAACAACCATGCGCTGATCCTCCACTGAAAGATCTCCATATCCTCTTTCCTGTGTCTCTGGTGTCTATCTGTCCTACAAAGCTCAAGAACAACCATAAAAAAACTAATCCATTATCCCTGGGAAGTTCAGTAGATGAATGAGGGAAAATATATCACAAGGAACGATATCCAAACACCTACAAGAAACATATAAGAAGAGGAAATGCTATTTGGATACTCCAATCCCACAATCCTGCACTGCTCAACTAAAGAAAGCTGTATTGTGCTCTCTCCCTCTCTATTCTCACAAATGAACTGTGTAAGCAGGAAAGTGAAACAGGGCCTATTGATATGAATTAAGATAACGCTGTAAGATAATGGCAGAGAGGGCAGGAGATTATTCCCATCCCCTATTATGCTCTTAATGAAGTGTTACCAAATGTCATTCAATAGTGAATTCTAAAAATGTCGTCTTGATTTTTTTTTATGAAAGCTACGATTTTAATTTGCCAAAGATTTCATACGGCTAAAACTAATTAAAACTGTGTCGCTTCAAATATTATCCTAAGAAATTCTGGGATGCATGTGGCCCTGAGGAGAATTAAATCATGATTGTTTGACAAGCTGAAAAGGTGATACACTGCCCTCTGGTGGTAGATGGAAACACTGGATGTTGGACAGTCTGATGTTAGTTTTATCACTAATGTTATAAAATACAATCAGATAAAACAGTGTCGGTCTAATAATAATAAACTGGTTGAAAGTGAATGAATGCAGTCAATAGACTTGACACATTCAACAATTCTCATTAGCGTAATGCATATGGGTGTTTCTAATTCTCATCTGTGATTCTTCTACTGTAAAGCAGTAATGAGAGTCGTCCTGTTTGGACACAATATTATGGTTTGGACACATAATACAACTTGGAATAGATTTAATAATAAATTCTAAAAATATGATCTTTTGTTTTGCATTTTGAAAATGTGCAGTAAAATAATGAGAACTGCAGGAGAATCTGTGCTTATTTAACTGCACTTTTTATTTCTGGGGTTAAAGGGATAGTTCACCCAAAAATGAAAATGAGCCCATGATTTACTCACCCTCAAGTAATCCTAGGTGTAGATGACATTCTTCTTTCAGACGAATACAATCGGAGTTATATTAAAAAAATGTCCTGGCTCTTCCAAGCTTTATAATGGCAGTTTCTATTTTGAAGTCTATAAAAGTGCATCTATCCATCATAAAAGTGCTCCACAGGGCTACGGGGGGTTAATAAAGGCCTTAATGTTTTTAATATATCTCCGATTGTATTCGTCTGAAAGAAGAATGTCATATACACCTAGCATGACTTGAGGGTGAGTAAATCAAGGGCTAATTTTCATTTTTGGGTGAACTATCCCTTTAACTGTGACTTTTTTGACAGACTTCACCCCAGCAGCTTCAAATCAGGTCAGACAAACCATATAAATGAGTATTTTATATCAGTCATTTGTGTCATCATTATGTCCAGAGGGCCTTTAAACTACCCACAAAGAACTATTAGTCATACTCACAATTTCTTAAGGGCTTTGATCACATGTTTCATGAAGGAATCCTGAGCCAGTTTTCCATGTGGCTGATGTCTGCTGACCTCCTGGACAGACTCATATACTCTCAGCTTCACTGGAGGTTGGCTGCCAAGAGGAATAGAGAAGATCAGATGATTCTCATAAAGTTTATATCCATCACTTGCCAATTCCAAAGTTTGTGCTGTCGAATCAGAATGTAATAAATGAGGATATTCATGACAAAGTGTAGTTTAACACTGTTGGGCTGCAAGAAATAATAAAAGAGGTTATATTTTACTGTAAGTGATTGCATGACAAGACTTCAAACATGCAGACTGAGATATTACGGTAACGCTTTACAAAAGCCTTAAGTATAATGCATTATAAAGGTATTTCATAATGCATGTAATAATTTATAAAGAAATGTAACCAAAGTTAAAATGCATTATAATATTTGCAGATTCCTGGTTACATCTAAAATTGATTGTTTGTCATGTTTTAATGCATTATACTCTCTAAAGGCATGTTCAATGAATAGATAAGTATTAGGTCACACTTTAATTTAGGGTCCAATTCTCACTATTAACTAACTATTCCTAATTACTGTTTATGAATAGTTAGTAAGGTAGGATTAAGGGATGTAGAATATGGCCATGTAGGGCAGGCATTAATATGTGCTTTTTAAGTACTAATAAACCACCAATATCCTATAATATGCATGCTAATAAGCAACTAGTAATAGTGAAAATTGGACCCTAAACTAAAGTGTTACCAAGGATTATAATGTATTACAACTGTGGTTACAAATATTCATGAGACCGTACAATGCATTATAAGGTGTATTACAAGGCATTAAAAATACTATAATGCATAAAGTGTTACCGATATGACTTATAAGACAATTTCCATACTTTATTTTGTCTGATTTTATATATTTTTCTAAATTGTGGGAAAAGTAATAATTAAAGAATGAGTAGGTGTGTCCAAACTTTTGATTAACAGCATAACTAAAAATGTGCAGTCATATTAAGAAGTGCATTCAGTCAGGCTTACCTTCACCACAGTCACAAAATTGATTTACATGATAATCGCTCGCCATTTTTCACTTTTACCAATCCTTAAATAACCCTTCTTTGTCAGCGCTATTCAAGACGCACGATTCCAACTGGGAGCAGATCTATATTCCAGCCAATTAGAGCCATGACTCATATGTCACTACCCGCAAGAACATTCATTTTTGCTGCTCCAGCAGGCTGTCGAGAAGACTGTAAACATTACTCAGAGCATCTCTGAGTGGGACTACAGTGAGATTGAAATGACTGACAGCTCCTCAGTTTCTGCGTCACGCCTCAGCAGGGGTGCAGCCCACGTGTCTTTTAGAAAACACTTCCTGTTGGTGACTTTCACTCTTCAAGATGTGACTTTCCAAAAGGACACAAAGGCGATTTTTAGAATAATGACGCAAGTTTGACGTAGGGGGCCTAAAACTGCTCCTGCGCACTCTGATCAGTAAAGTTACAGAGCAATACAGTTTTTCGTTCATACCCAATATGCAAAATAATAGTGATATTACAACTGAATGCAGAGGACTGCTATGAGTTTGATTTCAAAGTACAATACTGTTCAAAGGTTTGTGGTCAGTATCCAATCAGAGCACTCTTGGCTTCTCAGAAGGAGAGGCTTTGTAGTGTTTCAGACAGACTGGGAATAAAGGTGCTGCAATAATGTACAGTATGTGAAAAGCATGTTAACCAATTCTAGTACGCCCAATAAACAAAATTATGACCTTTTAAAATATCATTATATGGGAAATTACAAACAAAAAATGGTCCCGAATTATATAGCTTACTTTCATGTGTTTGTAAAGTATCTTTATTTTGATTACATTTGACCTATGTGGATCACTGTTTAATTTATAAGGTAATCTAATCTAATTCTGAGCTTTACTAAGTTTTCTTTGCTACAGTGTTTACTACTAAGTTTTGCAGCTGAATAAACTACTTCTCCAGGTAAGAGCATTACGGCATTACCTGAAACTGATCATGAACAGCTCACTGAAACTAAGCAGACATGAGACGTGACTTTATTTTAGACAGAGTTACTAGGAATGGTATGGCAGCTTGTTTCCGCTACTGAATAAATAAATAAAAAGGTATTTGACATTTTAACTTACAATTCAAAAAAAAATTATGACTTTTTTTCTCAGAATTGCGAGTTTATATCTCGCAGTTACCTTTTTTATTTTCTATTCAGTGGCGGAAACAAACTTGCATTGGAAATAACTGACTCCATAATGTCTACGCCATAGACTTCAATGCAAAACCTTTTCCTTAGTGAAACTAGTTTTAGTGGTATGATCTCATGATAGATTACCAATTAGTAATTTGTATTAATTCGTCATTTTTAAAATATTAAAGATATGGTTACTCACATCTTACTCTCGAGTTGTATTCTGGGTAAAGATGTCTGAGGGTGCAGCAATATTCCTTGATAAAGTTTCATGAATTTTGTATGGGCCTCTTCAGTAGAACTGATACTGTGAAGAGAAGCGAGACTGTTTTTTACCCTTTTTTTAAAATGGAATATTAAAACACTAGTTTAATAAGTTCACAAGCAACTAATACATTCGGAAATGACAAAAATTAATTTACAACATTAATGACCATTCCTACCTTTCATTCAGCTGGTTTAGCTTTGTGTAGTCGATGTCTGAGTGTCTTTACTCAGCTGTGATAAAAGTATAAAAGCCACTTTTGGCAGATCAGTAACAAAAAACACAAATCATTGTCCTATTTTGTGAAGATCAGGGCTAGTTGTCACAAGGATTATATCTAACTGTTATGTTTACACAAATGTGTGTAAATCTCTAGTCATGGTTTTATATGCTGATTTTAAAAACTCTCTTAAAATTAGGGATGTGAGTTATTTTAACATAATTTACTGCAATAATGATTTAAAGGGATAGTTCTCCCAAAAATGAAAATTCTGTCATAATTTACTCAACCTCAAGTTGTTCAAAACCTGTATGAATTTATTTCTTCTGCTGAACACAAAAGAAAATATTTTGAAGAATATGGGTAACGTTAACCAAACAGTTGATGGGTCCCATTGACTTCAACAGTATGAGGAAAATAATGCACTAATATTATGTTTGTAAGACTTCAGAAATCAAATCTAAAGCTTATTTTACCGAATTAAAACATTCAATAGACTGTGTGACAACAAGCTCCGTCTCCTCTATCTGGTCTATGCAGAATATAGCCGTGTCATTTACAAAAGGGAGTGATCCCAATCCAGCCTATAATATGAACTAAGCGGTCTATGATGTGTACAATAACTGACTCCGTACATTATTAAACATGTTGATATGAAATGTTTCTGTAACGTTACCTGAACGTCGCTGTGCGTCATGGCAACAGCCATGTAACTTACTCATATTGCAGACAGGTTATCGTGTTAAAACATCATTAATGAAACGTGGAAGTTCATTATTAGTCTCTTGTTGGGATGGCACGCTTCCACACGCAAAATAAAAAAGCGACTTCTGTTGATACCTAGAAATTAGCAAGTTAATGAGGTACAAGTGGGCCAACAGGCTCAAAACTGAGTAAACAAGAATTTCATATTGAGTAACTTACATTTTAGACACAAATAGTTCAAGTTAGTTTGTCTATATTTGCTTCGCCAACAAAACAAGTGTTTTTGAACGAATCGGTTGAATGAATGACTCATCGAGTCACTCATAAGGACAATTGTATAGTTCCAAAATGAATCAGTGTTTGTGAACATTCTGTTGAATGAATGATTTAATGACTCGCTCATCAAGACGGTAGTTTGTCGCCACCCACTGGCACAAAGTAACGTGCGAAACACCGAATAAATAAAAATCAAACACATAAATAAATAAATACACAAGTTATTATTATTAACCCTTATATTACCTTAGTTTCCTGTTTACACTCAGTGCATTTGGGGTCTATATGACCCCAAAGATGCACAGAGCTTTTGTACAAGAAATATACATTTTAATAATACAAATTATATATCATTTTTTTCGTTTACTTCTCATCTATATTTTTATGCTGTGTTTTGGGGGATATGAAGTACTTTTTTACCTATTTACTGCAAAATTCCTCAACTACACCATTAGCATACGTATGAAATATAACATTTTTATGAAAAAAACACATTTATGATGATCAAATTTAAATATGAGTTGTTTCTGGATATTGATCTAGGTGTTAGATGCAGAATTCTGCCATCTGGTGGTTAGATGTTTTTTTGTAGATAATATAGTTTTAGCCACAAAGTGTAATTACCATATACTTCCAGCAGAGGCCCCATAGAGATCCATTCATTTTTCTGGATGTGACTTATTGCTCTTATAACAACTTTTTTGATGAATTATATATTTAAACATTTTAAAATACATTAAATCAGTATTGTGTCAAAGTTTAGAATTTTTTTTTTTGTTGTTTGAGGTCTTTTGAAGTGTCTTATTGCAATAATGCTATATAAATTTGCAATAATGTCACATAAGTTGCCACTAAAAGAAACTACTTGATTGCAATTGCATATTATTTCAATAATAGAAATGTATAAAATGATTAACTTTAGAATAAGAAATAAATTTAAAAAAAAAAAAAAAAAAAAAAAAAAACAGTAAAAAAAAAAAAAAAACAGCTATAGGCGGATAGGAATAGGAGTGAAAGTAAACACACTGTGTGTCTGTGTGTGTTTGTGTGCATGCACGTGCATGTGTGTGTGTGTAATCATGCTCATTCCACATTTTTTTTTTCTCTAGTACCAGGCCTTCATTTATGTGTGAACATTTTTAGATTCATGCTGGAATTATTGATTTTATTTACCAATTTCAATAAAAATGCTCTCTTTTGCAGTCACACTTGTTTGTTTGTGTTTGTCTCTCTGTGTATGTGATCTGTGTGTAGTCATGTTCTTTCCACGCTGCATTTGTGCTCCCATACCATACCTTCATTTATGTGTGAAATTTTTTAGATTTATGCAGAAATTATTGATTTTATTTCCCAATTTCTATAAAAATGCTCTCTATTGCAGTCACACCTCTCTCTGTCTGTGTGTGTATTTGTGTCTGTGTGTGTGTGGGCGCATATGTGTGTGTGATAATGTTCATTCCACATTGCATTAGTGCTCTAGTACCAGGCCTTCATTTATGTGTGAGAATTTTCAGATTTATGCTGGAATTATTGATTTTATTTGTCAATTTCTATAAAAATGCTTTCTATTGGAGTCACACCTGTGTGTGTGTTTGTGTGCGCGAGCATGTGTGTGTGCAAGTGATCATGTTCGTTCCACATTGCATTTGTGCTCGAGTACCAGGACTTCATTGTGGTATTAAAATTTTCAGATTTATTCTGGATTTATAGATTTTTTTTGACAAATGAAAAATAAAAACCCATTTTTTCCCGATTTTCCCATTCATTTCAATGTGGGGTCATATTGACCCCAAAGGTCATGAGTGTGACTTTTTTTTTTACATGCCTTTAGAACAACCGAATCAAGCCCAGTTTTTTTGTGTGTGTATAGATAGATAATGTAGGAAAAGTCACCAAATTTTATTCCACTGAGATGAAGGGAACCATTTTTTTTAATGAAAGAAAAGTCGCTTGGGGTCATATTGACCCCAAAGGACAAATGAGGGTTAACTAAAAATATTAAAAACATTTTTGTTAATTGAAAGAAAGCATATATATATATGTGTGTGTGTGTGTGTGTGTGTGTGTGTGTGTGTGTGTGTGTGTGTGTGTGTGTGTGTGTGTGTGTGTGTGTAAATATTAGATGAAACTAAGGAAAAATTAGATGCTTTGACATTTGAGTTTAAGTAGCAAATAAAGATAAATAACCCCCAAATTGTAATATTTAAAGCTGCAGTCCGTAGTTTTTCCGCTTTGTCGCCATATATGTTCGAAATCTGCAATTGCAGTTATTCGCGGAATTATCAACTTTACGTGGGTTGTGCCTCGGCACGGCACAGCGCGGATGAATCCAAATGTTTTGAGGATAATGTGCGGCTAGATTTTAAAAACGTTTTAATCATATTTGGCTAATAGCAAATAAAGATGACCAACAACTTGAACATAGGCTATCCTTAAATAACAGAAGGTGAGTAACTATTCTATTCCTTTTAAGCCAGTTGAAACAGAAATATAAAATTAACATGTCTCTATTTTAGAGAGACATTTTAAAAGGGGAAAGAATAAAGAGATGGAAGCCCAGTAAGATCAAAGACGTCTTTTCTTCTTCTTGTTAGCCTTGTCTTTTCCCTGTGAAACCACAACAGTAAATCCCCTCAGCTGAACTGAAAGCTTTAAGGTTTAATTAAGTAAGTGGTCCACCGCCCCATATGAGTCGAACTAATCCAGCAGAACAGCTCACAGGTCCACCAGTGAAATCTGCTCAAAGCTATGACAATTTGCTGATATACTCTGTACTGTATGGAGACGTAAAAAGGCTGCAAACACTACAGAAACATACTGTGAATCAATACGGTTTATATTGACCAGAAACAAGCACTTTTACTTCCTTTTTGTATGACTTTTTCTATATTTGACATGTTTTATAACTTTATAAAATAGTATAATAGCTAGTTGTACAACAATGAAATATTAAAATATGTATCAAATTTGTGGCTGTATGCATGGTTTGGAATGTGGTCAGCAGATGACAGACACTGTGATGATTTGTGGCCTCGACTCACTTCTGAGGTCTGTTTGCAGATGGGTATTAGTGGTCTAAAAGTGCTAATTGCATCAACAACATTAGGAGGAGCCGCGGTCAGATAAGAATGACCAACACAACAGCGATCTGATCAGACGCTGCCTGCCATGTTCAGCAAACTGAAGAAGATCATCGGGGGTCCAACTGTGGGTCCCACCCCGGCCTCAGCCTCTGGGTCGGCCCCTGCACCGGCTCCTGCACCGGCCCCTGCCAAGGTAAGTACAAGTGGCCCATAATTGACTTTATGAACATTTTGGTACTTTTTATCTCAAACATATGTAATAATCAACTTGCTAACATCACAAAAATGTAGTAAACTTTCTAGCTACTGTATTAATTAAAATGTTTTTGGAAAATTTTGCACACAAATAATGATAAATGCTTCTTCTGCTGCTTATTTATTACATTTTTAAATGCATGTGTATATAGCACATTACTGTGTAAAGTATATGTTTTCTGAAGCATTTAATATAAGTATTATATATATATATATAGAGAGAGAGAGAGAGAGAGAGAGAGAGAGAGATAGATAGTCTATACATGTATAATTTACAAGTAGGCTATTGTATATTTTTTTATATTTTTTAAAAAAAATTGCATATTTTTTATAAAAACAATTATAAACATTATTGTATAATGTGTAATGTATATATAAATGTACAATATATAACATTTTAAAAATTGTTTGTCATATATATATATATATATATGTATACAGATGTGTTGTTTTAAAATCATTTTATCATGAAATATGATTATATATGTAAAAATTGTACAATATTACAATTTAATATACTTTGCTTAACTTTATAAACATGTTTGGTGGTGCTTTGCTATTATGTCAAACACCATGTAAAGGACCAACAGTGTTCTAACATCATTTAAAAATGTAAAAGTTATAGCTTAAGGTGCTTGAGTAATTTAAAATAATGGAAGCCATCATCATATGTCATTAATGAGAATGTTTTCATAACTGCAAAACCGCTCTGGGATAATGATCAATCTCTGCACCCAGCAGGAAGAAAAACCTGCAGACAAGCAAAATGAAGACAAGAAAGATGATGAAGGCCCTGGTAAGTCATCTGTAATCATTGTAATTAGCCTCTACATTATCTCATCATTCATTGCTTGAGCACCTGCAGAAGATATGTTCCAGATGAGAGGCATTTGGAATAATTCTTACAGTCTGTCACAGGTAGCTTAGCAGTAATGTTTGTAATGGCTTCAGTTGCATATATGACAGTCAGTAAGCTGCTTCAGGTGTCACTCCTCCACCTGTGCCCCGAGTCTTCCTCCAGTCGGGAATCATGCAGATAGAAATTGCTTCATTTTAAGTAGATATTTTAAAATTGCTTCCCAGCTCCAGCACCAGCAGCAAAACCGACAGCCCCAGAACCAGCTCCAGCACAGACGGCCCCGACTGCAGCACCAGAACCGGCCCCCAAACCAGAGGAAAAACCTGCAGACCCAGCCAATGGCCAGCCACCTGCTGAAGGGTAAACTAATACTAGAAACATTTGATCTGATAAACCCTGTAACAGTTTTAAATATAACGGCAAAAGAGTAAATAGGGTAGATTTTGATTTCATTCACTTATATAAAGCATTGTTTTTGCTATGCCAGTGCCAAGAGATGCTCTTGATGTCCTGAGCGCGGTTGATAAGCTTTAATTAATAAAGGCTAATTAACTGAGCTTTCGTTGTTTTGATAAGGACCATGAGAGTAAGTTGCCTGTGCAAACACTGTACATTAGATCCAAGACTGTCCAACAGAGACCTGGAAGATTATGAGACCATGAGCTGAGAGGAGATTAAAAGATTTACAGTGTGTTTGATATAAGAGGATCTCTTGAGCCACTTAAGTTTAGAGAACAAAAATAATGCCGACACCAAAATAGGAAAATGCCATAGTGGTTTTATGATGGATATGATCCTCAAAATATACTCACATTCACTGGAACTGAATGAGACTGATTTTAAATAATAATAATAATAATAATAATAATAAAAAATAATAATAAAAAAAACGATATATATATGTGTGTGTGTGTGTGTGTGTGTGTGTGTGTGTGTGTGTGTGTGTGTCATTAGTGTATAATGTGTCATATAATGACACCCATAATAAGAGGCACTGGCTCTTCATGTTGTAATGCTCCTTCATGACCAGTAGAGGTCCACATTTACAAGCAAAATGCGGATCAACAGTTGCAGCTCATGTAAACATCACGTTGTTCAGTGTTTAGTAGACCTACATATGCTGCCTTTCACCTCAGATAATCTCACAGTTCATTTGAAGAAACAGAAGTCGTGTTTACACGGATCCAATGGAAGCTTATGGGTCAACGTAAAAATATGTAATTAAAAGCATTTAGACGGCTTCACAGCTCAAACAACACATTTTGGAATGAATCATTAATTCATACACGGTTTACAAAAATGTGAGCATTATAAGTGGTAAAATGGAACTAGAGTGATAATTTTACTCACTTTAATTTTAAATCCGTCATTACAATTTCTGTCATGATACGCATCCTGTTAACAAAGTGGAAAATCAACCGGAAGTTCATTCGCTTAGAAAGGTAGTCATATCGCAAGCTCGCTACACAGCATAGATAACATTTATTTGTGCATTGAGGAATTAATATAAACACTATTAAAAAAACACAAGGTTTAAAATTCCCAGAATACCTTGCCCCATAGACTTCCATTGTAAGTCCATTACCGTAAACATAATTCTGTTTTTCACTGAGGGACAAATCTGAATTATTTTCTTTAAAATAAGCTTCTTCTTCTCTCTCTCTCTCTCTCTCCCCCCCCCCCCCCCCCCCCCTTTTTTTTTTTTTTTCTTCTTCTTATTAGTTAGTAAGATTTTTAATAATTTTGATATGTAATAGTGGCAGTTACTTATTATATTTTAATACATTGATTTCACTTCTTGTCATTCTCTGTGTGATTGTTATAGTGAGGTGGCCCCTCCACCCGAAGCCCGGCCCATTGTGATAAGTGAGCATTTTGATGCTCAACTCATCGAGATTGTTCAGCGGTACCGCCAAAGGACTGAACAGTTTAAAGAAAAGGTCATTGACCCCTATGCGTCCTCCCCAGAGCGCAGCCCACCTGTCAGTGAGTACAAATCAATCCTATGCCTCTGCAATTAATGACTACTATAGTTGCATGATACGTAAATGTTACATATTGCCACATAGCATGACATGAGATTCACTAACAAGTAAATACATAACACACCAGTTATTTTGTGCTTGTTCTAGCACCCGTCCTGAGAAAAGACGACTACCTGAAGAAAGAGGAGGAGAGGAAAAGAAAAGAGGAGGAGGACAAGAAAAGAAAAGAGGAGGAGGAGAGAAAAAAGAAAGAGGAGGAAGAAAGGAAGAAGAAAGAGGAGGAGGAAAGGAAGAAGAAAGAGGAGGAGGAAAGGAAGAAGAAAGAGGAGGAGGAGAAGAAAAAAGAGAAAGAAGAGAAGCCTGTGGAAAAGAAAGAAGAAAAAAAGGAGGAGAAGAAGGATGACCAGAAGAAAGACGAGGCAGCCAAAGAGGACAAGTCCATCTTCCCAAAAATGAAATGCACCTTTGTAGATTTCCTTCTGAAGCCCATCGAGGAAAGTGTGGACAAAAGACTGGGCAAATCCATCGACCCTTTCACAGGTTACTCCTCACAAATATGCCAACTTTTGAATAAGAATACAAAATTATGTTTGCCCAAAATTAAGACCAAAGTATTGGGACTATTTCTAATGGTCCAACTTAGCCTACATTTTTTAAATCAACTTGGATAGGTGGACAGAAAAAGAGCCATCTGAATAAATCTTCAGATTTATTAAAAACAACCACCATGTTTCTGCATTTTTCTTCTGCTCTTTTCTTGTGATTTCCATTAGACCGCAGGTATATCGCTTGGCTAAGCGTGGTGACCATTGCCTTTAACTATAACCTGTGGTTCATACCAGTCCGTATGGCCTTCCCATATCACGACCCGGGGGTCATTCCATTGTGGTTCACCTTGGACATCATTGCTGACATCATCTATGTCATCGACATGATCGTTTTCCAGCCTCGACTGCAGTTCTGTAGGGGAGGAGACATTATTGTAAGAAACATTTATTTTTAACACACTTCATTGATAGTTTCATTTTATGTTTGCAGTCTTTTCTGGAAAATATCTATGTATGCTTAATGTAATTATTTTATATAAAGCAATGTTTAATATGTCTTGCCCCATAGACTTCTTAAGTGCACTAACTTTTTATTTTATTTTATAATTTTCTTTCAGTATGACAGAGTTGTGATTAAAACGAAATATCGGGAATCGGCAAGATTTCAGGTATTGCAGATATTTTAGTTGACGTTCATCTTTAAAATAGAATTTTATCTCCCTGTAAAAAGCCATGAAGTATTTATTTATTATTTCCTGTCATTTCAGAATGATCTAATATCCGTCCTGCCTTCGGACCTGTCATGTTTCCTGTTTGGATACAAGTCCGTCTTCAGGATCAATCGTTTGATGAAGGTAATGAACACTGCAGTTTTTATAAATGCTTGTGTTTTGAAAGGAGACGTTATTGGCTATGAAATGCGTAATTATTCATGAATTGATTATATTTTTGAATATGCATTAACCTTGTTTTGTTTACATTTTCTCCTTAAGTTTGAATCTTTTTTTGAGTTCAGTGACCGTCTTGAAGGTATAATGACCAAAGCGTACATCTGGAGGTGCGTAACCACGTCTTTACTAGTTAAGAGTTGATCTTGCTCTAGCAGGGATGGGAATTTTTTTTTACAATTTACAAAATGACTGCATTTCATAAAAAATTGGAATGTTGTTTTGCTCCTTTTTGAAGATTTTGAGGAAAATTAGAGCATTGTATATTATATCACCATGGTCCAAAAACTTTTATTTTGTAAATGTAACAAATAAATGAAACACACATCTCTGTTTTAACTTGATTCCATTATAATTCTACCTCCTCAAATTCGAAGTAAAATTTTACATCCTGTTTGCTCTCTCAATTCAAATTCAGGAACTGAAGTGGAATTTAAAATATATTCTTAATTCAATAAATAATTGTAACCACAATTATCCTATGCTCTTTTTTTAAGAGTAATTCGCACTATCGGATACCTGATGTTCATTCTCCACCTCAACGCTTGTCTTTACTATGTGGCATCTGACTACCAGGGGATCGGCAAGACCAAATGGGTCTACAGTGGACATGGCAGCGCGTATGTAATTCCATATACCCTTCTGATTCACTCAGAATATGCAGATTTGTCTATTTTTTTAAAGGTAAAGTGTGTAACCACTAGCAGCTCCAAACAGAAAGGCAAAAATATAGATCGATTCAAAGAGGTTTCCCAAACACTCTCCCCATCTGTCATTCGTTGAACAAACAAAAGCTCCGCCTCTAAACCCATGCCATTGGCTGAGCCAGTGCTGCTGTACAAAAATATGTGTTCTACAAATCAACCTACGAATTGCTTATTTATAGTCTGAGCATATTAAACTGGGACAGACAAAAGTATTTAAGGTAAAAAAACATAACACAAAACATGCATTACCTTTAAATGAGCTTGAAATGACAATTTAATGTTATTTTTACCTGTTTTTATTTATTTTTCTTCCATTCACAGTTCAAGTTTAAGCAATAAATTGCTTAAGGTTTTGGGGGTTTTTCATATTCTCGTAGCTACCTGAGCTGTTTCTTCTATGCGGAGAAATCCCTCCTGATGATCGCAGAACTTCCTTTCCCTGAGACCATGTTCGGTCAGATCTTTCAGATGACCAACTATTTTTTTGGTGCCCTATTTTTGTCCATCATTCTTGGCCAGGTAGACATTTTGTCTCCAAAGCTTTTGTCTGTAAAGCTTATGCTCCTGAAGTGCTTCGTCGTTTTTCTTTTTTTTTGCTCAGTTTTGATTTGCTTTCTTGCTTGGCCTTGGCTTTGCTCAGTGTTTGAAGTCTGCTGTTTTGACGTTGTTGTAATACATTTGAATCTCTAATATAGATTCAGATACGAATGCAAGATGTTTTTATTCTTGACCGACTGAATTTTAGAAGCCACTAACTTTATCTCTCTTTTTCTCTTTCACAGGTACTTGCGCAGTTATTATTTTGCTGTGCGGACTCTGATCAACATTGGTGGCTTGCCTGAGCCTCACACAGTCTTTGAGATTTCCTTTCAGTTAATAAACTTTTTCGTTGGTGTCTTTGTCTTCTCAAGTTTGATTGGACAGGTACATGATGTGATGATGTAAACATCATGAGCTCCTCCCCCTAATCCCAGGCAGCCAATCATATCATAGTATTCAGCTCTACCTGTTCTTCCGTCAGTAACCATGTTGATTTATTGTTATGGTGTTCCTGTTGGCTTAGTATATAGGCTTAGGTATATAGTGCCACATCTTTACCAGATGTTAGGGATGCACACAATATCAGAGATATTTTTATTTATTTATATCAGGCGATATTGGATATTTAGTTGTGTATGCTCATTTACACTATTTTTATTGGCATGAAATGACTATATGTTGTGATAGTCTTTGCTATTATGACTATACCCGAGTGAAATTGCTTTTCGAACATGAAAAAATGTAGGGCAGGACTTAATTTTGGACATCGGGAACTGATTGGTTCAGTGTCTGTGAGTGACAGTTTGCCCCGCCCTCACGTCAGTAAACGTCATCAGAGAAGTCGTTAAAAGAGGGAGGGGGGGGGGGGGGGGTTATTTTAATTAAAGATTAGGGGGGCACATTGATTTAAACAAAAATAATGATATTTACTATTAATAAAAAAAATTATACTATTAATTGTATAACATTGTTAAATGTAGTCTTTAGTAAATCCCAAAATGAATATCCATTTTTCATGCTGCACATTATATGTTGTGATGCCTAAATTCATTTGTTGCATTTCAGATGATTGATTTAAGTTTTTAGTATTGTATTTTGAATTTAATTTGACAAAATAGTGTATCATTTTAATATAGATATTTCATCAGTTATCGACCATAACATGAAATTGAATTATCGGTTTATCGGTATCAGTTAAAATGTTAATATTGGTGCATCCCTATCAGATGTAAAGACGTTAAAGGGATAGTTCACCCAAAAAGGAAAATTCTGTCATCAATTCCTCAACCTTAAGTTGTTCCAAACCTGTATGAATTTCTTTCTTCTGCTGAACACAAGAGAAGATATTTTGAAGAATATGGGTGACCAAACAGTTGATGGACCCCATTGACTTCCATAGTATTTTTCCCCCTTACTATGGAAGTCAATGGGGTCCATCAACTGTTTGCTTACCCATATTCTTCAAAATATCTTCTCTTGTGTTCAGCAGAAGAAAGAAATTCATACAGGTTTGGAACAACTTGAGGTTGAGTAATTTTTGGGTGAACTATCCCTTTAATCTTTGATGTTACAGATGAGAGATGTCATTGGAGCAGCTACTGCCGGCCAGACCTACTTCCGTGCATCTATGGATTCTTGTGTGTCGTACATGGTGACAAACCGCATCCCCAGGCTGGTTCAAACCAGAGTGCGCACCTGGTACAACTACACCTGGGACTCCCAGGGCATGCTGGGTAAAATCTTAGTTTACATTTAAAATGATCTGAAATGAGTAGCAATGACAGCGGGGGTCCTTCTGATTAAGGTTATTTTTTTCCTCAGATGAGTCTGAGCTACTGGAACAGATGCCTCTGGTGATGAGAATAGCCATCGCTGTGGATATCAACCTCGCCACCTTCCAAAAGATCGACCTTTTCAAGGTGGGCTTGATTTAAGGAAGGAATCAGACAGTGATCTGCTGCTCATGGTCAGTTGGTTGACGTTTCTGCAGTTTTTTCATACAGGGCTGTGACAACCAGATGCTGGTGGACATGTTATTGAGGCTGAAGTCCATTGTGTACCTGCCTGGAGACTTTGTGTGCAAGAAGGTGAGCTTTATTGCCCTTTATTTATGCATAGACACAAAAAACATCAAGTCCTCATATACCTGGTTCTCCACAGGGTGACATTGGAAAGGAAATGTACATTATTAAGGCCGGAGAGGTGCAGGTCATCGGTGGGCCGGACAATAAGATTGTGTTCGTGACTCTAAAGGCAGGCTGTGTGTTCGGGGAGATCAGGTGAGGTATTAAAATGAGAATCTGCTTTTACAGCTACACGTCATGAATGTGACATATGAACTATCATGTATTTATAATCATCCCCAGTCTGCTACAGTCTTCAGCCAATGGTGGAAACAGAAGAACTGCTAATGTAGCGGCTCATGGATTCGCCAACCTCTTCGTACTGGACAAGAAAGATCTCAATGATATCTTGATTCACTACCCCGAGTCTCAGAAAGTGCTGGCCAGGAAAGGACGGTGAGTTATGTCACATTATTCTTTCAAGCAGAAGTTCATGTCGATGCAGATGCACCTAAATGAGCAGTGAGACATTTTCTTAATCAGAATTGTTTGTCTTTTTGTCTAAATATCCTTTAACCAGATAGATATACTTTTAAAATATTATTTTTAAAACAAGGTAAATATGGTTCTGCAAGACATTAAGACCTCACTTAAATGTGTTAGATTTTTGCTTAAAACAAGAAAAATCTACTTGCCAATAAGGTAAGAAAAATGAGCTTAAGTCCTAATATTTCATAAATTTAGCTTTTGAAATATATCTTTTTTTTTTTTTTTTTGTGGATAACAAGACTGGATAACAAAATACTGATTAAGAATACTGACTAATTTTAGCGAATTGATTTGCTCAGATGGATTGTTTTTAATGAACAAATTCACTGAATTATATTAATCATCACTTAAAAGCCCCATGGGCAGATTCTATGTCTTCTAACAGAATAAATATTTAATTAAATACTGTGTTTATCACTTTGTCGATGAATACAACGTCACCCACCTCAGTTTTAAAGGGATAGTTCACCCAAAAATGAAAATGCTGTCATCATTTACTCTTCCTCAAGTTGTTCCAAACCTGTATGACTTTCTTTCTTCTGCTGAACACAAGAAGATATTTTAAAGAAGGTTGGTAATTAAACAGTTGCTGGTCCCCATTGACTTCCATAGTATTTTTTTTTCCTACTATGGAAGTCAATGGGGTCCATCAGTCGTTTGGTTACCGACTTTCTTCAAAATATCTTCTTTTGTGTTCAGCAGAAGAAAGAAAGTAAGATTTTCTTTAGAGTAAGATAGTAAGAGTAAGATGCGGTCACAGCAGCGAAAAATGAGTCAAATTTTGCGTGCAAAATTGGTCCATTGTCAATAACATACAGATGTACAGTATGAAGCACAGCTCAGACAGAAGTTTCTTTCAAACCCAGCAGCTTTCTGTTGGTCAGAACTTGAACATAAGTCAAATCTGCAGGGGGAACTTTTTCGCCTTGACACAAAACTTACGATCACGTGGATTTCTGACTGGGTTTTGCCTGTGAAATTTTAAAGACCACCAGTAAATGAGAACACACCTTTCTTACTGAAATGGTTTGATTGATTCATTTAAAAGAACACCTAGTCTCAATCTCAAGAATCCCGATCTCAAATATCTCTCAGCCTGGTTGAAATTTCTCTATCTGAGTTAAATGCCATTCCGGCTGGAGTAGATGTGTTGGTGTTAGAATCTAGGCGAGTCTAGAGAGGGGTCTGGTCTTGACTCCGACTCATTGCTAGCCTACAAAGACTAAAATGTACTACCAACAGTGAAATCTTAAATACCAGTTACCACTGTTCACAGGAAACTGCTGAAAGCCAAGGGTCCACCTCCTGCTGCTAAAGCCGGCGAGGAAAAGAAAAAAGAAACGTATCAGTTCGGACCAAAACCTCCCACTCCAAAACTTTTGCGTGCCTTTGCAGGAGGAGCGTTCACCAAAAAAGGCTTTTTGGACAGACTTAAGGTAAGAAATTCTCAGATTTATATATTAAGTATAAAGTTTGGGGTCAGTAAGATTTGTCATTAAACTGACAGGAACTTTTTTTAGTTTCTTCCCTCTTTCTTTACTGTCCTGTCGATATATTTAGCTGTATTTTCCCTACTGTTTTGTGTGATGTTGTTGGGCTGTGTGTGTTTAATATGTACAAAAAATGTGAATAAAAAAAAAAAAAAAAAAAAATTTGATAGGAAAGACATTTATAATGTTACAAAATATCAATATTTTAAATAAATGCTGTTCTTTTGAACTTTCTATTCATCAAAATAATTCTGAGAAAAATGTTTTCCACAACTGTTTTCAACACTGATAATAATAATAAATATTTATTGAGCAGCAAATCATCATATTAGAATGATTTCTGAAGGATCATGTGACACTGAAGACTGTAGTAATGATGCTGAAAATACAGCTTTGCACCACAGGAATACATTCCTTTTTTTTTTTATTAAAATAAGAAATGATTTTAAAATGTAATAATATATTACTGGTTTTACTTTTACTGTATATTTGTATATTTGCACTGTGTATATATATATATATATATATATATATATATAATTTTTTTTTTTTTTTTTTTTAAAACATCTTACTGACCCCAAACCTTTGAGTGGTAGTGTATACTGAATAAAACTCTGAACTTTTGGATGTATAATACAATATAATACAAAAAGACAGTTCAACAAGAGTACATTTTGGTTTATTTATTTATTTATTTTTCTAGGCTGCATCAGACCGTCAATAATCACATGAAATTCATTAAATATTTCTCTTTGAGGATTTAGTTCATTTTGAAATCATCTACTGTCATGTATTTACAAAATAAATATCTTTATATGTATCTAAAAGTTTTGAAAATGATCTCCTTTCCCTGCCAACTGCAGAACTTGCCAATCAGTGAGTTAATAATAGCGATACATGCATTGAGATTGCAACTATCCAATCTTCCAAAACAGTATGTTTGTAGATCTATTTTGTACTGAAACCTAAATAAAAATGATTTTGTAATTCCGTAGTACTTTGGACCTCATTTCTGAAGCATATTGAGTTTGTCAATGCACAAAAATGTAGTAACACTACGTATATAATATATCAAGTATTTATCCTTGAGAGTTCACATATGCTCTTATTTAGCCAAGGATTGGTAGTTGAGTCAGTCTGCCGTGAGATCTCACAGCTAATCTCTTTAGTCTGGCAGGGACATTGAGAGTTTTAATTAACTAAATGGTTATTCTAAATGTGGACCCAGAGCAAATATACAGTACAAACAGAGCAGGAATAGCTCACAGCTCCAGAATAGCCTGCCCGACCTCGCTATTAAAGTCCTGTCTAGCACACTTTGAAAACAGCAAACATCTTACACATCAATCAAAAATCATTGCATATTTTCTTGGCTTTATAAAAAGAGGTGGCCCTTTGCAACACCCTCTACGGTGTAGGTTTAAGAGAAGGATTGTGACTGGTTGACTTCAGGTGAGAAGGCCTGTGATAGGTCAGTCAAACTGTGGTGAACCATGGGAAATGGGCTGTTCCTAAGAAGGAATCAATAGAGCTCTAAGAATTAATTGAAGCAGGTCGGAGTTCACTTATCAGCGACAGTTGGATAAGGAGTCAAGGGATAAATCTGAATGGGATTGCGTGCAGTGCAGCCATGTTTAGCACATTGAAAAAGATTTTTTGGCCCAGTACTGTGGCCACAGTAGCTCAGATCCCAGGACCAACGACACCAGCACCAGCACCTGCTCCGGCTCCGGCTCCGACCCCAGCATCTGCCCCTCCGACAAAGGTATGACCAGCTGGCTTTAGCACAACACCAACATCATCCTTCACGCACAACTCAACTCAATTCTCATTTCTTTAAATAAAATAAAGAAATCTAAATTTTGCTAAAAAAATATATATCTCAGCTTGGTTTACTGGATATGTGAATAAGCTATGTGGGTTTAAATAGCTAATATTTACTTATTAATGACGTTTTTGACTTTTATGTGAATGGTAGGATCCCAAGCCGTTAATCTATTGCATGTAAAAGAGCAAGTCATCTTGTGGAGATTGTGACATAATCACACTTTAAAAAGGAAATCGTCGCTGGTGCTTCTTGTGAATTAGTGATGTTGTCTGGACAGTTCTGTGTTTAATTTTTGCATGACCTGAGGAAACTTTGTAGGGATCAAATTGATCAATACTAAAATATATTTATTTATTTAGGATGTCAGTTGATGGAGATTACTAGGTAAATTATATAGTGGACTCAGATCTCTAATTATTATGCATCTAGTGTTTGTGACCTCACATTAATTTGTAGAATATTTGTAAACAATTATGAATTATTTGCCATACCAGAAGACTAAGACAGAAAGGCTAAAATATAATAAAAAAATTGTGGAATTTTTTTTTATCTAAAATCTTGTGGGGAAAAAACAATGGATATTTACTTATATTTATTATTTGTCAGCTATTGTCATATATTAATAAATAAAACTGCTACTGTATGTCAACATCATGCTACTAAAGGTTCGTACCTCTGATGCCGTTAGATCAAATGTCACTGCTATAAACTGGAAATGTGTTGTACGGAAAAAAAAAAAGAAAGAAATCTTTCTCTGGTGTTCACAGGAGGAAAAGTCAGATGCAAAGAAAGATGAAGAAAAAAAGGAGGAGGAAAAGCCTGCTGGTGAGTCTTCATAATGTTCCATTACGGGAAACTACAATTCACTGTGTACATTTTTGTTTAAGAGTGACTGTTTTATAGGTATGATCTTGAACCGCCGAGGTTTAAATGAAAATGCATAATGTATCATCATAAAAATAGTATTAGAATCCTTAATTAACTAGCATGTCAGGAAAAGCTAAGGCTTAACCCCTGAAAACAAAAAGACACTATTAATGAGTCTTGACAAGTTCAGTGGCAATGAATGAGCAAACACATGCACATATACTGTTAATAATCACAGATTTGTTATCTTTATGAGCAAATCCAGAAATTAGCAGAAATTCGACATCAGGAATATCAAATAAACAGTATCTCAAAACATCTAATTCAACTCTGTACTTTTTAAGAACCGGCTCCGGCTCCGGCTCCGGCTCCGGCTCCGGCTCCGGCTCCGGCTCCTGCTCCTGCTCCAGTTCCTGCTCCAGAGCCCCCTAAACCAGAGGCCAAATCAGCAGATCCAGCCAATCCTGGAGCAGAAGCTGCAGAGGGGTAAGAGTTTGGACAACCTGTAACTGATCTCATTATATGTAGTGTATTACTGTGAGACTTGTAGAGCAACACTAACAATAATTCATTTTATATACTGCCTGGCCAAAAAAAAGTCACTGTTTCGATTTAAATTGGCAAATGCTTAAGAGTCTATGATTGGATCATTATTGCAGTGATTAATATGTTTCTAGCATGTTATATGTTTGGCAACAGTTCTTCTAACCCTAAAAGATGGAGTGTGTAGCTTTTAATTTCTTAAACAGCCATGTATGAGACACATCATGGCCATATTGCAGGATGACAATGTCAAGATTCATCAGGCTCAAATTGTGAAAGAACTGTTGGGAAGGGACTCGTGCAAGATCTTGACCAAAAATTGATGCACCTCTTGATGGAAATATATGTTGTGATGTTATTTCTATCATGAGGTGCATACATTTTTGGCCAAGATCTTGAACTGATAATGCAAGAGTCCAGCACTCTGTAAAGTCTCCTCCAGCACATCCCAAAAACTTTCAATGAATTTAAGGTCTGGACTCAGAGGTGCCAATTCATGTGTGAAAATGATTCTTCATGCTCCCTCCCAACCATTCTTTCACAATTTGAGTCTGATGAATCTTGATATTGCCATCCTGGAATATGGCCATGATGCGTCTTCCTACATGGTTGTTTAAGAAATTAAAAGCTACACACTCCATCAGTTAGGACTATAAAAGCAGTTGCCAAACAGATAAAATGCAGAAACATAAGAATAACTGCAATAATGAAAAGAGTCAAAAGACGATATTTTGAAGAATGTCGGTAACCAGTTGATGGACCCCATTGACTTCCATAGTATTTTCTTTCCTACTATGGAAGTCAATGGGGTCCATCAACTGTCTGGTTACCGACATTCTTCAAAATATCTTCTTTTGTGTTCAGCAGAAGAAAGAAATTCATACAGGTTTGAAACAACAATGCGTAAATTATAACTGAATTTTCATTTTTAAGTGAACTATTCCTTTAAGCATTTTACAATTTAAATCCATACAGAAACTTTTCTTTTTGGCCAGGCAATGTATAAATATATAGCTTCGTTTTAGTGTTTGAAAAGTGTTTGAATGGGTCAATTAATATATGTGACTTTTGCCCCTTTATCATGTCATCGTTGGCTTGTATGGATGTGTGGGATCTCAATGATGTGCAGTGTGACTCCAAAAGTAGCTGAAAGAAGATTAGGGGATCTGCTGTATTTGTGACTTAAGAAGATCATGGGAACGGCCTCACGTGCAAACAGTAGTCTCTGTTTTATACTGTTTATTGTTCTTTGTACACAGTGTATTGATTTCAGCAAACAATACTAAGCAGTCACCATTTTCCAGTCTCAGTGCTATATGTGATGATACTAATGTTTGGAGTGAGACTAAATTTAGTACTAAATTTACCACGTGGGCCCATTTTAGCTGACTTTAATAAACAGGACAGCTTCAGCTCATCAAGAACAACCAGAACTGGCATGTCTTCAGAATTAAAGATGTGCAATTGTGAGTGTTTCAGGACAGTCCTCATCCTAACTCAATAGTCATGAAGCCGTTTAAGCCCATGATTTGATACAAATGCAGAAGAGTTGCACTGATTAAAATGAAAACACATAGACAAAGTACAGGCATACACTGTCTATTCCTGAGTATATAATGAATGTATGAGGTGTCGTCTAAGTTCAGTCGTTAATCGTGATTTTGTGTAAAGCTGCTTTGAAACTGTGTGTTGCCCTATACAAATAAATTTGACTTGACTAGAATATGTAAGGGTTAATGCCTGACGAGGTGTCCATTGTCAGGTATTAATGGACGACGGCGAGGCATGAACTGTTGACTCCGCCGAAGTCCATTAATACCTGACAATGGACACCTCGAAGGGCATTAACCCGCTTATACCATGGTCACTTGCCAAATAACACATTTTTAAAACATTAGTTTATATTTTAATTAGTTTTACAATCAAAATCTAAAGTTTTTACAAACAATAACTTGGTTTCCCTGGTTACGCCTGACGGTTTATTTACTAGGTGTCCTCTATCACTTTTTAATGGACACCTTGCAGCCAATCAGAATCGAGTATTCACCCAGACCATGGTATAATCTTGACTAATCAAACTTTCATTTCCTCTTCAGATCCTTCTATCTCCTCAGGACTTTGTGTAGTCTACTACTACTAAAACTACCACCACCATTACCACAACTACAACTAGGGAATTTTTTTTTATTTTATATAAATTCCTGTCTCTTTTTTCATGTAGTGAGGAAGGAGCACCACCACCACCTTCTCCACCCATCGTCATCAACAGATACTCTGACGACCATCTGCGAGATATTGTGAAGAAACTTCGGGAGAGAACAGAGCTTTATAAGGAGAAAGTTGTTGACCCCTATGCCTCGTCCCCAGAGCGCAGCCCACCCGTCAGTGAGTAGAGTCTCTCTGAATCCTGCTGTTTGACAGGACAAGCTAATAATGCAAGATAAATAAATGATCTAGCAGGGGTTTCTCATTGATCTGTTTCTCAAGGGCTTGAATTCTTAGAGTTTCGTAAAGTCAGCATGAAGTTGGAATAGTCTTTTCTTATCAATTGTGACGTATATCCAAGTAAAATGGCTTCTCGAATGAAGGCGGGACTTGATTTTGTCCATTTGGAATTGATTGGATTGTTGGATGGCTGTGGTTTGCTATTGGTCGATCTCATGTGAGTGACAGGTTGCCCCTCCCTCGGGCCAGTAAACACGTCATCGGAGAAGTGATGTCGCTGCAAGAGGGAAGGGAAGTTATTTTGATTAAAGATTACGAGGCACATGAATTAAAAAAAAAATAATAATAATGATATGCATGGATAAATTATTTATAGAATTTTTTTTTTTTTTTTGATTTCATGGTGACTTTAAACAGTTTGACTCATTCAGCCTGCTGGAAGTGGTCAAGCTGGTTTTGAAACAAAATTGTCTATCAAGTCAAAACCAGCTGCTAGTCCTTCTGATCAACCATCTAGACCAGCTTGGACCATCTAATGCCCATAAATTACCAGTTTTGTCCAGCAAAAAACATGAAAAACTAGCTCCTATCTGGTTTTAGATGAATTTCTCAGCAGGGAATCCATCTGTTTCCTAACTCTGTTCTGCTGCTGATTTCCAGCACCGGTTTATCGAAAGGAAGACTGGAACAGAAAGCAGGAAGCGGAGAGAATAAAACGAGAAGAGGCTGAGCAGAAGAAAAAAGAGGATGATGCTAAGAGAGCAGCTGCAAAGAAAGAAAAAGAGGAGAAAGAAAAGATTGAGAAAGAAGAAAAGCTGAAAGCCGAGAAGGAGAAGGCTGATAAGGAGGAGGCCGAAGCTATCTGCCCTAAAATCAAATGCACATGCATAGACACACTTCTAAAACCTTTAGAAGACAAGATGGACTCCTATTTGGGGACAACCATCGACCCTTTCACAGGTAGGACACTATGAGAAGAACTGAAGATGGCTTTTAAAGTATAAAACATTGGCCTAAACATGTTTGTTCTTCCTCGTTTTCTCTCATCAGATCGGCGGTATATTAAATGGCTGAGTGTCGTCACAATCGCTTTTAACTATAATGTTTGGCTCGCCACGGCACGTCTGTGTTTCCCGTACCACACGCCTGCGGCAATCCCCTTCTGGATCTTTTTCGATGTCCTGGCAGACCTGGTGAACATCATAGACATCACCATGTTTCAGACACGCTTACAGTTTGTGAAAGCAGGAGACATCATAGTAAGTCTTTTTATCGACGCTTGCACCTTTCATATTGTGACATTAGGATTTCAACTCAAAAACCTACACATTTATTTCCTCAGAAAGACAGAATAATGACAAAACAGAACTACAGAGAATCTGCCAGATTTCAGGTGTGTAAAAAATAATATCTATAAAAATAATTATTATATATTTATAATTATATAAAATGATTTTATTTTCTCTCAACAGACAGACCTGATAAGCATCATACCATTTGACTTGCTGTGTTTCCACTTTGGGTTTACATCAATCTTTAGGGTGAACCGGTTTGTTCGGGTCAGTTACTCAACTTCATTTATATATATATATATATATATACTGTATGTAGGTAGGTGTGTGTGTGTGTGTGTATGCGTGTATATAATGTCTATATAATGCACTAAGTTCTATTAGTTGCCTTTATTTGAGATGGCTCAACATGTGGATCAAGCCACGGTGTGGTTAACTTGATGCATGCACACATTTCACATATCAAAATACCTCAGTCAAGGCCAACACTGCTCTTAAAGGAGAACTCCGGTCATTTTTTTGTAAATTTGGAGTGCTGTCAGTACAGAGAACAACGACAAAAATCGGTGTTGCCTACACCTTGTTATCCTCTTTTTAAAATTTGCACCCTGTTGACTTCAATGGGGCAAGTTTTAAACCTGCTTTTAGCCTATTAACATCCTTGATGTGTCATTACAAGTGCCCAGCCATGTGATTCCTTCAGAGTGAACACGGTGAATCTGACTACAGTAGATGTGAAAGATATGAATAAAAATGAAGTTAATTCAGCCAGCGCACATACCTGTATTTACATCCTGTTTTCGGTCGAAGCCCACAGTAATCGATTGTCGAGTTCACGCGCATAGGTTTAGTACGTACGATCATGCGCCCGAACTCGACAATCGATTACTGTTACTGATTACCGATACTGACTTCAACCGAAAACAGGATGTAAATACAGGTATGTGCACTGGCTGAAATAACATCATTTTTATTCATATCTTGCACATCTACTGCAGTCAGATTCACCGCGTGTTGACTCTGAAGGAATCACTCACATGGCTGGGCACTTGTAATGACACATCAAGGATGTTAAGAGGCTAAAAGCAGGATTAAAACTTGCCCCATTGAAGTCAACAGGGTGCAAATTTTAAAAAGAGGATAACACGGGGTAGGCAACATCGATTTTTGTCGTTGTTCTCTGTACTGACAGCACTCCAAATGTACAAAAAAATGAGCTCAATGTTAAAATTGACTGGAGTTCTCCTTTAATGATATGACCTATGACCAGCTCTTGGTAGCTGGGGGTCTAAGTCCACCACTAAAACCACAGCATCTAACTGGAATCCATCAGTGTCTGTTGGCCATATTGCCCTTGTTTGTAAAGTCGATAGGTCATTTCTCATGAATTGTGACCAAAACCTATTAGCAAGTATTTGGCTTGTCCTCCATCGCCGTCGGCTGAGTAATTCACTCTTATGATACATGGCATGCGGGAAGGGTCTCGCCGCCCATTAGAAGAAGGTATGAGGTGACAGGATCAGCCACGTCAGTGGATACAAACCAAAGGTTTGGAATTTACAATTTCCACAAGGACTGTGGTCAAGACTGTTACAGTTTACCATTTAGGGCAGTTTTAATGGACCGAATATCCCTCTCTCAAGAGCCTCCAAAGTGTGGTGCATGAGGTGGATTAAAGGAAAATTTGATCTGATACTCAGTTAATTGGGCTTTCATGTCTGGGTGAAGGGCAATGAATGCATCTGTAAGTTCTCAATGTCCACCTTTAAAATTCGTTCTTTGATCAGATAACACTGCAGACCTTCCCCTTTGAGAGATAAAATGTCTTAAAGACATCAATAAAGAATCAATATCAAGGCTGGTCTGAACTTCAATATGTGCAGCTCTTGTGTTTAGAAACTTGAATAGTATTCCCAATCTTTTCTCATTTCTTCAGCCCAATTAATAAGTGGCCCAAAACAATCCATCCCTGTAGAGAAGAAGGGTGGCTGATATAAACGTGCTGGAGGTAAATCTGCCATTCTTGGAGATATTGGTTGAGCTCTCCATTTCTGACACTGTATTCAGTATTTCCTCCTCAACTCAGCAAATAAACATTCTGCACTAGGATTTGTTTTAAGTTACTGTCCTATTGTCGAATAAGCAGCTTGGTAACTGGATGTTTTGAATCCCAAACTATGGGATGAACTGGTTCTGATTCCAACTGATTGCAATTGCGTAGTCAACCTCCCCCTCAGATTATTTGCATTACCGTATAAAATTCTGAAGCTAATGTTGCCAAACGACTTAATGATGACAGAGATTTCCCATCAGTAAGAATCTCTTCAGGGAAACTGGCTCCCTGGGTGGTGTGTAATGAGCTCTGTGTAATGTGCATATTCCCTCTTTTCAGTATCAATCCTTTTTTGAGTTCAGCGATCGTCTGGAAAGCATCATGACTAAGGCGTATATCTGGAGGTATGTCTGAAAATATGTGATTTAACAGTATATGCAATATTGAATGTTTTTTTAGGGTGTTGTAGCTTACTATCCTGTCCCCAGTCTCCATGATATTCAGTAATCTAGATATGGGTCAGGACAAATCCCCCATTTTATCACCCACCAGGTGAAAATTATAAGTCTGACCAAGGAAAGTAACAGCCAACCTCTCAACAACCAGTATCATTAGTGACCAAAACAGTATTGAACAAATGGCAAGGGTTAATGTGTTCAAACCCATATCTGTATGTATGAACAACAATAATAATAGTGACGCTGGCTTTTTTTCAGAGTTGGACGCACTACTGGATATCTGCTCTACTGTCTCCATATCAACTCCTGCCTTTACTATGTAGCCTCAGAGTACGAGGGGCTGGGCAGCACTAAATGGACATATGATGGAAAAGGAAATGCGTATGACTGTCATTATTTCTAAATAAGTATTTATAAATTAAAATAAATAAAATTACATATTCAGTTAAATATATATATAATTTACCATTAATAGATTAAATATATATTATTTAATAATAATATATGAATTATTATATAATATTATTACAATATGTAATTATTTACAATTAAAATTAATTAAATACAATTAAATAAATTCAAAATAAATATTAATAAATATATTTAATCATTTTGTCATTTTTCTATGCCAAGGTATCTCCGCTGTTATTATTTTGCTACCCGTACGCTGATCACTATCGGAGGTCTTCCTGAGCCCCATACACTCTTCGAGATCGTCTTCCAGCTGGTGAACTTCTTCACAGGAGTCTTTGTCTTCTCTAGCTTGATTGGACAGGTGAGAACTTAGAACTTCCCTAACTAACCGTTTTGGCACGGTTCTCTCAAAATTACGAACAAATGTTCTTCCAGTAATGTTAATAGAACATTCATTCAAAGTTATCTGGTCTTTAATAATGTTTTCAAAACACTGACGTTCATGGAATTTTTTCTGGAACGGTTTAGTTAGATGATTGTCTAACTTTTATTAGTGGGGATGACCCAGATGAATACATTCACAATACAAGGAAGTTGTTTACATTGATCTAAATCTGTTTAAACTCAGATGAGAGATGTCATTGGAGCAGCTACAGCGGGTCAGACCTACTTCCGCGCTTCCATGGACTGCTGTGTGGCGTATATGAACACCTACACCATTCCAAAGCTGGTGCAGAACAGAGTGCGCACCTGGTACAACTACACCTGGGATTCCCAGGGCATGCTAGGTAAGTGCTTAGTGTACATCTTAATAGAAGAGCTCAATTAATAGAGGTAGTTTTGGACTGATAGTTCATACAATTACCATTAATCTAAATAGATGCTAATTTCAGCTGCAAAAATCTCAATGTTTCCTCAGATGAGTCTGAGCTACTGGAACAGATGCCTCTGGTGATGAGAACAGCCATCGCTGTGGATATCAACCTCGCCACCTTCCAGAAGATCGACCTCTTCAAGGTAAGACTGGTTATTGTCAGTAATGACTGCATTCATCTGTTGAGGTTCTATACTGAAGATTTGTGGAAGGAAAAAAACTATTGCTTCCTACTGCTGCCAACAGTTTCATCTATTCTGGTGAAGTAAATCCATATGAGAAGAATCCATATTAGTTTTTGCTGTTTTAAACATTATTTTTTCAAGGGCTGTGACAACCAGATGCTGGTGGACATGTTATTACGTCTGAAATCCATTGTGTACCTGCCAGGAGACTTTGTTTGCAAGAAGGTGAGAACATCAGATATAATCGTTTTTCTATCTGATATTATGTTTTATACTACGGGGCTGTTGAATGCTTGAATCTGATTGGTTGACAAACGCGCTAAGGTGTGCAATTATTTTCAGGGAAACGCACGGCAAAAGTAGTTCCAGGCAGGTTCGACTGCATTACAGTTCCATATCACTTTGCGTAGTTTACTGTAATAACAGAAAATAGGACGACAATTTCACAGACAATTTTGATTTTCCGAAAGGAAATTTTTATATTTATGGTGAACATGAACATTTTAACAACTGGGCGACAGCAGTATTGGATAACCCAGATAAATAAATAAAAAAACGAATAAACAATCAGCGAAGAACAGCTAGACAGACTCCATGGCGAAAAACTTGAAGAACGCACATGCTTTTCTGTCTCATTATTGCAATCTCTCTCTCTCTCTCTTTAATAACTGCATTAGTCTGCTATCAATGGCTCAATCCTCAGTTACTAGCTCTAAAATTACGTTTTGGAATTAGCAATGGAGGCTTGGGATTCAATGCGTAAGAAATTTGTTCTACACACAAGAGCATTTTAATGACAAAAATTTGACAAACGTCTTGAAATACATCATCTGAACAATGTTTCGAGGTGTGGTAACCGGTAGTATAAGCCGAATAATTGACTCCGGGCCGTTAAATTATTGGAAAAATAATGCGTCGTGACCGGATTACCACCTCGGGTGGACGTTATTTTTCGAATAATTCAACGGTTCATCGTAAATTATTCCTTACTTCATGGGCAAATGTCCTCCATTGCTTTACGCAGGGTGACATTGGGAGAGAAATGTACGTTATTAAGGCCGGAGAGGTGCAGGTCATCGGTGGGCCGGACAATACGATTGTGTTCGTGACACTGAAAGCAGGCTGTGTGTTCGGGGAGATCAGGTACTGGACAGACAACATATACGCTAGTATACAATGATTAAGTGAAAAGGCAAGACTGTCTAAAAACAAATCTCTGAAAAAAATCTTTTTTTTAAGTCTTTTACAGTCAGCAAAAGATGGAGGCAACAGAAGGACAGCAAATGTAGCGGCTCATGGATTCGCTAACCTCTTCGTATTGGATAAGAAAGAGCTCAATGACATCCTGGTCCACTATCCCGAGTCTCAGAAAGTGCTGGCCAAGAAGGGACGGTGAGCCAAAGCGGGTCACAGTCATGCAATATGCACCTTTTCTTCAAGAACAGATTTTAAATGCAATGGCTACAATAAGGGATGATTCATTCTCTGTTCAGGAAACTGATGAAGGCCAAAGGTAAAACTGCTCCTGTCAAAGACGAAGGAGAAAGGAAGAAAGGACTGGCTATGTTCGGACAAAAACCTCCCACTCCTAAAATGTTACGTGCTTTTGGAGGCTTCGGGAAAGGAGGTTTTCTGGATAAACTCAAGGTTTGTGATGATCTGATCAGAGTTATAATAGTGCAAACACACATAGTTAAGGCAGTATGTGTCTGACTGTGGATTTGCTAAAGGTTTGGATTTAGCACATAGATTTGAAAGATTAAAACAGCAACAAATTCTTAGATTTCATACGAATAATTAATCATTTCTCTTTACAGCAGGCGCAAGCAGCAGCAGAAAAAAACAATTGAGAAATCCATCCATCCATCCATGAATTGCATCTATCTATCTATCTATCTATCTATCTATCTATCCGTTCATCGTTTGTCCATATATCTATCCATCCATGTCAGTTACATCTATCTGTCCATTAATTTCATCATTCATCCATCCAACCTCCTATCCATCCAATACAGCATCAATCTATAACATCTATCAATCCATCCACCATTTCATCATCCATCCATCCATTTCATCATTCATCCATCCATCCATCCATCCATCCATCCATTTGTCAATTACATCCATCCATTTTATCATTCATCTATCCATCTATTTTACATTTACATATCCATCCATCCCATCATTCATCCATCCATCAAATACATCATTCATCAATCCATCCACCATTTTATCATTCATACATCCATCCACTCGTCAATTACATCATCCATCAATTAATGTTCATTTCATCAGTGTATTCATCTATCCATTCATTCATCCATATACAGTAACATCCATCAATCCATCTGACCATTTTATCATTCATCCATCCATCCATTACTTTATCAACTTTATCGATCATCCATCCATCTCTCATTCATCCATCTCCTCTGTTGTTTTACTGCTGGTTGTGATTGGATTCAGATCTACATAAATATGATTTAAAAAACTGTAAATACTGACTTTATGTTTTCGGTTTAAAGTTTTGTGACAGACTCTTTTTCAACTATAATTTTGGACATATTACTCAACCGGTTCAACAGTTTAAGCAGAGTCATGGTGGATGAGCCTTCATATGCTGTAAATAGGTCAATGTTTTGCATAAAACAATAAAAATATTTAATATATATTATTATCTTTTATTGTTATCTTTATCCTTTTCATCTCTGTAATATTGGGAAAAATAAAACAATGGTACTTTTCAGAGTTTTATTTACTGTATGTTGAACAATGCATGCTACAGGCCCACAGATGCAAGACACATACATCAGCAAAACACATGACACTTCTACAGCGCTGAGATGACACTTTACATGTACACTATAAAGATGGCCTATACAATGGCAACACAAAGATATCTGATGAAAAATTGCTTTAATTAAAATACAAGTAAGATGATCTAATATATATTCCTCTCAGCACTAATTGCGCATAATGGACTGGTACAAAGATTGTGATTAAATGTAAAATGAACTTGCATCTTAAACAGTTAATAGTGATCCGAAAAGCTGATTATCTTTTCATATTGTTTTTGTTATTAGGGGTTCAAGCAAGTAGTGCTGAAACCCTATGTAACTGTAAGGATTTTTATTATTAATCTTTTGCCGTAAAACTGATCGTGCAGACCAAACCGTAAGGACTAGAGACTTGAAACTTGGCCAGATGGTAGGCCTCAATTTGGGGAGAGGCTGACAAGATATGACCCTGATTGGCCAATAGGGGGCACTATAGCGATCAAAAGTTTAAAATCGCTTATAACTGCAAGACCATTTGTCGTAGACTCAAAGTGTATTATATCATTAGAATTGAATTGAATTTTGTCAAAAACCTACTTTTGCGAACTAGTCCTAGGTTTTTCACCCGATCGGAATCAAACCAACACATAAAGATTCTCGAAATTTTGATTCACGGTTGCTAAGGGGCGTAGACATATTTGTTATGGTGGAGCCGCTTTAACTAAAATGGCTATAACTCAAGAACGAAATTTGATATTTTCACCAAACTCAGTACATATATGGTCAGACTCGGTCTTTGGTCACGTGAAGAAAACTGCTTGCTATAATAGGACAAAAACATGAAAATGGCTATAACCACGCATTCGTAAGTCTGATGAAAATTAGCATGCAGTGTCTTTGTCCAAGGTGCCATGATAGTCTATGAGGACATTGGCATATCTCAAAAAACATGGCCGCCATCGGCCAATGAAGTTTGAGCACCTATTAGACAAGGTTAACGGAGGCATAAGTCATAATCGGAATGAAACTCGATGGACATGTTCGACTCATGGTCCTAGAGGTCTATAAGAATTTTGAAAGAAATCAGCCACTAGTTGGCGGTAAAGAGTTTTATACCTCTGTAATCACGTGGTGTTTCACACATCCACACAATATGCATATCATTTGATAGATCTCCTCATACTGAACAACTTTGCCTCAAGAACCACTGCTGTCAATCAAATCGTTCATTAAATATTCGTGATTATGTTAAAAACCTACTTTTACGAACTAGTCCTAGGTTTTTTTGCTCAATCTGAATAAAACCAATGCAGTACAATTCTCTGGACTCTCTAGATCAATAATTATCGAATAATGTTGAACTTTTGCATTTGGATGGATATAACAGGGTCATTTTAAAATGTGTCTTTGACAAAATGTCCCTGAAAGCCTATATCTCTTCAGGGAATGCTCAGATCTTCTTGAAAATGTGAAAGTACATGTGACATATGACTCTAAACAAGCAAGCAAAATTTCAAAATGTGCCTCTATAACAGTTTAAAACGTGAACATTACAATGTTCCTATATGATTATATTGGCATATTCCCTTAAATTGCCATTAAACCACCAGATGGCAATTGGCTCATTTTGCTCACTAAAATACTTTATTTCAAGGGCTTTTTCATTTGAACTTCATTAAATCATTATAATAACATTACAAGTCTCATTTTGTCAAGGTTTACTACTAAAGTATTAGTATTGACAATTGTGCCATATTGAGTAATGTGAATCCTGAAGGAGACTTGCAGTAAACATTTTGTTACCCATCATATATTTCAAATGTCTGTATCTACAACAGAATGTGTATGTGTGTGTAGTCCTAGGTTTCTGAATAAATTCTGAATAATAGTTTACAAAGACATGTGAAATGCCATTAAATGACCATTAAAATATATTTCCACAATGACATATCCCAATAGCATTGAAAAAACATTTGTGTGTGTGTGTGCGTGTGTGATTGATTACCGATGGAAACCAACATTTTTAAAATGAAAGTGAGCCAATGATTGCTGCCATCTGCTGGTAATTCTACTTATTAATAAAGTCTTTTCACATGTGCTTTTGCATTCATATTTAGACATTATAAAATCACTTGTATAACAATTACTATCATAACATAATCATATTTTGTCAGAGTTTATCACTTAATTTGTACTGAGCTCTCAATTTTGATAATTCTACCACAATGATTAATGTGAAACCTGAAAATGGTGTTATACAAAGGAGATTTGCAATACGCATTTAGTAACCTATCATTTATTTCAAATATCTATATGTACAACTATTTGTGTGTGTCCAAGCATGTTTAGAGAGTATCAAGTATTATTGTTCAAGCCTTTCATTCTTTTTTGTATACGTTATAACATATTCTCCATCATGTATATTTTATGGCATCAGGCTGTCAGCTCTACATTTCTGGTTGGCCTAGATCCCGCAGCTATAGGCCTATTTATTTGTGTTATACTTAGGCATATGACAGGACCATTGACCCATCCAGATGTCAGTATTTCTATGACTTTTATCTGTACATGCAGATTGAGATTTGAGCACCATTACTCATTGTCTTTAGTTTTAAGCGCATTCTGGTCAACAGTCAAACATGGCATGTAAGCTGCCATATGATCTCCATTAAACGAAATCATTTTTTGTATAGGCACTGCAACTTAAATGATCAGGCACATTAACATGATCAATATGACATTATGCATAAGATATGATAAAATAGCTTTGCAAGGCACTGATTAAAAAAATCATATACAGATATAAAAAAATATGAAAAGTATATGATAATGACATGAAAATTTAAAGACATAATAATGCTGACTGTAATTTTGTAAGGAGTTAGCATGAATTACTGGAAATAACAAAACACAAAACAAAAATAATAGACCATTTCAAGATCATTTGGCACATGTAAATAAATATACAATGATTTTGTAAAAAAAGTAAACTAATTTAAAACTGATTTTCAAACCAAGTGGTAAATCTCTTCAAGAAAGCCTAAAGTTAGATTGACATTATGGTGATGATGATGTTTAGTTGTAGGCAACAGGACCTTCAGTTCTGTGTCGGCTCATTTGGAGCGTCCACTGGAGTGTTTGATTTCGGAGGTATTAGCTTCATCATGTTAAAAAAGGTGACGACCTGACCAGGAACCTCTGCCAGAACACACTTAGCGAGCTCCTCTTTAGGAGCCTACAGAGAGAGAGAGAGAAAACATTAGTCATCGTATTTTCCTCTATGAGCAGCAGAGTATGGTTTGAGATGGTTATAAGACAGGGCAGACAACATAAACTTTATGCTGCGGAAAGGCGCTTGGTTCCGTTAATGGTCTTCGCACACCAGCAGAGTATGGTTTAAGATGGTAACAAGACAGGGCAGACAACATAAACCTTATGCTGCAGTCATGTCATGTTGAAATTAACCGGTTTGGCATGGTAATGGATATTACTTTACTTCAATTAACAAAAATGCTTTTTAATATAGTTTTAGGTACCAAAACCAAAGTATAGTTTAATGTTAACATTGCTAACAAATTGAAAGCTAGCCAGCTAGCCAACCACCCGACAGACGTGAGCTGTGTCTAGAGAAACTAATACTTTTGAAGTCCAACAACATAAACACGAGTACAAACAGTTTCAGAATTGTGATCGGACATAAATGCAGCATAAATTCATCATGCTTTAGAAACCCCTCATGCCTTGCATTTCATTATCATTCAACGCCCTTCCTTTGCCTCAGTTTGTGATGCCGTTTTAGGGCAAATATGGCATCCATGACCACTAATCCTGCAACAATGATGGCTACTTTCAATAACACAGATGAGTTTGAGAAAAAACAACCTCCTGTCTAACAGCCGAATGCTTTGAGGAGCGCTAGTGTGCATTAAAAACATTCAGACAGACAGGTGCATGGCAGAGGTCAGGTGCAAATAAAGAAGAGAGCCCTACATGTCTATGAGTTTTTTGGCTCGTGTGGAGGCGGCAGGTTTATATAGCTGAAGTACGATGTGACTTGTTGTGGTAATTCTGCAAGTACACATTGGGCAAGCATTTCCCTTGAGGCCTGAAATGAAATGGACACAAAGGTACAGGTGAGACGCTACAAGCCATTACATGCTATATTAAGGGACTAAAACACTATGAATAAAGTTTGTGTTGTTCTGCTCTGCTCAGTGTCTACTGGCATAAAGAATTATGAAAGACGATTGGTTCCATTAATGGTCTTCGCACACACACATTATCCACCGATTTGGACAGAACACCAATAAATGCAGTCTAATTCCTAAACTAATGACTTTTATAAGCCAATGAATTAAAGGAATACAGTGCAACACTTTTGCTTGTTCTGATTGCTTGTTCATATCTTTTAGATACATGATACAGTAGTATTTTATAAAAATAATTAATAAATGAAATGTTACTACATCTTTTGTTTGTTTCTGCTGTTATTAAATATACAATGCATTTATGCTACTTCTAAAATACATACCTTTTGCAAGAACTATTTCACATTTATTTAGTCGAAATTATCGAATCACTTGGCAATTGAATTGCAATTTTTCCCCAAACATGAATCATTAAGAACCCATAATTGTTGAATCAAGGATTTGATCTAGAACCTGAATTGATATATTCCTTGCGATTCCCATCCCTAATTATGGCCACCATGAATATGCAAATAAAATGATATGAATCATATGAAAATGAACATATAAATAAACATAACTGGAGTATCACTGCTAAAGATGAAATAATACTCCAATTAGTTCTTAACCTTTTCCTTCAAAAATGTTAAAAATCCTATGCAGCCAAAACACAATAATGTACACTTCCGTTCAAAAAGTTTTGAGCCAGAAAGATTTAGAAAAATAAATAAAAATGAACACTTTTATTCAGCACGGATGCATAAAATTAATCAAAAGTAGCCAAAAGACATTTATGTTACAAAAAAACACAACTGTTTCAGAAATTCTAAATAATAAATGTTTCTTGAGCAGAAAAATCTGCAAATTAGAATGATTTCTGAAGGATCATGTGACCCTGAAGACTAAAATTCAGCTTCAACAAGAATCAATTACATTTTAAAATATAATCAAATAGAAAACAGTTATTTTATATTGCAATAATATTTCACAATAACACTGTTTCACTGAATTTTGATTCAGGCTTGGTGAGCATAAGAGCATCTTACTGACCCCAAACCTCTGAACGGTAGTGTAGATCTGAAAAAGAATACCTCAGAAAACAACAAAAGCTGCATGAGTTTGACCCCAAAAGAAAAAAAGCGAAAGAAAATGCTAGCCCAAAATAGTTAGTGTACACAACTCCTCAAACCAGTTTTCCACTCACGTTCTGGAACTTTCTGAAGGGCACAAACTGCACGATGTCACGCACAGCCGGTTCTCCCGTGATAGACTTCAGACGTCCGTCATCTCCGTCCAGAATCTCCATGTCTCCGAAGTCGGCTTTGCCTACGCCCACGATGATGATCGACATGGGCAAGCGTGAGGCGGCGACTATGGCCCCACGCGTCTGATCCATGTCTGTGATCACTCCGTCCGTGATGATCAGCAGGACGTAGTATTGCTGAAACAGACAGGGGGCGGAGTCAGAGAGACATCAAAGAACCAGTGGATCGCATGTTTGAGTTTGGGTTGAACCTCACCGACGCCGTCTTCTGCTGTAAAGCCTGCTGTGCGAAACGAGCCACGTGGTTAATAATAGGAGCAAAGTTCGTAGGGCCGTAAAGTTTGACCTGAGGAAGGCACATCCTGTAGGCCTCCACCACTCCCTCCACACCTACGGGAACAGATTACACACACCATTTCTTGTTATTTGAATCACTTTCTTGGTGCTCTAGAGGGTGGAAAACTGATATTGTCACTGTAACATACCTGCACAGAATGGATTTGCAGGATTGAAGTTGAGAGGAAACTCGTGCGACACCTAGGGAAAAAAACAATACTAAACTTCTGGGAGTTTGTCACAGTAATAACAGCAGATGTACTTTCATTTACCTGCCATGTAGGGGGAATCTGGGCGCCAAATCCAAAAGCAGGAAACATTTTGTCACTATAGGATATGAAAAAAAGCATGAGGCATATGTTGTTGTTGTATGATGAATTAAAAAATGTAACGGGCGCCCCTGTACCTGTCATAGTCCTGGACCACAAGGCCAACTGACCAGATGGCTGAGAGATATTCATTCACACCTTGAGGACTGATGAAATGTAAAGAATCAGGTAACCTGGGGTCACCATTTGACCCTGTGAAGTCCACGCCCACCTGGAGGAGATGGAAGATGTGAACCACATGGGTATGACACGAGTGACCTCACTCTGACATGAAGGAATAGAATTCATCGAGATATAGACCAAACAAATATAAGTCTTTGCAAAAATTCCTGTCTTTTTATACATCACAAATAAAATAAATAACAAATAAAAAAGTATTTATATTTAAAAATATGTTTCTTTTATTTAATTTATTATTTAGTATTTGTACTGTTTTTATAATTGATATTGTTTTTTTATAATATATATATATATATATATATATATATATATATATATATATATATGGATACAATATATTATGATATACGAAATATATGCTTTGTCAGCAAATACAATTCTATGCAAACATGTAAACAACCCTAACCCTAAGCATGTATAATAAATTAAGTAATGAAATATATTATTTATATTCTAAATATAACTTTTATTTTATTTATTAATTAGTATTATTACTGTTTTGATAATACATTTTAAATACTTTTTATGTGTATTATTAAACATTGCTCCGATGTAATACATGCTGTCTGTTCATAAATAAATTTGTTTATATATATATATATATGTGTGTGTGTGTGTGTGTGTGTGTGTGTATATATATATATACACACACACACAAAAAAAATGTTTTATATATATATATATATATATATATATATATATATATATATATAAAATAAAAATAATACAATTATAATACAATTTTAATTGGAAAATAAATTTATCACATTTATGTGAAAATAAAGCAACACACAGATGTTAATAGAAAAGTTAGACTTTCTGTATAATTGAAGTTGAATGTAGAACTTACAGTGAAATTTATCTGGCAGCCTCCCATGATGTAGTCTAGAAAGGTGTATTCCCTGGTAATCTGAGACAGCAAACAAACATCATGTCCAGAAGCGTTTTGCATAATGTAATGTGAGGAATGTTTAAAATGAAATCAGACGAGTATGCTTAAATGTCACCATACCTGACAAACTTTCACACTCACAACTCCAGAGTTCTTATAATTTTTCTTCTTCTGTTTCTTCTTACTGTTTATACAGTCAAACTCAGCCTGCAGGAGACAAATCAGCTGCTTTAGTTCAGAAACCTTCAAACATTTAATCGGGTAAGGAAATCAAAAGTGTGTTCAGGATAATCCCACCGGAGCGCTGCGGGAGGCCGTTTGAAGACGCTTCATAGTGGTCTCAAAAATCCCAATCAAATCATGAGATCCATCGTTGTCGTAATCGTAACATTCAACCTAAAAAGGGGGTTGAAAAATACAGCATGAAGTGATCTTAGGTGAATGATATTGGAGAATAAAAGAGAAGAGAATTGAGAGAGGTCATGCAAAAAAGCCCACTAAATGAAGAACCATAGATAAGCACAGATCTATGGGTCACTCTCTTCTCTTCATTCAAAAACTAGTTAGACACCAGGAAAACAGCACACCAAACAGGTTAGGTTGAAGACCCTGTTTAAACCTGGTATTAAGACGTCGCTAAATGTGACCCTGGACCACAAAACCAGTCACATGGGTCAATTTTCTGAAATTGAGATTTATACATAATCTGAAAGCGCAATAAATAAGCTTTCCATTGATGTATGGTCTGTTAGGATAGAACAATATTTGGCCGATCTGAAAATCTGGAATCTGAGGGTGCAAAAAAATCGAAACATTGAGAAAATCGCCTTTAAAGTTCAACAATTATGTTCGCGATTGTGCTGCATTCACTCACAAAAATAAATGTTTTATATATTTACGGTAGGAAATGTACAAAATATCTTCTTGGAACATGATCTTTAATTAATATCCTAATGATTTTTGGCATAAAAGAAAAATCGATAATTTTGACCCATACAATGTATTGTTGGCTTTTGCCACAAATATACCCGTGCTACTTGTGACTGGTTTTGTGATACAGGGTCACAAATACAGGTGTAGATGGGGTTTAAAACTTTTTGAGCTTGTCCACTTTCGACCACTGTAGTCGAAAATGCATTCAACCGGATTGCTTTTGTAGTGAAAACAGTCATGTGGTCAAATAGCCACAAAAGACCGTTTTCTCTCCGCCTACTGACCTGACGCGAAAACATTATGGGTAACGTGATAGCCAGACAGGATTTAAACTTTGTCGGCCGAAGACCCAAGTTTGGTTAGAAGTCCATATCTCGCCCTCGTCCACTTGTGATCTGATCGCCCAAAACTAATACCAGGTGTAAACAGGGCCTAAGTGAAGAAATGTATGAAAGATGTTCTAGATGGGCAACCTGCCATCTCCACTGTTGTCTACATAAGATTAGAAAAAAAGAACATTCTCTGAATCCTTTTCTAGAACAGCGAGTCTTTCTGAGGAAATTGCGTCATTTGCACTCCATGACTTACTACTGATATACAGTAATTAACAGTATTGTAAACGCAGATATATCATTTGAATTTTAATTTACAGTAACTGTTTAATGTGTAATGCAAATATAACATTTAAATAAGTATAATTAATTATACTCAAGACTAATAATTATTTTTAGTATTATTATTACTTTTTATTACTATTCATAATCATTGGTAAATATTATTACATTTTATATACATTCATAATCATTTGTAATCATTGTATTTTGTGAATCATAATGTTCTTCAATATATATGTGGGGGAGAGAGACTTTGAGTGTGTGCGGGGAGAGTTGGAGACTGAAAGTATTTGCAGTGTATAGTTTCCACCGGAATAGTATATACATTCCTATGTTAATGGGAACAACATGTTTATCTGGTAATATAGTTTTTTTTTAGTCAGCATATAATAACTGAAATTCTTTGTCTACGGCAGAGAAGATGACCGAGAAGCTGGAATGAAGACCTTTGTTTGGTCTATCGTCACTCTCTCCTATGTCTTATATAAAAATAAATAAATAAATAAGAGATCTCTTGACAAAATAATTGGTGTCTGTTTCCATGAAATTAAACAACAGGGGAAAAGCAAGATTTTTAAATCTACAATACACAACTTATTTTTTGAAATTATTAGTATTATTTTAATAATATAATTGTATATATTCTATATATTTATAGATTCTATTTAATTAATTTTGTTTTTCTATCAGTAAATTCGTATATCCCATTCATCACCATTTCATTTGAACGAGTTATAATAAATAAATGAATTTGACCAAAATTATACTAAAATGCTTTCACTGTTTATGTACTTTTTTTAAATGCCTTATAGATATCCAGAAAAATTGTTTTTGTCCCTCCACTTTCTGTCCATTATTTTACAAGATTGCGGGTTCGATTCTAAATAGTGTGTAACCATGGTTTGCAGTGTGTGTGTGTGTGTGTGTTCAATACTCACTGCTCCTAATGTGTGTGCACTAACTTGGATGGGTTAAACGTAGAGGACAAATTCCGAGAATGGGTTGCAACTTGCAATACTTGGCCTTCACTTCACTTCAGTCCTATTAATTCACCTTTATTCATATTTCATCTTATTTGAACCATTTGGGTATTATAGATGCTTGTTTCCACCAGGGAATAAAAAAATAAAAAAGGTAATTCTGACTTTTTTCTCATAACTGCAAGTTTTTTTCCGCAATTCTGACTTTTTTTCCCTCCGAATTGAGATATAAACTCAAAATTACGAGATAAAACATGATTGTGAGTTTATATCTTGCAATTCTGACTTTATAACTTGTAATTGCGACATCATATCTCCGAATTTTTACTATAAAAAAGTCAAAATTGTGAGATAAAGTCACAATTGTGAGATAAAAAGTCACAATTACCTTTTTTATTCCATAGCAGAAACATAGCTTTCATTGGTTTTGTTTCTTTAAGTTTAGCATTAACCTTTCAAATGAAAATTGAAGGATTTTAGGATTTCAAAATTTTCCGACATAAACGCCAATGTTTCCTGAGAATGACCTTAGTAGTTAAAGAGTTCACACATGAAATGACCTCATTCAGGAAACAACAGTTTGACAGAATAGCTCCCTTCTACTGATCTATGAAAGACACACTAGCAGCTATTCAGCGACACACACATTTATGACCAGACATTCTGATGAAAAATACCTTCTTGTATGCTGACAGTGAGTTTCCCATTAAGATGCTTTTGCAAGAAAAATCAAAAAGTCACTGATTGTAAGACACCAAAAAACCCTCTGTCTGACAAGCCAAAGCAAAGATAGAGTTGCATAGCCTGTACAATTAAGCCAGAACAATTACAAAATGTTAATCTAAGAGGCAAGCATTTCATATGACACTTGTGTTAGCACAGGGAGCCTTTTAACATTATAATACATTTTCATAAGGACCAATAAACACAGACTCTACCTTGATTGGTTTCTCCATGTCCCCTGCACAAAGAGACCGTAGAGGGACTTTAAAAGGCCTCCAGCAAGGATTCAAGTTATACTTCACCACCTGGTATAAAAGATAACCATTAACATTTACAATAAACATTAACAACAACCATTCAGAGACTTTAAAGTGGACCTATTATGCCTCTTTCAAAGTCTTGTTATATGTTTTTGTGGTCTACTAGAATAGGTTTTCATGCTTGAATGTTAAAAAACACATTCTTTTTCACATATTTGGCATTGTTGCAGCACCTCTCTTCCCAGTCTGTCAGTAACGCTCTGGGGTTTCCCCAAAGCATAGTTAGCCAACTATGGCCGCAAGTTCCGTCACAATCAGCATAGTTCAACGAGTCCAATGAACATTTGCAAGCAGCATCACAAAATTTGTGTGGTTGTAACGACAGCATTGTTTCTTGTTTGCATGACATGTGGACTTAAATCCTTATCTTGAACAAAATAAGCAAGTTAACATTCAGTGCAATCTATACATTTAATTTCGAATACATACAAATTTTATTTACATCTTTTAGTTTGTCAAGAGATTTAAAGCACCGTTTTTTAAGAGTGTGCATGTGCGTACATGTTCTAGTATGTAAGAATCTAGCCTGGGTCTCCCGATGATTTTATTCACGCTGCTAGGCAGCCTGGACACCATGGACCAGATTTTCCCCTCAAAAAGGGAACCAATCACAGAACGGGGAGGGAGCAGCAAGACGATGACGACGTCTATGCGACACACAGAAGCAGTTTGTTTATATCTATGGATTCAACATGGCATCAGACGCGAAGTTACCTTTCGATGCAGCTTTAGATAGTGTTCTAAGTAGTTTAGAACGCAAGTTTATTTCGTCTTCTTCCTCGTCGAATTTCTGCCGCTCTACATATGTCATCTGGTATAATTGAAACGATTGGCTATGAGCTACGTACAGGCGCATTTGATAGACATTCGTATCGCCCAATAAACGGCTCTGGGCATTCGTAAACCACGCCTCAAATACGAGAAAATGAACATGTGGTTCCCAGACCACGTCTCAATGAGAAAGAGGTCTGACGTTAGCCAGGCTATTAAGAATCTGGAAATAAACCAAAATTTAGGAATTAGTCCTTAAATCACCGTAATTTAGCAACAACAAAAAAAAGGATCTCAAACTGATTTATTAAAAGAAGTTATTACTCCACCACGTGCATGACATCATTATCCAACATGGTTGAACTAAAAATTTGCGACAAAATGGTTCAGGAAACAGTCGTGACTAGCTAGCTGATTTCTTCAACGATGCATCGTACTATGGTAGTTAAGCAGCGAGTTACGCTGTTGTATGGGAAACGCACCCCTCTTTAGTTCCTGTCTCAATAAAGCCTCCTTCCGAAAACCACAATCTGATTAGTCGACTGGACCAGTGTGTTGTGATTGGTCAACCTCTTTTAGCGTGTGTGTTTTGGAAATGTCACGCTCTAACCATAATTGCGAGTTTCAACAGACTAATAACTCGACCAGGCCTCGTCCCTTTTCTTTCACGAGCAACATTACACACTAAAGAAAGTTGAACATGTAAAAAAGCATAATAGGACCCCTGTAAGTTTGTGTACTACATCTACATACAAACACACAACACACAATGCACCTCAGTTCTGTGAGCAAGCTGCCAGCCTGTTTCCGTTTGCCTGTAAAATTCCAGGTACGGGTCTGATTTTCCAAGGAAATCCTGCAACAAATTCCACATTTAAACATCGAATGCATTTTACCATTTAAAAGTAAAGAGAATTCACAAACTCACGTCTTACCTTTTTGTCCAATTTTCTGGCCTCCACCTCAAAATTCACAACTCTGTTGTCCTTGATTTCCTCTGCACTGATCTAATGTGAACAAATATTTGCTGTTACAACACAGCAATGGTGATTATATGGGCAAATACATACAGTACCATTCAAAAGGTCAGCACAACTTTTGGACAACTTCAAGGAAGCATTAAATTAATCGAAAGTGACATACAGTTTGGACTGGCGGTCTGGTTCTGTTCTTAGTTTAGTTCTGTGCCAGAAGTAATGCTAAGCTTGATTTCTTTTGAACTTTCAATTCATCAAAGAATCCTGAAAAACTGTATCATGGTTTCAACATTAACATTTAAAATGTTTCTTGAGCAGAAAAATCAGCATATTAGAATGATTTGTGAAGGATCGTGTGAGACTGGAGTAATGATGCTGAAAATTCAGCTTTGCATAACAGGAATAAACTACATTTTTAAAATATATTAAAATAGAAAACATAGTTATTGTAATAATATTTCACAATAGTACTGTTTTTACAAAAAAAAAAAAAAATGTATCAAATAAATGCAGCCTTGGTGAGCAGAAGAGACTTACCAACCAATCTTACCAACCCCATACTTTTTATCTATCACCAATTATTCCTTACATATTCATGTGAACTTTCAGTTGATATGTAGTCTGGTTAAAACCCGACCATTCTGAGTAGTAACTGAGTTATGGTCTGGCAAAGCTTCATTAATAACTCATTTCCAAAGGGGCGTCACCAACGGACGTCGCTCAAATGCCTCTGGGCGCAATTGGATAGACCTAAAACCAATCAGAGCGATCGTCATCGTGTAAAGCCATATGCTGCGCCCCAATTCGCCTAAGTTACACTACGCCTTAAAAGTGTGTACTCTTTTTGTGAAGAAAAGGTATTTACTTTTGAATGTGTAGCAAAAAAGTAGGCAAGCTTTGGGACATACTACTTCGTCATCTTTATCGGACGGATCTGTCGCGTGCATCCTGTCACTTAAACTGCCCTGTCAATCATCTTGTCACAGTTAAAATCCTCTATTAAATCTAATTTAATTTCCTACCGTTTCGGAGAGAAATGTAGTAGCACGTTCATCTGCCAGTGGGTCTTTCATGGAGACTGTCCTCATGTGTTTGCAATTTGAATATAATAATGCATTTAAAAGTTGGTGCGCTTAACCAACGGATGGCGCTCAAATGCCTCTGGGCGCAACTGGATAGACCTAAAACCAATCAGAGCGATCGTCATTGTGTAAAGCCCGCCTCAACGTTTCTGATTGGTGCCGCGATTTCGACGGATTAGAAATGGGCTTGAATGGGCTCTTTGCCAGACTACTTGCAGAGCAAATCTAAATTTCCCGAAAGTTTGTCTGGGTTTTCCCAGGCTAGTTGATATGAACATGATGTTAAATATCATGGATATTCACCGTAATTGTTCCCTTTCCTGCAGGTTTTTTGTTCTTCAGCACCAAAGGTCTCGTCAGCTTGCTACTGGAAACAATCTGTACAGAAATTTTAAAAAAGGGGGAAAAAACATATTTAAAAAAAATAATTAAAACATGGATGCTTTGTTATATACTCAACTGTCTTACCTGACCCAACGAGCACTCAAACTCGCCCAGGAAGTCGTCATCACTTAAATCGATGGTTTTATTGTCAATATCATAAACTGAAAATCTGAGTTTCTGAACGATCTCAAAGTAGTAATCAACGACAAACTTCTTGGCAAATTTTGGGCTCAGGCAGTTCTTAACCCTCTCAGTTCTATCGACCTACGAAACAAAAACACGTTCTGTTTTTAAATATTCATTTTCACATAGACAGACATTTGAACAATTTGCACAACAAGTCGACTGACTTCAAACCACTGGTTTCCAGATGCATTGAGCAGGACACACAGCGGGTCGGATTTGGACCCCACATCCATGTCCAGCAGGTTTTCACAGGAGACCGTCAGCTCCACTTTGGACACACACTGAGTTGCCATTGGACTTGCTGAACTTGCCATGGGAACTGAAAGCATTTGTGATAAAAGAGGATTTTTAAGCCACAAAACTGGCAAATAGTCATATTAGGAACAATCCAGTGGTTTCTGTATTTCCCTTCGTGCTTAATAACATGATGTGGCCTCTATAACCACTACTTAAATAGGCCAAGCAGCAATATGTATGATAAGGTCATATATCATTTAGGCCTACTTCATTTTTTAAGGCTAGTTTTTAGCACCTAGACATGTACAGGGGTTGGATAATGAAACTGAAACACTGGCCAAATAGCTTGAGTTTTAAGCAAAGTTTTAGTTTCCCACGCTACTTATTTGTTCGAATGGTCTGACTTGTCAGAACACATTCTGTTTGAATCCAACTGGTTCTGCAACTAAAGTATGACAATGTGAATATAGTTTAGAATCAATAAAGGATTTATTCAGTGTTGCTAGTTTTGTTTCGTTGTAAATAAATGTTTCATTTGAACTGATAATGGTGGTTTGCATTCTCTCTGCTCAATTAAAGTCATAGCGTACTTTGATTCAGGTCATAACATCTCATTTGTACTATAACATTACTAGTCACACATGACATAACCACACTTATTGTGGTAACCACATAACCACAATGTATCTTATTTAAATTAGTACATTTACAGTATATATGCCAAAACCCAAAAGTGATGTCCGGACAAGGAAAATTGACCCATCACACATGAATTTAAGCAAATACATGTAATTATAACATATAATAATAAAGCCGAAGTTTATCTATGTGTTTAAGCAGTTTACTTTGTATTGTGTATAATCATAGTTTTATTTTAGTGTATAATCTTATTTAAGTGTGAATAGTAGCGTGAGTAATTTAGGCCACTGGAGTGACTGATAGGTGTGTGTGTGGGTGTGGAGTTGAGCAGAGTGATCTGTAGGCTACAGTAATTTGAACAGAAGCCTTAAGCATGAGAGGAGGTGTGTGAGGAATCAGTGTGTCTGCGTGAAAGGAAAAATGGAGGCTTTTGAATGGAAAATTTGACTTAATATCAGAACAGTCAGTCATCTCATGTCAGATCTCACAACAGATCATAGATTTCGAAGACTTGTTTTAATAGATGCTCAATAAGTGATAAAAGTTATTTATCCTTATAGTAAACTAGGGTGCCAGATGGCAATATACCATAATGTTTTCTTGTACTAAATTGTTAATGTTAATGGTATGTAGCCTAAATGAACTCCAAGGTACTTCTCACAAATAGCTTTGGGCATGTAAAAAATAACTGGTACGTGATCAGGGTCATTATAGTTAACTGAAACTAAAACTGAAACCAAAATCATTAACAAAGAATTGTTACTTGAAATAAAAGTAACGTTAACTGAAATAAAATATAAAAAACAAACGTATTTTATTTCAGCTATTTGCTGATTTTCATTAAGTGTATGCCTACTAAATTAACTAAAGCTTAACTAAAAAATAAAATAAAATAATTATTTTTTAAATAAAGTTAAACACAGTTATGCAGAAACAAATTCACAATAAAATTAGAGCAAGAGTAAATAAAAAGCTGCCAGATAATAAAACAAATATAAAAAGTTACTAAGTTACTGATCTATCATTTAGGCTACATACTATTAAAGCCGTTTTGATTTTGCATTTGACACATATGGTATAGATATGGATCAGCTAGAGGCACATTTATGTTTACAATGACGTCATCATCTTACATTGTGCAATACTCATGTTGCTACGGAAATAATTGCGTTCACTACAATTCTGTACCGTGAATATCTCGATTTCAAGCCATGAAAATAGTCTTAATAGCTTACCTCGGGTAGTTAGCAGTTGGTGTCTGACAAGGAAAGTTAATAGTTTTTGGTTTAGTCTGGTTTCTCTTTCCTTGTGTCTCGATGATGTGAGGCTGGCTGTTATAAATGTATAGTTAAACAGCCGAGTCCCCAGACTCTAATGTAAAGCGACTGTTTTGATCTGTACTTGAGGGAGTGGGACCGTTGAGCCTGAGCCGCCCCGCTGGCAATACTGCGCATGCGCGGTAGAGTAGGAAACGACTGTGACAGCCAGTCAGTGGGAGTGTCTCCACAAAGAGCAAGTTGCATACTGAATTCAGAACCGCATACTAGCATACTACTCTTCCTATTTTCCCCTATTTCTTTCTATGGCACAAATAGTAAAAGAAAGTAGAGTGTTAGAATGCGGTTTTGAATTCAGCAATGTTTTGGCCAATAGCAGTTTTACCAAGCTGTAGTAATCAGTCGTACTTCTCCAATTCAAATTAGGCCGTGAACAGTAGGTAGGTTATGTAACTTCAGGCAGTAACAACTAATTGACATTACTACAGTCTAAATATCTTGAAAGTATGCAGGATATACAGAGAGAGGATTTAAAAGTAATTCAGTATTGGGGGGGGGGGGGGGGGGGGTTGTTACAGGGATAAGGCATGGTAGTAGGCTACTGTGAAACATTTCCAAACACAAAACTATCTCTCAACATAAAAAAACAGCAAAATTAATCAAATTGAGAAGTCGATATATTTATTTAAACAAAAAGCTATGTACTATAATAATTTCAGACAGAATAACAGATAAAAATGTGCTGATAGTCTCTATGTAAACTCTGAAGGACTGTGCCACTTACTAAGAAGCATTCAAGAGTATATTTGTTACAAACAATCATTCATCAATTTAAGTATTTAGTTTATTTAGTTACAATGTTTTAAAAGTGACTAAACTTTATTAAAATGCCATAAACAGCAATAAACACAAAAATTCATCAGTTGATCTAAGCAACATATATCTGTTCAGCCTACATTTATTACAGCAAGTTTATTCACAAGCTATATTCATTTTGGAGCTGGTGTATTTGTGAATGACTCATATAAGCGGTCCTTTAAAATAAAATAAAAATGTATCATAAAGTAGATAGTTGTCAACCTTGAAACATTTGAAATATATAATCCAATTGTCAATATAAATGTCTTTTTTTCTTTTAAAAAAGCCTAATGAGCATAGGCAGTGCTGGTCTACTGTTCAATTTTCACAAAAGATATAAAACACACATATGACAACAATATTATACAGTAAAACAGGAACCGAATCAAACAGATAGCAGCAGTCTAGAGTGCCACTAAAATAAATGGGACTTCCCAGAGTACAATTCCTTTAGACGGTTCAGCTCTTCTGTCATTTCCTGGTTCTGGTTCTCCATCATGGCGATGCGCATCTCTAAGCTCCGCACATAGTCCTTCTGCCGGCGTCTGTAGTCTTTGGCCGCCGCCCTGCAAAAAGCACAAGCAACACGGGCAACACACCACATTGACTGGCTCTGGAGCCTCTGGCCTCCAGCAAACACACATGCACACGTCACCATCTTTCGCACGCGGGACAACACAACCATGCAGCTGTCATCTTATCGAATATTACGGCGAGTGGTGGCTAGACATTGCAAGAAAAGCACGTTTGCCAATTTGTGGCAGCTCTGTAAACGATATAGTCTTTAGTGTTCGGCTTGCAACGGACTGTTATTCGGTTTTGTGACAGTATAGGTCTTTAAGAGCCTTGAGTTCTTCAATGAGCATCTTGTTCTGTTTTTCAAGCACGGCAACTCGGTTCTCGAGACATTTGACATATTCTTTCTTCTTCCGCCGGCATTCCCGGGCAGCTTCCCTGGAAGCAACAACAGAGAGGCTCTGTGAGCATGAATCCTGTAAATCTTACATATTGTTTTCAGGTCCCACTTCATGCAAGTCAGAAATGCAGAATATCATCGTGGCAAGCATGGAAAGGCAAATTAAGTCCAAACCGGGAAAGCTTGAGTTGTGAGTAGTTGTATATGTGCATGTGCAACGCAAATGATTCCACAAGCCAAGTTTTTCTATTCTAAGCATTGGCATGAAACAAAGAAAGCTTTTAGCACATGCTCCACACACTGAGACATAAGTTTCAAACCCAAGATAAAACAAGTATGAAAGCTGAAAGCAAGCCAATGGATGCAACAGAAGAACTTGTGAGGCTTCAGATGCGGAAAGAGCTGATGGAAAGACCAACAAACACACCAAGACAGACAAGCTGCTTGTAATATCATGCAAAAAGAATAGGCTGATATAATGATTTCATGCTCTTAGGCTACAGAATACAGTGGTAATCCTGGAATGGCGAAGGATGTCTGGGCATTACCTGTTTTTCATCAGTCGGTGTTCCCTCTTGCGTGACGCGTCATCATCCAGCTGCTGAGGGCTGGGAAGAGACCCGGATGAGCTGTCGTTTACCTGGGAATGTCCAGATGCGGGAGAGGAAATCTGATATGCAGACATACCTCCAGGGGTGGCTGCAAAAACACACAAACACATCCGTTTACAGAGGAACAGTTCTTTTCAAAGACTTTTATTCTTAATGTTGTTACAAACAAGAATATTTTTATTTGCTGGCAAGTAGTTGAGTTTTTGACCTTGCTAATATTTTTATTGGCCACAAAAATACCAAAATAATATTTCATTTTTATATTTATAATTATCAATAAACTGTATGTTTTCTTTACAAATGAATAAAACTATTTACAAAAAATGACCCAAATCTCTCTCACATTGGTCCCAGGTCATCTTTATTGTTTAGCCCTGCACCAGCAATATTTAAGCAATAACAGTACATTGTTGTGGTTATTGTTATGGCTGTGCTGGGCATTATTGCTATTCCGGTTATATACAGAGGTCTCAGAGAGTATTTGTACACTAATGGCATGCTATGAACACTTATGCATATAAGGCAAAATATTAAACAATTGTAAACCATTTTAATGCAAGATTTCAAACAAAACATTTCACAAGAAGAAGTGTTCTAAAGCTTTTTTGGGCCCACTTCATAACCAAGATAATGAGTGAGTTATTGTTTTTATACAAAAGCACTGTGTATGCAATACAAAAATAAATAAATCTGAAAATAAATGGTTTAGTAGAGTTAATATTACAACAAAAACAACTAATTACTTTCCAGGATTACTTTCAAGCAAGTTTCCTCTTACATGAATTATAAAATGAAAGGTTTTTTTTCCAGGATGAGTGGGACCCCTGACAGTTTGCAACAAACATGTCAATTAGGTCGAGCAGAGATTGATGACTTTATGCCTATGTCAGCTAGAAGGTGGATATTATCGAGAAAAACTCTACAAGCATACCAATGGTGACATTTAGACGTCATTGTGGTTGAGAGTTGTTAATCAGTGGTTAATGCCTCTCAAACAAACTCATTTAGTTTCTTGGAATAACATGTGTAGGACTTGTACTTACAACATCTACGAATGAGGGCAGGGGGGAGGTTTTGTAACAGTCATATGATTATCTTAGATCATTACAAACCAATCACCGTAACAAATCACAGTGAAAAGACTTGAGTGACATTGATTTTTACTCAACTGTATGATTTAAATGTACATGTATCTTTCTATTCAGGAGACTCACTTGGTTGTTGTGAACAGTGATCTGACTGTGAATAAAACTTCATTCCTGCAAAGAGCAACTTGGGAGTCGTGTCAGGTATATGCTACGCTCAAAAGACCACCACAGAGACAGTGATAGTGTTGGAAGATTATAGAGCCGACCTCGGGGTGAGGCTATAATACTCTTAGTATTAATGATCCTGTGTCGGACCAGCGTACACCTGAGAAGACGGTGAGAGTTTATAGATGCTAAAGACCTGTGAGCTCATGTGTGATTGAGGTAGTTATTGTACCTTCTTGACGGGATGTCGTCACAATCCTTCAGGGAAGTATTGGATTAGATTGTAAGTATTCAGGGAATTCATGGAATTACCTTGAGATACTGTAGTTATTATTATTAACAACTGAAAGTTGTTTAAATTGTACATGGTGAAGAAGTCAGATTTAGGTTGTATTCGTATTGAGAATTTCCACATTCTGAAGTCTGATATCATGAGTCCATGAATATCACCATGCTACTAAACAGGCCTGAGGATCAACAGAATCAAATGTCTGCAAGGTCCACAGGCATTGAATTAATACCCACTAGAGATCAGCAAACACATTGTGTTGCCACTGAGTATGTCACAGTGTTAGACTCTACACAGATCTACTCGTGGTGAGGTTATAAACTGAATTTCACGCCAATGAAGGCTCCTACATATTTGTGCAGCTTGCAACATGCAACCATCCTGCTCTTTTGAAAGCAGAGTGAATCAATTTCCACCAGAAGCCACAAACTATGTGGTCACATATTACACCAAGCAGCAGGTCACATGGGAGACTTGCACGATTGAAAGTTCTTACTTTTTGATCTCTCCTCACTGAAATTAATGAAATAAATGTACAAAGCTTATGAACAATTAAAAAATTACACACAGCAAAATAAGCAACATATCTTTGTCTCTGATTCTCGTTGTCTCCTTGGAGACTGTGGCACAGTCTAAAAGATGATTAATTTAGAAGTCTTGCTCTCGCAAAAGGAGCTGCTTGTATTCACAACATGACTCTGAACTGACGTCAATGTACATCTTATTTTCTGTTCAGCATTTACATTTCCCTGCTGGTGTTCAATTCCAGGAAACAAGATGACGTCAGCTGCACTGTGAGTGGGCAGCGCAATCATGCGTTTCAGAGAGAGAGAGAGAGCGAAAGAGGTGCTGAAAGAAACAAGTGAGGGTAACAGAGGGACTCAACAGGGAGCAATAAAATCACTTATGTAATAATTAAATTTTTTAGCCTGTTGCATGCTGTAGAGATGACCCATAGCAAGAATATAATAAGAAAACAGATTCCATACCCAAGAAAATCGTACACCATTTTCTCAGTACCATCTCTGTGTGTCTCTACCAAAACTTCAAAGTTTTGTTTGGGCATTTGAAATATTGATTGTCTTTTCATATTATCTGAACACTGTCAAATCAAATTTAAAATTACTCAACCAAATCCAGAGGAAAAACAACCAAAATAAACGGAGGTATTTTAAATGCAATCTTTAAACGTATTAAATGTAATGTTAAATGTGGTGAAAAGCGCATAATAACCACAAGAAACAGCCAACGTACCTGATTCTGTCTCATCTCCAGTCACAGCCATATATAGTGAGCTGAAAGCTAGTCTGTCTCTCTCTGCTGTCAGCATGCAATGATGCCCAAACCACAAGCTAAGTGTGCAGTCACTGTCAGGGCCATTGACATCACTATGACATCATTGGCCTCCTGATGTCAGTAACGCAGTGGCTAGCGGAGCCAGCCCTTCCTTCCCCCACCCCCCTCTGTCGGACCAAAGCAGACTATAGAAGCAAAGGCAGTTTTTTTATGTATAATACTGTCTCTAGATTTTGTTTTCTATTATGGTTTCAACAGAAATAAGATGTATTATGTACAATGTCATGTGATATTGTTTTGAAAAGCCTGCTTTTCATTTCAAGCAAGTAGTGCTGACATGAATTTAAGCAAGGCTGTGAATTGCATGAAACCTGTCAGGAACATATACGGATCACATTTCACCCAAAAATAAAAAGAAAGAATTACAATACCATTCAAATTGTTGGGGCATTAAGATGTTGTGAAAGAAATTCAGCAAGGACGCATTAAATTGATCAAAGGCGACACTGAAGACTTTTACATTGTTACAAAAATTCAGCATATTAGAATGATTTTTGAAGGATCGTGTGACACTGAAGACAGGAGGAATGGCTGCTGAAATACCAGCTTTGCCATCACAGAAATAAATTACTTTTTAAAATATATTACAAGAGAAAACATTATTTTATTTCAAGAAAATCTTTCTTGAGAAGCAAGAGGCTTCTTTCTAAAACATAAAAAAATATGACTAACTCCAAACTTCTGAACTATATCTAAAAAATAATTAAACCTATTTTTAGGAAAACTAAGACTTTTTTGCAAAACCGTTCTCGTTACTTAACTGTCATGGAATTAATGTCAAAGGCAAACAAAAATAATCTTAATGGTCCAAAAAAAAAAAAAAGGAATCATTGTCACTATACAAAATATAATTTATTTTGAGGCCAAAAGTTATCAGAGCATGTTCTCATAAGAATTACCCAAGCTTTATAATGGGAGTGAATAGACCCTGAGTCTATCATAAAAAAAAAAGTCCATCATAAAAATAATCCATACGGCTCCAGGGGGTTAATAAAGGCCTTCTGAAGCGAAGCGATGCGGTTTTGTTTCTAACTTTATAAACTATAATCACTGGTTTCTGGTAACGGTCGTACACGAGTCCAGTTCGGGCAGAGGAGTGACCTCTGGCCTGAGTGTGTCTGACCCTTTATTAATCCATTGGCGCTGTATGGATTACTTTAATGATGGATGGATGGATGGATGCACTTTTTTGGACTTCAAAATCTAAGGTACCATTCACTCCCATTATTAAAGCTGCAGTCGGCAAGTCTGGCAGATTGAGTGGACTTAGCCAAAATTTTGAATGTTTACAACTCTCATGCCCCTCCCCCACTACCAACGAGCACCCGCCCATCGTCAGTGCGTGTGTACCTGATTTTCTGTGAACGCGTCCGTCTCTTCAGCATCGATCAACACCATGGACTCGGAGGTAGGCTGCCCTGGCTAATCTATCCATAGATAGCAATAACCGAGGAATTGGAAGCTTGTTAGTAGATTTTCTCTCCGCCATCACGCTTCGTACAATCTTTAGGCGAACTTCAGGCGTGTCGTGTGCATGTGATATTGTAATGTGCGCGTCTGCGCGAGGGAGGGGGGATCTGTGGCGTGTGCACGAACTGTGATTGACAGTCAGATCTCACACCCCCCTGCGCTGATTGGACCCGATGATCCGGGAGCGGTGGATTTTTGCAAAACAAATAACACGCTCCAGGTGGAGTTAGAAGCTCGGGTTTTTTTCTAAAACCACCTTATTTATGTTGTTCTGTCGGATTATAGTGTCAATTTCACTGAATTTGATCAAAAAAAAAATGTTGCCGACGGCAGCTTTAAGCTTGGTTTTGTCTATATGGTATTATAACAAAATGAAAGTATAATCCAAATGAATGTAATAAATGACAACATCATTACCTTGGCCAGTATTGTCAGACACAATGTAGGTGCCATTCCTGGAGTGGACAGCAAACTGCATTATGGGAGACCTAGGCCATGAAGTGAAGGTTTCATATCTCTGCTGGCAGGGGAGAAATTGGACACTGCCGCTCTGGTTGACGGAGACTTCAGAATAATAAAACAAAAGTCACATGAGGACAAGCCTGTGCATTTGCATACTTTTGATTTTACAATGATGTTTAAACAATCACCTACAGTGGCCTCAAAAAGTTTTTTTAATTCTTTTTTAAAGAAAGACAGCACAAGCACATTTTTAAAACATTTCACAAAAAAGGTTTGCTGAGTTTTAAATAACAAAATAGATTTAAATTGCGCAAAGTATTTGAATACTTTTACTGGATGTTAAACGTAACGAAAAAATGGCTCAGAAAAGTAAAGTTAGTTGTTTGGGAATAGCCATTTGGTTTGATATTTTATTATATAATGCAATGGCATTTATTCATTTTAAAGTGTAACTTAAGAGTGTGTCCAAAAGTGCTTAAATAGATTTTGGAGCCACTGTACATGGGAAATATGTCTTTGAAATGCCTCACTGAAAGGGCCTGCATTGGTGTTGTTGAAATTATTTCTTGAGGATGCCTCAGTGTCAAACTTCTTTTCTTCATCTTCATCTTTTAGACAGTCACCCAGATGTGTACTGGTAGAAGAGTCTGGGAGATCCCCTCTAGCGTTTTCATCTTTACAAATTACTAATGATGCCTGAGTAGAAATAGGTTTTGATTATTAAGATTTAAAAAATAAATAAAACAAATCATCAGAATATTTTTCTTTAAGAACTATTCCTTAAAAACTTCTTTTCTGAATCCCTGATTTCTACCTGCCATATACATAGGGTTACATATAGGCTACCTTGTGGTGATCTTGTGATGAATACCTACAGTAATCTGTGAGGTTTAGATCACACACATATGATTTTCCAAAGCACAAAAGGTCATTCCTACGCTTCTTTCCACCTGCCACCTACATGTGCGACCAGATCACAGTCACACATGTCTGAACCCACTGTCTTACTCAATCACGCAGAGACACCACATAACACAGAAGCTGTTCAGAGGAGACTGTGCACTGTTAAAAATGATAAATTGAATTTTAAATGGAACCCCTGTGACCAGAGGTGGTAGGTGCATCCCAATTTGAGTACTTATGCACTATTCTGTGCTGTTTTGCAGTATAAATAGTGCGAGTAGTGTTTACACTGCATTTAAGTCCATTTATTATGCCCTTCCCGTGCTAACTTCCCTGTTTTGTAGTATAAATAGTGCGAGTAGTGTTTACACTGCATTTAAGTCCATTTATTATGCCCTTTCCGCGCTAACTTCCCTGTTCCCTCCAACTCGTTCACTCGGATGTACATCATTGTTTAAGTTGCACGAGTGCCCTCTACTGGCGGAACCCTTGCAATGTGTTTAAATGGAATGGGCCTAGGCCCTAGACAATACAATAAACTATAACTGTGTAAAAAACAGTCAGCTTAAGGTAGCTATAAGTATTACACAGTTGAATGTATGTCAAAATAACTCCAATATCATATGATAGAGTTGTGGGGGGTGGGGGTAAATTAAGCGTGATCTGCTGTGATGTCACAATCGTGTTGCATTGTGGTCTATGGGTCTGCCTGAAGTGTACCTACTGAATAGACTTGGGCTGCATCCGAAATCACATACTTCCCTAGTATGTAGCAGGCGTATGTGACAAAAGTATGTCAGAATTCAGAGTACTCATAAAAAAGAAGGCAAAAAGTCCCCGGGATGACCTACTTTTGGCTAGATTCTTAAGTGCGCATTCGATGGACACTTTACTATCCCGTGAGGCGATTTATGAATGGAGATGAAGCTACTCAACTGATGCATGATAATGACAACATGGCGAATATAGTACGTCCAGATTATATTCATACTGCACACATTAACACTATATAGAACGTACTTTTTAGCGGCCATTAAGTTATTACTTATTCAAAATAAGTACCTACTCAAGAGACCTGATTTCGGATTTGATTTAAGCAAATCAGCCTGCGTTATTTCAGCTTGTTCTTTTTAAATAATTGTATCTAACAGCAGAATTCATGGTGAAAAACTACATTACCCATGATGCTGTACAGAAAATTAGACCAAATTAGTTTGTCTGTATATAATATTATGTAATAGAATCTCTCTCTCTCTCCCTCTAATATATATAGGCTATATATATATAAATATATATACAAAAAAACTTAAAATATATATATATTTTCATATATATTATCAACATTTGTTTTATATCTCTTCAAAAATTCGCTTATGCTGTTCGCAATGCTACATGGGATTGTAGTTCCTTTCCTCAGTAAAGCTATTAAGTACACAGTCTTGTACCTTTGTCATTTTTTCCGATTTTCAAAAAGTTTTTGCTTCAAATCAAAGTTTGTAATATTATGATTCACCTAGTAGCTGATTGACTTGGTTCATGACTTATAACTCTTTAACTAAGACTTTTTAAAAATCCCTATGGGGAAAAAAGGATAGAAAATATAACTTAACGTTACTTCCGGAATCAGCGCTGCTGAAGAAAGACTATTCATACACTAACTTACACGGTTGAGTACACATAGTGACATAGTGAATAAGTGCGTCAATTAGGACAAACCCTACATTTATTACACAGAATTACCCTTTGATTTAAGTTAAACTGAAATCCCCTAAATTGTGGCAGTAAAGACAGTGACTTTTAAGTTGTAACGTTAGCATTCAGTTAACTTTAACGTTAACGTTACCTGTGCATCTTCTGCAGACCGAGTGATTGTTTGTCTTGCATCTCCTGCATCCATACTGCATACACTAAAGAGATAACAAAAATAGCATTTCTGAGTCTCAGATAAAATAAAAAATAAGTAAATAATAATAGTAATAAAATACAAATCACACTCGGAGTGGTCTGAAAAGAGATTTAGCCTAAATTAGGATGTAATACATAAATATTTTAAGGTGTGAGGAGTAGGCCTATCGATACTGAATGTTTAACCTAGCTAGGTTTTGAGTTAGAAGATAACTTATGGTTTTCAAAAATATACTAGTTCTTCTCACAACAAATTTGAGATGTCCTTTAAATGCTTTAAAAAAGTGTCAAGGGACAGAAAAGTTAATGTATTCGTCGAATGCCATCTAATATTGTAGTTTAAAACAATTTCTTACCTTCTTTTTTTTATGAGAAAGTTTGTATTGTAAAGCGATCGAGTACAGTCGTCGAGTAACGTACACAGTGAGGCGAGCGGTTTGGTTTGTAACGGTCAATTTCATAATAAGCGCGAGCTTCAAAGTAAATTGACTCGCGCGCAGTAAAACAATATAACCTGTACTACGATTTTTAGGAATTTAAGCATGTAATTCCATATTTGGGATGCCAAAAATAAGAGAATAAACCACTGGAAGAGAGCTGGGAAATTTAATACATTGTCTTGAACGTTTTCTATAATAATAATAAAGTTAATTGACATGGACTAATGGCGACATCCAGTGATTGAAGTTGGAATAGAATCACGTTCACGTGTCCTCTCCAGTCATTTTTGATTACTAGATAATTATTTTATTTATTTGATAAATCGTCATTTTAAAAAAAGGCATTTGATAGGGGTTTTCCATGACTAGAACCTTTAAGACAGTGTCCTTAATTGCTAACACATCAAAATTAAAACTAGAAAACTCCTAATTTATTATTGTATTTATTTGTTGGTCTTTTTTGAAAATACAAAACAAAAACACATTAAACATTACAAAACACTCTTTAACCGAAGTGACATAAGCAATGTTTAAAGTAAAAAGACAATGAAATTCAGTTACTGTGTAATCTTGAGGAAACAAGCAATGTAGAGTTTTGGGTCAATAATAACTAAACTCAAATTCACCTCCTCAAAGGTAACCACCAGTAGTGTTATCAAATCAACTAAATTGAGTTTTCTTTTTTCTTGAATTAAGCACATAAACAATTTACCATTTAAAATTTCGCAAACTCAGTGCGATTCCAATGTTAATTTTTCGGTCAGACTTTAACAGTTAAGAAAACCAAGCCAGAGGTACACAAATGAGTAAGCATGCTCTCAGCACCAATACAGCTCAATCAACCAATTTATGTACACACACAGGCAATTAGTGCAACAATTAACTGCAGCGAGAGCGTGTAGAGTGATAAAACTTATCAACTAAAAACAGGCATATGAAGCGGAGGCACAAACCCTAAGGGTTCGTCTTCAAGCGGGGCAAAGCAGTAACAAACACACCGTCACCCAGAGAAGACGAACCATGCCTGCAGTTACAAATACCCAAATTAAAACCAGGAAAAATAACAAACAAAAAAAGTTATTTTAAATGCTAACGTTATTAATATCTTGTATGAAATAACAATTAAGACATTGCATTTAATGTACAATTGTTTTTCTCCCAATCCCTTTGGATTTTTGCTTGAGATAACTGCTGATGGTTTTGCATCTGTCATAGGTGGTAGAATGAGCTAGTGCTGATGGGATTTTTTTTTTGTCTCTTTTTTTCCTTTTTTTTAAATATATACATGCATTCAATAGGTATTCCAATAAAACTAATTCCAACTCCCTTTCCGGTTTCACCAATTAAAGAGTTAGCTAAAAACTGCAAGACAGTCCACACAACACAATTCAGCATGAAGAGCTTGTCTGTTCTTCGGCCGTGAGATATGTCGTAGAATGAGTGAAGGATGGGAAGTTGTAGAGCCGGACTGGGAAGATACTCTTTCCTTTCATCTGCCAACTGGAGTCGGATTCACATTATGTTTGGAAGGAAGAGCAACTTGCTGATAGCACTTGTAGTGTCAGCTCCAATTGTAAAATACTGGACAGTGAGAATGCATATCTACCATCTTTTGACCTAAAGATGACAAAAAGAGAATTATTTCAAATAGGGACAACAAAATCATGTTATTTTGTTGGTGTATACACCAGGGATTCTCAACTCTGGCCCTCGAGATCCAATTTCCTGTGCAGTTCATCTCCAACCCTAATCAAAGGTATTAAGATGTGTTTTGGTCGATCGGATCACAAGTGGACGACGCTAAATACAGGTGTGAACAGGGTCTAAAACGCTTTGAGCTTGTCCGCTTTCAACCACTTCCAGAGGTAGTCAAAAACGCATTCGCCCGGATTGCTTTCGTAGTGTAAACACGTGGTCAAATGTGTTCGAACAGCCACAAAAGACCCCCTTTCTCACTGCCTACTGACTTAATGAGTAAACGTTACGAAACAAAAAGCTTCTGCTTTCCGTGTGTTTTTCCGTCATCTCCGGGTGCATATATATGTAAATTGCGTGAGCTCACTTCGTCCGTTAGATCAAAAGATCTGAAAAAGCCCATACATTAACCTGCCTATAGACCAGGGTTTCTCAAACTCGGTCCTGGAGGGCCACTGTCCTGCACAGTTTAGCTCCAACCCTGATCAAACACACCTGAGCAAGCTAATCAATGTCTTCAGGATCACTAGAAACTCACAGCTAGGTGTGTTTGATCAGGGTTGGAGCTAAACTGTGCAGGACAGTGGCCCTCCAGGACAGAGTTTGAGAAACCCTGCTATAAGGCCCGTTCACACCAAGGACGATAACTATAAAGATAACGATAAAGATATAATTCTAAAAATCGTTCTCCATATTAAAGAATAACAGAGTTCACACCACAACTATAACGATAAAGATATGAGGAACGATATCGTTGGGATCACTTTCAGAACGATTTTTTTCCAGCTGTCGAACGATAAAACACTGACAGCCAATCAGAATCCATTCTAATTTAAAGGTCTCGCGCATTTAAAATGGCAGATGACATTGCAGAGAAGTTAATCGTCGAGGTACAAAAAAATCCTCCACTGTTTGACAAGTCAAACCCCCTTTTCAAGGATACGTTAAAAAAGATGGATATATGGAAAGCAATCGGTCGTATCCTGGGAATAAATGGTGAGAAGTATTAACGATGAGATATCATGCAGTTTAGCATAGTGTAACAAAATTACCTCAGGTAGGCTATCCAGCGCTAGTTTTGAGTAGCATTAAATTTACTTTAGTTAAATTTGTTTGGCTCTTGCTGATGTCCTCTTTCACGATGTCCAGGATGTCTTGAAACTGTTGTTGACTCATTCGAAAATATGAATAAAATTTGTCTTCAAAAGACGACAACTCTCTAATCAGAGTGACGGATTCTCCCAACTCCTCTCGTCTTTTAAGGATATCGTGTACCCAAAAGCGCCTGTTTTTCTTTTGATATATTTTTGTAACGTAAAGCAGCAGCAGGTTTTCCATTTTCGCTACTTTGAAACCGCAGCGCGGGCGCGCGCGCGCTTAGAATAAAAAGACCGTTATCGGTCGTTGGTGTGGATGCATATATAGTTATCTTTATCGTTATCGTACTTGGTGTGAACGGGCCTATAGACCCTCCCCTCGAAGAAATCAGGACAGAAGTGGTTGAAAGTGGACAAAAGAGAAGTATTAATTACCATGTGTAAACAGGAATGTGTCTCCCTCATCTACTTGTGATCCAATTGAACAAAACATATCTTAATACCAGGTGTAAACGGGGCCAAACAAACCTGAACAAGCCAATCAAGGTCTTCAGGATTACTAGAAAGTTGTAGGAAGGTGAGGAAAACGGAAAACGGATCTCGAGGGCCAGAGTTGAGAATCCCTGATAAACTCAGAGAAGGTGCGATCACATTAGCAAAATTTGGTGAAATTTTACAGGCAAAATTACTCTATTGTAAATAGTGTAGCAATGTATGAAGAACAGCTCACACAGGAATCACTTCTAAACTAAGCAGCTGTCTGTCAGTCAACTTGGTGAATTCACGTGACCAACTGAACCCAATTCGAAATCTGCATGAGGAAATCTTTCGTCCTCACATGAAATTCCCAATAATGGTGTAGAATCCTGGATTTCACCAGTGAAAATGTGAGCGCACCTTAAGAGCTGGTAAACGTGGGATTTGCACTCACAGTGTCGTGTTCACCACTGCGGGGGCACGTAACTGTAGGTAGGAGTGGCGGGTTGGCGGTACGTGGGCATTGAGGGGTGGGGCGCGACCGGGGTTGGAGAGTGAGTAGTTAATAACGTCCCTGCGAAGGAAAAAGTATTTTACCCTTTTTTGTCCAACTACATGAATTTCCATTGATTATTTCCAAGAGACTCACCAGCTGACATCGCCATGGTGGTGCCTCCAACCATTCCCATGGCGACTCCATTAGGACGGGGTGCGGGAATTTGAGGGGCATACATTGCCGCCGGCATGCCGTTGGGCTGGACCACCGTTGTATGATGAATGACATGGGGCGGCGCTGCGTAAAGGGGCTGTGTGTAGTAAGTGCCTTGCTGCTGTGGAAAAAACATCTAATCTCTTAAAATACAGGCCAGGGTTGACATTACTTATGCTGAAAGACGGCTTGAAACGGAAGTTGCGATAGTATTTTCTTTCCTATATTGAGACATAAATCTGAGTGAAACGACTTCTCAAACAAGAAAAAAATTTAGGGTGGGACTTGATTTTGTCCTTTGGAAGTTGATTGGATGGTTGTCATTTGCTATTGCTGTGATGTCATGTGAGTGACAGGTTGTCCCGCCCTCATGCCAGTAGGTCATCAGAGAAGTCGTTGCAAGAGGGAGGGGAAGTTACTTCGATTTTTTTTTTTAAATACTGATAAATCATTCATAATAAATACTGCAAAATTCCATAAAAAATAAGAATTGTACATTTTGATTTCATGGTGACATCGCCTTACCTGTGCGTAGGGGTTCTGCTGGGGGTAGGGACTTCTCACAGGGTAGACGGCAGCAGGGTAGGGGTTGGGTGATGAGGAATAGGGGGGTACAGCACCTGTTGTAGGGGAGCAGGACATTTTGAAAGGGGTCCCGGGAGCATAACCTGTTGGGATGACAATGTATTTAAAGAGGTAATGAAAATAAAGTAATTTGTAACATTGCTTTTAAAAAGTGAGCATCACACATGACCCTATGAATAAAAGTAGTTGGATAAAATGAAGTACCACCCTGTATTTTTCTCGAACATATTTTACACTGGAAATATGCAATTTTGTAGTGATGCACCGAAATTTTGGCAAACAAAAATATTCGTCCGGTTCAAAATCAGCAGTGTGTGTTGACTGTTTCAGTGTCTATTTCGTTAGCGATTTGTCATTTTTAATCAATCTTCATTTTGATGAGCTGGGATCTTATAGTATATGCTGTTTTCAGATAATGGGTGAACAAAACTTAACATTATTTGTAGCATACCTAGTACCATCCAATAATAGCAATATGCTTTGTCACTTTTAAAATGAAAAAGTCTAAGCCTGATTCTATCAATTTTAAAAGGAAATTCAAATAAAATGTTGTCTTTAAGGCCGACTGCACTATATTACATTATTATATTTTTACTTAACCTGTTGTCTTTAATATTTAATGTATATTTGAATAAATTTGTCATGAAAGCAAGAATTTATTACAGCCACCATTTAAATGTTTATATTTCAACAATAAACTGGAGTATAAACATAATTATAGGCCTGTCATTAGAAAGTTGATATAAAACTGCCTTACATGCAACTTAAATGTGTATATACAACATAGTTTTTATTTGACTATTTATTATTAAATACATTTGATTAGTAAACTGATTATTAAATACATTAGATTTTCAATTTCTCAAAATGAAAACTTTAACTTTCATTGTTTCTGTAAAAGAAAAATAATAATTTTGGTGCATCACTAATGATTATGAAAGCAAAATGGGCAGTGAATGTCATTTCAAGTTGACTGTCTTTAAGCTGTACTGTTGATGTATAACACGAAACGTTAAAGAAAAATACTGAAAATTAAAAACAAAGTAAGCACCAAGAACTCCACTTTCTAGCTTCTTAAAACATAGCAAAAATCAAAACCTATGAAAATATTACTTGGCTGAGCAAAGGAGAGCCCTGTAATAACTCATTGCATTATTAACAGCTGTGATTTGGCTGAAAAAGCTGAGTGAGTTTGGACTTCTCGTACCTGTAGGAAAGGCTGGATTAGCACCAGGGTAGATGCTGGGAGAGTACGCTGGAGCTGCCGCTGCATAACCCACAGGAAAACCCGCTGCAAGAAGTCCAGGAGAAATAAATAAGTAAATAAAATCACAGCCATAAACATTAACAACAAAGACAATATGCTGGAACTTAATTGCATAGTGTGAAAACTCCAAACACTTCCTATCGATTGCATGCAAGTGAGACAGAGCTCATCTCTGGTTACCTGGGTATCCTATTCCTTTAGGGTTGGCATAAGGAACCCCTGATGACGCAGGGTTATAAACAGGGTTCATGATGTTTATCTTTCTGCACCTTTAAAGAGGAAGGCAGCATTAGACATTACATACAACCAAACAATGACCTATTACTAGACAGTTGTATTGTGCATCACTTTTCTTTGGAAAAATGACAGGCCAAAAATGTATGCACCTCTTGATTGAAATAAATGTTGTGAGTTTCTATCATGAGGTGCATACATTTTTGGTCAATATCTTGTATTGACAATGCAAGAGTCCAGTATTCTGTAAAGTCTCCTCCAGCACAAACAAAAAAAACAATGAATTTAAGGTCTGGACTCAGAGTGAATTGTGTGAAAATGATTCTTCACGCTCCCTCCTAACCATTCTTTCACAATTTGAGCCTGATGAATCTTGACATTGTCATCCTGGAATATGGCCATGATGTGTATCATACATGGCTGTTTAAGAAATTATTAAAATGGTTCTCCATACTGGCTATTGGACACAAAATAATACATATCAGTATTGGTAAGGACAAAGAAAAGAAAAAGAACATTTGCCAAGGTTCAGTTGTATCATGTATTTTAATGAATTCAGTCTCTCTATAACCACAAGTCATCCTCTCTAGACCTGTCAATCAAATTTGATGTCTGGAAACACAAAGCCACATATATTTTGACAGATTTTTAATGCATTGCATGAGCTCAGTAAATGTAAATGTTCATGCAAAAAGATAGATCCTGTGTTACTCAATGATTCATCAAGAAATTGTCGAGATTATGAAAAGGAATGTGTTAAACCGCGTGCTGATGTCAGATGCAACGTCGAGTGAGTTGGTTGAGTGCATCCGAGATATGAGATTCAAAGCATGCACCAACATGTAATTGAAAAAAATATTTATATATATCTGATCCAAAGCCAATGTGCATAACGCATCGGATTCGATGCATCTGCCTCAGTGCCTCTTCTGAAACACAAGTGTGGTTTTCAATTAGCCTGAAGTCCCGATTGTAAAATGACTCTAACGTTACCGGTCGGCCAATTAATATTTTACATGCAAGGATAAAAGGATAGCTTTTAGCATCGCTGCATATGACGACCGTGCTTTTATGCGCAAACACATCATGATAATAGACGTGACATTGTGCACGCAGGATGCAGTGCAGCGGCTCGGTGTTACAGGCCAACAGCAGCATCTCGCATCCCACTTTATCCCAATTCACTAACGTTACATGTCCCAGTCCTCAATCCATCCGCTTATTTTTCCCCCAAAAAATCCCGCACAAGTGGGCAGCTAAAGCCATGTATATTAATCGGATAGTGACTGTGGGTACGTACGGTCGCTGGTTGTTTTTGTAGCTTGCGAATTAATCCAGTATTTCGCTCGCGTCTGATGATGTTGTCTGTCTCGCGCTCTTACGTCGGATGCGAACGCTACGCACAGCAGCGGAGCCCTGGCAGCACCGTGCGTCACTTCCGCATCTGGTACAAAGCGGAAGAACGTATTCAAATCCAATCGGGAATGCAAGCCGGGTTTTTTTTTTTATTAAAATATGTAATTAGCAAATTTTTATGTCTAGATTTGAGTGGTTGTTATTATTAAATAAAATCGCATGCTATGAAATAGGCCACTATATGTTTAAAATGTGTAATCATGTGTTTACGTTCGTGTTGTGGGTCAATTTTACTCCAGTTTTACCTGGTTTTACCTTGTGTTATATTATATATGCATGTTTGGTAATATATGTAAGATATTTTAAATAAAAGTGGAAAGGTTTTGCCTCACCCTCATTTTTTTTTCTTTTTTTTTTCCTTTGTCCTTGTTTTTTAAAAACTTATATATATATATATATATATATACACACACATTATTGCAAAACGACAACTGTGCATTTGATTATCTTCATAAGTTATTGTTTTTTGAAAATGTCAACTTTGGTTATTTAAAGCCTGATAACGGTGGGCCCGTTAAAAAAAATTCAAATGTATACATTTTTTTCAACAACATACAACAATTTTCTTCAGAAATAGAAAGCTATGTTATTCAGTTAGTACTAGGAAAGCTATAAAGATCGCTATATCTTTTTAAGGTGTTTTGTTTAATACCAAGGTATAGTGTTTATTTGTGGATCGACTTATCTATATATTTTAATTATTATATATAAAATAAGCCCGTTCTTTTAACCCCCCGGCTGTGTTGTTATGTTGTTAATATGTACGGTTTCCTAAAGGGTTAAACACGGAGCAAGTTCATGATGATGGTGTGATGATGAGGTCATCATGAGTACGGTAGCCTCTCTCTCTCTCTCTCTCTCTCTCTCTCTCGCTCTCTCTCTCTCTCTCTCACACTCTCACTCTCTCTCTCTCTTTCTCACTCTCACTCTCTCGCTCTCTCTCTCTCTCTCTCTTCCGGGCTTGTGTGTGTCGCTGTTCTCCTGACCGTCTCAGTAGGAAACATGGCGGCCGTCAGTAAGTACTTGACAGCGAAGAACTCCGCTGTAGCTGGCGGTGTCCTACTCGTTTTATACATCCTAAAGCAGAGACGAAGATCCGCTGGACTTAACAGGTATGTAAAAACGCACATTAAGTGTCTAATGCATGAATTCAGATAAGGACTGGAGTTCAGTGTCAGAGTGACCCCAGCAAATTTAGTCTAGTTTGATGGCCATGTGTCAAAAAACCTAATATACTGCGATGCTCCAAATGTGCTGTCTAGGTAGGCAGCTCTGTAGGTTTTAAGACGCAGCCTATATCATGACCTTTGAAATACAATCATTTAAATCCAGATGAAGAAGTTTATTGAACATGATTATTAATTGTTGCAGTCTCACTGTCCAACAAAGGACTCTTTCATAAAGGACAGTGTTCGTTGGACAAATGTTGCCACAGTTTGCATAATAATAAAAAATATATACAGTAGTTTTTAGTGGTTGAAATAATCAAAAATGATTCATGCTTGCACCTTGAACTCACTTGATTTCTGAGCATTGAGCATACTTTTCACACAAAAAATAAATGCACTATATTTATATAGCGCTTCATATTCAATATGATTAGACCTAATCAACTACTATTGTTTACTGGTGCTATTATTATAAATTATTATCTATTTCATCATTCTCAACAGGAAGAAGAGTTCTCCCAATGATCTGAACAGTGAGGTGAGAGAACTATATGTGTATAGTATATATAATATAAGTCTTTTACTGGGTTTGCTGTTGTAGTAATCTGTTATTCAGAGTTTTAATCAAGGTACTGAATGTCCTTGAACAGAACTTTCTGATAGTCTGTACTTTTTTTCTGCAGTTTCTACACATTTTCACTATTCATTTATTTATTATTACTTAATAAGTGGCAATCATGATCTTTAGTTCAAGGTCTGGCTGTGTGAAACTATATTCCATGAGTTTCCTTTGACTTTCAACACTTGTTGTGTTTGAAAACCAACAGAAAGATGGCAAGAAAGAGAGAGCCGCTGTGGACAGGCTTTTTTTCATCCGGATTGCACGGATCCTCAGGATTATGGTGCCGAGATTGTTGTGTAAAGAGGTGAGAGAGTTGTAACCTACTTTTAACCTACGACAGTTGTTACTGAAACTGGAAGTTGGATTTGCTGTTTCGTGAGCAACAAATCAGCATATCAGATTTGAAGGATCATGTGACATTGAAGACTATAGTAATGATGCTGAAAATTCAGCTTTTCATCACAGGAATAAATTACATTTTAAAATATATTCAAATAGAAAAGAGTTTTTTAAAAATATTAATAATATTTCATAATATTACTGTTCTTACAGTATTTATTTATCAAATAAATAAAGCCTTGGTGAGCAGAAGAGACTTCTTTCCAAAAAAAACTCCAAAATATTAAATAATATTGTGTGTAAATCTGCTAAATATAAGTAAATGATTTCAGTTCATTATTGTTTTTCACTTTATTTACTTATTTATTTGTGTTTGTGTGTGTCACAGACATGGTACCTGTTCCTGATCGCAGTGATGCTTGTGACTCGGACCTATTGCGACGTCTGGATGATTCAGAACGGCACTATGATTGAAAGGTACTGCGTGGATCCAGACTTCAAATTTGTTAGTGCTGTCAAATATATCACTATTTCACTTTTTGAAGATGCCAGGCATCCAGCTAAATATTGCTTAAATGTGATTTGATTGTATTTTTTATTTGATTTTTTAATCTTTGACAGTGGAATCATTAGCAGAGATATCAAATTGTTCAAGAGGCACTTTTATTCCTACCTGACTGTCATTCCTGGGGTAATTTACTGTGCCTTCATGTGCTGTGAAAACTAATGTATTGTTACAGTTGTGGTGGCATCATGTAATTTACATCACCTGTCCATTGTGTTTCCTCACATGCTCACTTTTCAGATCTCCTCTGGTCTACAAATGTAGTCATGAATGTGTGCTTCCTTAAAGAGAATTTGCATTCATTTTGTTTTTCATGCACATGAAGGAAAGAATGGCAGGATGTGTGTTTATTCCCTTCTGCATTAACTCTGACCCCATGTCTGCATGTGTTTGTGTGCACGTTGTGGTTTGCAGTGCGATCATTGGTCGATCCACTGAAGGTTTCAAGAAGTACTTATTCAACTTTATCACGGCCATGCCAATTGTAAGTTTCTGCTTTTATCAGAGTCGGTAGTAATTGTTAATAGTCAGAGGAGTTCTGAGAATATTAACAGTCTAATCTATGAATTCAGCACTAAAACTGCTTCCCAATAATAACCTTTCCTGTTGACATCAGAACTTTTATGACTTAAATGCATTTGTTTAATATCAGTAACAGAGCTGCATGCAAGAATTGTATGAGTTTGTTGGTATAGAAACATGGTGTAAATGGTTGCATTTCAATCTTTCAGATTGCCTTGGTGAACAACTTCCTGAAGTTGGGCTTGAATGAACTGAAGCTGTGCTTTCGTGTGAGACTTACCAAACATCTCTACGATGAGTACCTGAAGTAAGACCCATCACTGCCGTGACATTTGCCCCTTTCACACAGAAATGCCGGTAAATTACCGTACAATTTCCAGAACGACTTTATCGGTAAATACACAAACGTGCTGTTCACACATGCAATGGCATTCTGTCTTTTCAGCGGTAAGATACCATGTTCGTCTAGCACGTTTATAGAAAAACATATAAAAGCAGTGGAACATACCGTAAATAGCTCAGACAGAGCTTTATGATTTCCTCAAAGCAAACTTCTTACGTCAGCATGTTCAGACCTCATAAACTTCATTCTTTGTTCACACATAGCATCATAACGGTAATGTTACAACTTCTCATACCGGGAAATTGCCAGAACTGATTTACCGGCATTTTTGAAAAGGTCCTGTTGTTCACATATGATCTCTTTAATACAGTAATTTACCAATTAAGACTGTATGTGTGAAAGGCGCTAATGTTCCAACTTAAATATTCTTTACAAAAATGAAAAACTGCATAATTCTATTTTCGCAAGCAATGCATTATTATTACATTTGCTCATACTGGATTATGCGTTTGTTGTAATGTACTAAATTATGATTTATTAAAATGGATGCATTGACATAAAAATTCTGAATTATTTTGTGTAAATATAAATTTTTGTGAAAAAATATTTAAAATAAGTATATAATGCTTAAATTTTCAGATTAATTTAAAATTTTAGTCTTAAAAATATTAACTGACCACTATGTAGAAAGGTAATGGAAATGTAAACATTATATGAAAAATACTTTAAACAAAAAATATTATAAGTAACAAAACTAATATCAGCCAATAACTGTTATGGTGGCAATATAAGGACACCAGATTGTTGAGGAGAGTCAGCTTTTACCTCAGTGAGTGATAGGACTGATGATTCTCTGAAGAAAATGTAAGAATCGAATTACTAATGTCACTATCTTTGGGTTCTTAGGGGATATACGTACTACAAAATGGGAAACCTGGATAACCGCATTGCTAATGCTGATCAGCTGCTGACGCAGGATGTGGAAAGGTTCTGTAATAGTGTTGTGGAGCTTTACTCCAACCTCAGCAAGGTACAACACACTTTTGTCTAAAATACTAGTTTTACTTTCCCATTAAGAGCAGTTTCTTTTATTTAGATGAACTGTGTTTGCAACAATCTATTTTTTTACTTCCCCCACCCCTCTCCAGCCGCTGTTGGATATCGGCTTGTACATATTCAAATTGACAACAGCGATCGGAGCTCAGGTGAGTTTAGGAAAGACGATGTGAAATTCTTCTTTGGATAAATGCCACTGGATATTTTGAAGATCTGTTGGTCTCTTCGCACAGGGTCCCGCGTCTATGATGACTTACCTACTCATCTCCGGCCTCTTCCTGACCCGTCTGCGCAGGCCGATCGGTAAGATGACAGTGACCGAACAGAAGTACGAAGGAGAATACCGATACGTCAACTCTCGTCTCATCACAAACAGGTGAGCTTTCCTAGTTGTGTCTATCTAACTGTATAGTTTTGTCTACTATAAATGTTTTTTTTTTTTCTCAAATTTTGATGCACACTTGTATTACAGTGAGGAGATTGCCTTCTACAATGGAAATGTCAGGGAGAAACAGACCATTCATTCAACCTTCAAGAAACTGGTGAGTATGTGACCATATGAATCTCAGCTGTAATAATCACGATTAATCGATTTGACAGCACTATATGTTTTCTTTATAAGTATTATTTATTTAAAATTTTATTATTAATTAATTAAAATATTAAGGCTATTGCAGCTTTGTTTCCAATCAAACTCTTTATTATTATTTTCTGAAACAAAATCAGATGAGAAACTCTGTGTTTTACAGATTTTACAACATTACTACTAATGTCCATATTTTCATGATATGCATTTATGTTAACACTACATGCATTTATGTTAATCGATTTGACAGCACTTGTGTGTGTGTATACATATTATATACAGTATTTACAAACGTTTATGTTAGATGCGATTAATCATGATTAATCGATTTGACAGCTCTACTTATAACTAAAATCAGATGTTTTAAATGATGCAAGTGAATTTAGGATTCACAACATTCTAATGTACATTATGAAAAATCTTTTGTTATATTCTTTTTGTTTACATTTAACAGTGTTATTACATTATTAGCGTTTTTTTAGCATTTACCTTTGTGATCATGCAAAGGTAATCTGAATGTAAAAATCGATGAAATGAGCATCCACAATTAAATATATATAATACTCTAATATCGGATTATAATCTGTATGTTACTGATATAAACCCTTAAAATGAAGGTTTGCATGGCATGGTTCATCTTGAGATCTGAGTTTATTGGCTGAACTGAGTTTGTTTGCAGGTCGATCATCTGCACAATTTCATCTTCTTCCGTTTCTCCATGGGTATGGTGGACAGCATTATCGCCAAGTGTAAGAGGAAGTTTCATTATCTTGCCAAGATAACATATATACACATGAACATGGACTGTAAAAGATGAATGTTGTTCTCTCTTGTTCCAGATTTTGCTACCGTTGTTGGGTATTTAGTGGTGAGTCGTCCATTCCTTGATTTGTCTCACCCTCGACACCTGACCAGCACCCATGCTGAACTGCTGGAGGTAAAACTTCACTCCTGACATTGTGATTATCCCTACAGTAGTTTGTAGCCCTTGATTGCATTCACAATGCACGCTATTTCCGAGCAAAACGTAATATTTATTTGAAATAATGAAGTACAGGGCTTGATTATCCATGTTCTCTTGCAGGACTACTACCAGAGTGGCCGCATGCTGCTGCGTATGTCGCAGGCGTTGGGCAGAATCGTCCTTGCAGGCAGAGAAATGACACGTCTGTCAGGGTAAAAGTTCACACATCCTCATCACAGTGCATCAGCATGTTTAATCAAATTATTTGAGCGCTTGCCATTTAATTAAAAACTTTTAACAACACATTTGATGCTATAAAACGAGTTTGTCTTTCCCTTCAGCTTCACTGCTCGCATCACTGAGCTCATGAGGGTCCTGAAAGAGCTGAATTCTGGGAAATACGAACGCACCATGGTGTCTCATTCAGAGAAAGGTAAGCTTCTGAAACTCTCAAGCTCCAAAACAAACTTTAGAGAGATACGTAGTTGATTTTGAACTGTTTGTTCATGATTTTCATGAACAGACACTTCAGAAAAGCTCACACTGATTCCTGGAAGTGGAAGAATCATCAACGTAGACCATATCATCAAGTAAGAGCAGCTTCCCTCAGTCCTCTCAATCGTCAGGAGAACCAGCTATGGTAAAGTTAATATGCGATCTCTCATCAGGTTCGAACACACACCCCTGGCGACTCCTAATGGAGACATTCTGATCCGAGATCTGAACTTTGAGGTGCGTTCTACATGGTTATCACATGGTTTGATTTTATAGTTTAGTCGATTTTTGTCAGCTCATGACTTTTCTCTCACAATTTTGACCTTGATATCTTGATATCAGTTTTACATCTCTTTACATTTCACAATTGTGACCTGTTTCTTGTAATTGTGATTGTTTTTCATAATTGCGACTTAGATTTTTGCAGTTGTGACTTTCACGAGATGATTAATGATCTCGCATTTGTAACTTTTTTTCGTAATTGCACCTTTAATTATCACTGCATTTCACATAATATATATTTTCTTGTAATTGGGAGTGTAACTTTGTTTCTCGCAATGTGATTTCATATCTCGCATTTTCAACTTTTTTCATAATTGCAACTTTAATTATCACTGTCTCACAATTGTGACTGTTTCTTGTAACTGCGACTGTTTCTCATAATTGCTACTTAGATTTTTGCAATTGTGACTGTTTCCCCTATTGCAACTTTGTTTCTCACGGTGTGATTTCATATCTCACATTTGCAATTTTTCTCGTAATTGAGACTTTTTCTTGTAATTGCGACTGTTTTTCATTATTTTCACAAGATGATTTCATTACATTTGCAACTTTTTTGTAATTGCAACTTTAATTATAACCATGTCTCACAATTGTGACTTTTTTTGGAATTGCAACAGTTTCTTGCATTTGCAACTTTTTTCATAATTGTGACTGAATATCTTGCAATTGCAACTTTGTTGCAACTTATTTGTAAACTTAATTTAACAATTACCTTGTTTAGTTTTTAGTCTGGTTGGAAACAGGCGTCCACCCCTGTCAGAGTGATGTTTGTACAGTGGTACAGTGCGTGTGTGTGCTCGTGCTCATCTCATTTTGTATTGCTCTTCAAAGGTGAAATCCGGAGCCAATGTTTTGGTGTGTGGTCCCAATGGGTGTGGAAAGAGTTCACTTTTCCGGGTTCTTGGAGAGGTGAGCACTTCTGTGGTACTCAGACTGGAATTCTGCCCTTGTTCTTGGCTCTCTGTGGAAACTCTTCGATTTTGTCTTCTAAATGTTGGGTTGTCTGTCTCTCTCTAGTTGTGGCCACTGTTCGGTGGGAGTTTGACGAAACCAGAGAGGGGGAAGCTCTTCTACGTCCCTCAGGTGAAAGAAAACCCTCCTTTCTCATAGCAGAACATCTGAATGGACCACAACAGCTGAATAACTTCCCTTTTTTGTCTGCTTTCAGAGGCCTTACATGACCCTTGGCTCACTTAGGGATCAGGTGATCTACCCAGACACCCATGAGGACCAAAAGAGAAAAGGCATCTCTGACCAGGTACTGTAAACGAGTTTTTACGATCTAAACTAAACAGCTCTAAAAAGTTTATAATGATCCATGTCTAGTTTTTAACATTTTCATTCAATTGTCCTGTTTTTTTGTGGCAGGTGCTGAAGGAGTACCTGGATAATGTCCAGTTAGGACACATTTTGGAGAGAGAGGGATCATGGGACATGGTTCAGGACTGGATGGATGTGCTCAGTGGAGGAGAGAAGCAGAGAATGGCGGTAAACAAACATTTTCAACAAAGTCTGACATACAGTAAGGCAAAGTGACTTAGAGCAGCTCCAGGGACAGAAGCCAAAGGAACAATACTGATATTGTATACTGACTTTTTCACCTCATTAACATCCTGTTTTTGAACCACTGCACAAGAATTTGCGTTAAAGCCCAGATGTTTTACAATACTATTACACTACCACCCTTAGACTGAGCACATCCTGTCAGAATTACCTTAGTAATGAGGTAATGAATTAGAGATTTTACACTATGTACTCCTCCAATGATTCAGGAAGTTTCTATTTCATTTCACATTCATTTTTACATGATGTTATGATGGCAGCCAAGTGAGAGAAATCTGAGTTTTTATAACATCTTTCTTAAAAGAGTTCTCAACTTGCCCCGCCCACACTGAAATCTAGTTTGTCCGAAGTTTAAAAATGGTAGTACTGTTTTTTGGGGGTTAGTAAATTATGTAAATTAGATTTGTATGTTTATAAATGAGAATTTAGAGATGTTTTAAGGTTTTTAAAATGATGTTTTTTCCATAGATGGCCAGGCTCTTCTACCATAAGCCCCAGTTTGCCATCCTGGATGAGTGCACCAGTGCCGTGAGCGTAGACGTGGAGGATTACATCTACAGTCACTGCAGAAAGGTACCGGACATCGTATCACATCTGCATTGAAGAGATTTCTCGGGGTCAGCCCTATGTTCCCACAGCCCTATGTTCCCACGGCCCTATGTTCCCACATTTCTAAGAATTTTTTTTTACTGAAAATTTTGAAAATTAGGCCCTATGTTCCCACAGCCCTATTTTCCCACAGCCCTATGTTCCCACAGCCCTATGTTCCCACAGTCCTATGTTCTCTCATTTAACTATGTCCCCTATGAAGGGTAGGTTTTAGTGCTTGTGCTGGTACAGGGATAGCCCAATTACATCCCAGACAAGTCTCCCTCCTGTGAGGGGTTGGTTTAGGTATGGTAACTAATTAAGCCCTAGTCCCCTATGAAGGGTAAGTTTTTGTGCTTGTGCTGGTACAGGGATAGACCAATAACATCCCAGACAAGTCTCCCTCCTGTGAGGGGTAGGTTCAGGTATGTTAGGGTTAGGGCTGTGGGAACATAGGGCTGTGGGAACATAGACATGCTCCCGATTTCTCTATCCTAAAGAAATTTCCCCTTCATAATTCAGTACATTTTGCTGAAATGTCCCTGCTTGTGTGGTTTATTCTTTTTAATTGGCAGGTTGGCATCACCCTTTTCACAGTCTCACACAGAAAGTCCCTGTGGAAGCATCATGAGGTAAGATCAGTGGTGCTGCTACATGAGCGATATTTTTTGACGTTCACCATATGCTTAAAAGGTCCTTCACGGCTGACAAAATGAGCTTGCAACACAACTTGGCTGTCAATTAAGTAGATAGGTGAAAAAATATTTTAAGTTGGTGCTACCTTACTATAGAAAACCAATAAAAAGGGATGTTGTTTTCCCTTTTATGCTAAAATAGTTAGGAAAACTTCAACACCCATTATGCACTGGGCATGTTGCCCACTCAAATAGTGCCTTTGAGTAGGAAACACTTCTTAGCAAACTTTTAGTCACAATGCTGTCGACTTGTATATCGAAATAACCCTGAAGTGCGTTTTACATCATCCGGCTGACTTTTGCTGACAAATAAACATGAATTTCTCGTAAACATTGTTTATTATCATATACTACCAACATTGTAACGATACAAAGCGAGTTGAAGATTACCGAACTTCCACTTTAAGCACAAATTGTCCTTTTTTTCTTTACAGCACTACCTCCATATGGACGGCAGAGGAAACTATGAATTCAAACTCATCACCCCTGAAACTGTGGAGTTCGGCTCTTAAAGAGGAGCGACAGCACTACACTATCAGCGGCCCTAGTTAGGGGCCCTAGCTATTTACTTCAGAAGGAGTCACATGCCAACCTAATCTAGGAGTTTGTTTTTAATCATCAATAACCTTAATGGGATGAAAATGTGTTTAGAAATGTATTAACACTACTTTTGTCCTCAACGATTGTACATAATTTTGTAATTTAAGCAGTCCAATTTAAAGGACATCCGTTAAGTACGCATGGGAACGTATGCCATGGAAATACGTCTTGTGTCTGTGCACTAAATTGTTTAATAAATGAAATGTGTCTGTATAGGGTCAAACAAATCAATGCCAGCGGACTGAACCGAACGTTTAATACTGTATGTTAGAAGCAGGATAATGAACTATTATTGCCTTTTTCTCATTAGCTAAACTTTCATTATGAATTCTTTTAGCTACTAAGTGGCCTTAGTGTTCACTGCAGCATGGTTGGGCGTTTTGGATGTGTGCGAGTTGCTTTTTGGTGCACTTTACCTGGCATGGTGATTTGAAAATCCAGGAGTCCGTGTGAAGAACAACTGTTCGCATATGCACTTGTTTACTCCAGCTTTGTTGGCATTTCTTGATGTGAAAGGAATCTTTCTCTGCAGAACGGTTGTTGTACGTAAGAACTGTAAGAAACGTCATTGTCCTAGCACTTCACGCATTAAGCAAATGAACCACTTTGCTGTATGTTTTCATTAAAAAAGATTGATACTATGAAGTCTGCAATTTATTTTTGTCTTGAAGAAACGGTTGTAGATTGCGTTGATGATTTCGAGAGAGTGTGTCAATTCCGTTGAACTGGTTTATTGCACATTATGAGGCTGGTTACTTTAGGAAATCTTTGAAAAGACGAATGTTGACCTTTAACATGCATCAAATGTAAGTGAAAGGTCATTTAGATTAGACGCTCCTTTGACCTTTCACCCTCCACATGACAATGTATTTTTACATATAGTCGCCTGTTCTTGGCCAAAGGTGGTGAAACTTTGACAAACTCAGACATCTTATTGGGCAAAACTGATACTAAGGAATTGTGCTGTTTGATATTTTAAACTACAATCTATCTTATTTTATTGGTTTTAAAGTTTTTGTCTTTGGCATTATGTTTTTTAGTACCGTGGCATTACATTTGGTACAAGCACTTTACCATGGTACCGCATGGAAGGCTGCAATGGTTTTGTAATGTAGCCTGTGCATGACTTGCTATTCAGTGTATGTTAATGATTTATGAGATCTTCTGGATAGCTTCTACTGTAAACTCTAACCAGTGCCTGGCAAAACACAAATCTGCTTGATATGATATGAAAGGTTGGTATATTACAAATGGATCACTAAACAGAATTTTAGATTAACTGTGGTTGTCATAGTAACACACTGAACATTTTATTTCATAGAGAATTTTTAAAAAGAATTTGTAAAAAATGTTGTGATTATTATTATTTCTGATGTATTTAAAATTACAATTAAAATAATATAGAAAAGTAGATATGATTTACTTTATAATATATAATAATTTAATATGATTTATTTTATTATTATTATTATTATTATTAAGCACTCGTTTGTAATTGTTAATAAGATTATTATAAATATAATTTAACTCATTCAAATATACAATTATTATTAACAAGACAAATGTATTATTTTACACACACACACACACACACACACATATATATGACAAGTGTAAGTGCAGTAAAATGTTTAATATTCTTATTAATTAAAAATTATAATTAGCATTAATAAAGAAAAATATATTTTGATATGATTACTAATTTATAATAATACTAATAGTTATTATGATTAAGCACTCTTGTTGTAACACAAAAGATCATTATATTAAATATAATTTTAAATGATAATATAAAAAAATATTAAAATACTATAGTTATTATTTTTACAGTAACAAATAAACCATATATATATATATATATTATTATTATTATTATTTATTTATTTATATATATTTTTTATTATTAGTATACACTTTTGGTAGCTGACCTTGTTATTAAAAAAATTATAATTATAAATTATATTACAATTAAAAATAACTCGTATTAAATTATTCTTATTACCAGCAACAATTAATATATTATAAGCAGTTTTACTAATATTGCTATTGTATTTCTAAGCACCTTTTTTTCTGATAGCTGATAATAAAATGCATTTGTTTACAGTGTAAACTGGTGAACATTGTCCTCTGCATCATGTGCTTCACTCTTTCATGCAGAGCTCAATACAGGAAGCTTGTCATAAACCACATCTAGTTTCCCTTTAGCTGCAGAGAATAGAGTCTTAAGCTGTTTGTGGCTTGTCAGTGTCTGTGTGACTCTTTACACTGTGACCGTTTCCAGGATCAGATCAGCCATCTGAAGGCATGAAATGGCGTGGTTGGCCTTCCTTTTTATCTCCTGCCTTCAGATATTCAGCCCATGTCAGGCGAATGAACAAGGTACAGTATTTCTGATGTATTTTCTTCAAGATCTGTATGATACAAATTTGAAAACGTGAGGAAGTACAATCATATACCTGGCCACATGATGTGCAGACAAACCTGTTCAGTAAGAATTTTCCATGTGATCTAGCATGGGTCTGTTGAATGTGCTTTGATGTAAAGTCTTATGTCTCTCCAGCTTTTCTAAGGTTTGTTGGGATTGGAGATTGGGGTGGACGTCCTTCATACCCCTACTACACGCCACATGAGTTTGACACAGCGAACGAGCTAGGCAGAATTGCTGAGAGCTCAGGTCTGGATTTTGTCCTCAGTCTTGGAGATCATTTCTACTTCAGTGGGGTCAGAGATGTAGATGACACCCGCTTTAAGGTGATCAAGTTTCTTCTCCTGCATTTATTTATTAAAGTCGCCATGAAAGGGAACGGTGATAGTCTTTTCTTCCCTATTGTGACGCATATCTTAGTGAAAATGTAGGGCTGGACTTAATTTTGTCTATTGGGAATTGATTGGATGGTTGTGGTTTGCTATTGGTCGATCTCATGTGAGTGACAGGTTGCCCCGCCCTCATGCTAAGGTTTGATGTCTGGTGTTGATGTAACTAGGATGAGACAGGTTGGAGAGCAGACAGTGGGACCTTGTCCAGGGTACTTTAGCTCAGTGAACTGTCTTTACACAGGACATGTGATATAGAGTGTGTGAAAGACAAATAGGTCCCTCTAGTGGTAGAGGAACAGAAGCTTCTTTACCGTAGTTTGTGCATAGTAATAATAGTTTTACCACAAATAAAACTGGATGGCTCATTGTCACCATAGTTAGATAGATGCAACTACGGTAATTGTTATTAGTAACCTAAACACATGTAGAAACTATAAAATAAAAATATTACAAAAAAAGTGCCTTGGTACAGTGAGGTTTCAGATGGTAATGCCATTGATATATTCTGTGATAAAGTTCTGAATGATACCATATTGTGTTTTATTTTATGGTATTTCTTTTGGTTTACTAGTTGCATATGTATTAGGATCAAAGTAAGCACAAGTAAAACTGGTTGGCTCCCCATCACCATATTTACATCAGTGTAAATAAAGTCATTGTTAACTGAAGCCTAAACAAATTAAAAAACTATAAAATAAAATACAATAATAAAATAAAAGTACCATGGTACAGTGAGGTTCCAGATGGTAATACCATAGTGCTTTCATATATTCTCTACCATGGTACTGAATGATACCATCTGCACAAACCATTTACATCTCTTACAAAAATTAAAAATTACTTACATTTACTTAAATAGCATAATGTACTTTTATAAATAAACATTAACTTTTATTAATAATGATTACTTGTATTTATTTACAATATTGAATATTTTAAAATGTTTAAAATTATTTCAATATATATATATATATTTAAATTCAATTACATAATGTAACTTTATTTAACTAATATATAGGTGTGTGTATACATATATATATATATATATATATATAATACAATATAATATAATATATAATACTTTATATTTGTATATGCAATTATATATAAAATGTGTCTGTGTGTATACATACACACACAGACATTTAAATATATATATATATGGGTATAACATATTGTTATATATATATAAATAATTTTATATTTATAATGGATAATAAATTTTTTGAAATGATGTTCTAATGAGGCTCTAATAAATTCTTCAGTCTACCTATGAGAGTGTGTTCTCTCATCCCGCGCTGATGAACGTGCCATGGTACCTGGTAGCAGGAAATCACGATCACCGTGGAAACGTGTCAGCCCAGATCGCCTACTCAAACAGATCTGAAAGATGGTGAGTCAGAGGTCAAAGGTCAACATCTGTGCATTAAAGAATGTAAACATGAGCATTGGTGACCACAGTGAGCTGCTGTTAATGTCTGGCAGGATCTACCCCGACCTCTATTATGAGCTGAACTTCAAGGTTCCTCACAGCAACACGTCCATCACAGTCCTGATGATCGACACAGTGGTTTTGTGCGGCAACACGTACGACGGGGTAGACCCGGTGGGTCCCGAGGACTATGTGGCTGCTAACCAACAGCTAAAGTGGATCGAGCAGAAACTTCAAAATACCAGGTGAGATATTAGTACAACAACAGTAGTTAATTAACACCCAAATGCAAACACTTGCACAAGTGGCCCAATATCTAATATATAGGTGAACAAACAACACTGAAATCCAGTGTTTTGTTTTTTACTGAGCAAACATTAGTCCTGTAACAGGAATTTTAGGGCATGTTTTAAAGGCCCTGGCCTGTCACACTCCTTTCACTCCTCCATTGTCACATTCCTTCACTTATTCTCTCTCACTCTTTCACCTCCTCAGATCCACCCTCACATTCTCTTAAATTCCGACAGGACCTGGAAAACATTCCTGCCATTCATTTCTAAAAATATGACCAAGTCTTTAAGACAAAGTTCACCCAACAATTGCTGCAATTGCTTCTGTAAGAAGAAACATTTAACCCTATAAATTCCTACTGTATTATATTTCATACATGAATTTCTAAGGCCTCTAAATTATCATCAATACGATTAAAACTGAAAAATACAATATTAATATTACATACTAAAATGTATCAAATGTACATCAGGTTTTTGATGAATATTCATTTGTACATCTCTCAATCTTCATTGCATTGCATTTTATATTTTGCCCCCACAATCAAAACTACAGAGCTTTGATCATAAATATAAGAAGTTAAATATCATCTTATTAACACAGATATAGAGTGACAACTGATAGTAATATGCATTTTATGTAAGTAGTCGGTTATACTATGGAGCGCCTAAAGAGAAATAATAATGGGGGAAAAAATAGAGTTCTGAGGGAAAATTAAATACCAATATTTTTTGCATTCTATTGCAAAAAAAAGTTTCTCAGGGGAACGCAAAAGTTTTGAAATATATTTTTTTCCTCCATCTCTTCTTTTTTCCTCCACCATGTCCCTTTAGATGCTCTGTATTTATAATGTTCTGATAATCTTACTGATTTTTATTTCAAGCTATCAGAATTTCTTCTTACTTTTTGGCCATATAAATAACATCTATACTACAAATTTTTGCTAAGAATAAAATTTAGGCCTCTGAATAAAATTGAATAATATTGATACTCTCACTGTCATACTATAGGCCTATGGGCCATAAAAGCCTGATGTATCAAATATGATATGCAAAAGTTTTTTTTTTTTTCTCTTTTATATTTTGTCTGAAGGTTTTTTCTGACGATTATTTCATATTTCAGGCTTTACATGGTTAAATAATTTTACAGCTCTGACTCTTTTCCATACAAGGACAGTTTATAGTACTAATAAATGTACATCAAACCTTTTTTAATTGCCCAGTTTTATGAATTGAAAACACAATTCTTACGAGTGAATACTTGTTAACTGATCTTGAAAAGGGACGAAAGGTTAAGTGCCTGAGAGGATTGTGTTTAATGTAGAAACTGTTAGCAGCCAGATAAACTAAAGTCAAGCCGCGTGCCCTCACAGTGCAGGGGAAAATACAGTCAAAATCCCCCCCCGAGAATAACACTCACAGCTGTTTTCCACATCAGAAAGTCAAACAAAGTTGACATTCATCAAATGCTTTTATAATAAATGCATCTTTTGGTTTCTAATCCTCAGGTCAGATTTTGTCATTGTGGCCGGTCATTACCCAGTCTGGTCCATTGGCCATCATGGGCCGACTAAGTGCCTGGTATCGAAACTCAGACCCCTTCTGAAGAAGTACAGAGTCTCTTTATATCTGTGTGGTCATGACCACAGTCTACAGGTCGGTATCTTGAACGGGAAATCAAGCAGCTTTTTAATAAAACATTGTATTAAGCAAATGTATTAAAGTGACTTCTAAGTGTTTTACATTATGGCTGTTACTGTATTGACCAATCAGCATTTCTGTTTCATCAGTTTATCAGAGAAGACGATGGAAGTTCGTATGTTGTCAGTGGAACTGGAGTTGAAGAGGATATGTACACTGGCCACAATAACAGCTTCCCGTCCTCTTGGCAACTTTTCTCCAACATCGTGAATCAGACGACAGGAGCGTTTGTGTACTTTGAGGTCGATACGAATGAGATGCTGATAAGTTACATCCAGCCGGACGGGAAGTGTGTGTACCAGGCGTCCGTCCCTAAACGCAAAGTCCAACTTTGACATCATTAGGGCTTTAATAAACACAACAGTCACTTTGGCGAAAGTCCTTTTTTAATTGCACTAATAATTCTGTTGTATATTTTATTGTTGTTTTTAGTTAAATCCCTGTTTAGTTTGCGGTGAACAAAATTAAACATTTATATTTCATAAAAAGTGGTTTGCTGAGATTATTGCCAAAATACTTTTTTGCTTCTTTTCTTTTTTTACGCGTATGTGCAGAAATCGTATTTTATCTGAGTTGCGCATGTGAGTTTGCAGTCTGTATTGGATGTTATGCAAAAGACCAGTTCTTGGCAAGAAACTTTTTAACGAGTTTGTACATACAATGCGACCAATGTTGTCTGATTCACTAGCAAATAACTCTTATGAGCCAATTCGGTTTCAAAAACATGCAGCACAACCAGTGTAGTCTGATTAATGACTCTTATGAACTGGTTCTTTTTAGTAAAAAGTGTAGTATGATTTCATAAAGAATAAGTTTCCAGTTTGAATCAGTCTGATGAATCCTTCACTGAACTGAATCGATCAGAGCTGTGACCGAATGAACTCCTGACTCACTTACTGAAATGTAACATATTTTTTTATTTTAAATAATACAACTTAAAAATAAATAAAACATTATATATATATATATATATATATACACACACACATGTATATTCTTTAAATGTATATATTAAACGTATATATTTGGTGTGTAACGATACCCTCATGTCACGATTCGATACATATCACGATACTGAACTCACGATACGATATTATTGCGAAACTCCAAGACATATGATAAAAGCTAAACAACCAATGTACTGTTGATTAAAATGCTAACTTTGATATTACATTGTGGATGTAAATGAAGAGGCTTGGACTTGGTGCTGGTAACCCAATGCACAGGACAATGGTGACACCAGAGTAAAAATATTCATGATTTTGAAGCTGAACATAAGGTAACATGAGACATTTGGCACTATCAGGACACACAAATATTCCCTCATTGCATTATTATACATATATCCAACATTAAATAGTAGTTTAATGTAGTACTGACACTAATTTTTTCCTCACACAGTAATTTTTTTTTTGGGTGAACTATACACAATACATTTTGTCACTATCCACGATACATATTGTTGCATTTTTGTATTGTGATATATTGTTACACCCCTAATATATATAAAACAACTTGGCCCTGTAAATATTTAACAGTTGATTTACATTTAATGTAAATCTACTAACTTACAATTGGTGGCGCCATTGAGCTATTTAACATCTTTATATCCGAATTTGATCTTTCTAACTGAACGTGCATATAAGGCATAATATATAACATGTTCTTTGAAGTTAGAAAATATAAAGGCAAAGATCTGAATGCTGTAAGTCCACATGTGTATTTTTGTATATTTATTTATTTGTGTGTGTGTTTTTTAAATCCACATCAGTACCATTCGCACTGGATTCACAGGTCTGAAGTGTAATGATAAAGTTTCTGCACCAAAATGTCAACAATACACCAGATATAACATTATTTTTTGATTAATGGTTAGCCATGTACAGTTGCAATGTGATAAAACTGAAATTAAAAGAGCGTTTCACTATTACAACAAAAATACTTTAAAAAACGAATACAGTTTACAATATTAGCTAAAAAATAAATTACTTTTCATTTCATAAAATATGATCTGATTTTGATTCTCCCAAGTGCGTACAAAAAACCTCTCTTAAATCATACAGTATTTCCATTTGTTAGCAAGTAGATAGCAAGTAAAATTATTATACAGTACACTTCAGTGCCAGACTAAAGAACCCACCACCTGACAGTATAAAGGTCCTGTCTTGCTAAATTATATGTCTAACATATCTACATTTTGAGGTTTCACAGAAACACTATTTTTTTTTATGGTAAAACGGCACCCCATCCTCCCTTCATAAGGGAGAGTCTAATTTAAACGTACCAAAAAGAGCATCTGCATTCCTCATACACCGTTCAATGGTAATCCCTCTTTTCCTGTGTCTTTCTGTGTCTTTCTTCGCCTGCAGCACATCACGATGACAATAATGATTGCTGTTATTGCCAGAATGATAATAAAAATGGCTCCGGCGATGACACCCATGCCGTACTCTGCAAAAACATTACATAATCGTCATTATAGTCACACAAACACTTGATTAATTGATGAGTTTGATTGGACACCACAGGAATTTTGCAGTTCTATTGGTCCCTAGACGCTGATATGATTCACTGACGAGTTGCTATCATAATCCGCCCAACAGACACATTTCTTATCAATTATGAGTTGCACTAAATGTCTGAGCGCTGTGAATCACACAATCATAGAGTCCATATAATCCTCTGATATGATACTATATCAGCTATCCGACACTTCAGAAATGGATGCGTTCCAGCGAGAGTCCAGATCAGGGGAGTGAGTCTATTTTGGGAAAATGATTCATTCCCTATATCAGACAAAATTCCCAACGTTTGCTTTTCCTGGGATAGTTGTGCTGAAGATCCCTGACAGACCAAGTTAAAGTCTTGTTATTTAAAGAGTGAAAGCGTTACCTTCAAAGATAGATGTGCCATCTTCCGAAGAGCACTGGATGTGGCTGAGCTCCCCGTATTGTTTCTCCAGAGCGCGGGAGGGGATGTAGACCTGAATGTTGAAACAGTAACTCTCTCCTCGGTCCAAATCCGTCAGCTCAATGATCCTGCTTTTACTGGTCTTCTCTTTCTGAAGAGGCAAACACATAAAATGATGTATAATACGTTTAATGTGTCATATAGGTAACACTTTACTTTACAGTGGACACCTTAAAATAAAGTGTAATAAGGTCCCATTACTTAAGGTTTTAACATTAGCAATGCATTTGTTACAGTATTTATTAACCTTTGTTAACGTTAGTTCATAAGATCATTGTAACTTCATGTTAACTCATGTAGAACTAATGTTAACAAATTAAAAAGTGTTTGAAATAAGGCTGCATTCATTTGATATACAAGATAGAGTAAAACAATAATACTGTGGAATATTATTTTTATTTTAAGTGTCACATGATCCTTCAGAAATCATTCTAATATGATGATTTACAGCTCAAGAAACGTTTATTATTATCAAGTTGAAAACAGTTGTGCTGCTTCTTATTTTTTGTGGAAATCATGATCCATTTTTTTCCCCGGATTCTTTGATGAAATCGAGAAAAATATGTATTTAAGATAGAAATCTTTTGTAACATTTGTCTTTACTGTTTCTTTTGATCAATTTAATGCATCTTAGCTGAATAAAAGTATCAATTTTTAAAAAAAAATCTTAATAACCCAAAACTTTTGAATAGTAGTATATATATATATATATATATATATTATATATATTATATATATATATATATTATATATATATTTGTGGAGGAAGCTTTTAGTCTCTAACTGAAGAAAATGTGGATGGTTCATTTTCATTAAATATCTAATGATTTAATAAATGCAAGGTGCTAAAACGGTTAAATGACTTTGTGTTTATTATTTAGTTAACATGGTATAAATCCGGATTGAAATTTACAAAGTGGCAAAAGCGCTCAGAAAAGAAATAATACATTTTGCAGACAACACTAACCTTTCCTGTGCTCTTGGCTTTCCTGTAGATAACCTTATAAAGCAGGTCGTCCCCAAAAACATCCCGAATGTTCAGTCTCTCATTAAGATCATTAAAGAGAGCAGTGGGGACATCCGTTACAAGCAGCGTCGTCTTCCTCTCGTCATTGTTTACTTCTATTTTAAACTCTGGTTTGCCAATGACAGCTGAAAGACAATCAAAGCAGAAGATCTTTATAATGGTTCAAAATCTTCATGTCATTAAATAGAGTGTAAAGTTGGTTGTTGAGAATACTGACTGTCATAATAAGGGGAGAATCTCTCAGAAGTGACATGAGGAAACTCAACCAAATCCGAGGAGACGCCCAGCTTGGGTTCAGACAGGACGTCGGCGTTGTAAATGGCCTTCAGGTTTTTTAACTCCGCAGTCAGGTCGCATTCAGTTTCCATGGTCCTGATGCAGTGTGGCGTTCGTTCTCTGTCGTGGCCCAGTCTACAAACATTTACACAGGCATTTAGAATGTAAAGACAACTTTTGGAAATAATAAATTACATTATATGAGATCCAGTGACAGGTTGGTGCCTGCTGTAACAAGTCAAGGGTGTGGAAGTATGCTAGAGTTGCCAAATCTACACGTGAGAGCATTTTTTTTTTCATAAAGGTTTTTATGGGTTACACATTAATAAAAGAGTGTCTAAAATTTAAATTGTAAATTTAATCGCTGCCTTAAAAAGTGGTTCCAAAGTTACAACCTGGAGAGTTAAATCCAATGCACTTTTGATTAAATTAGTGGTGAGCACTAGTAGAAAATTTAGTATAAATGGCTATACTCATGTTAAATAGATGGTAACAAACTAGAAAATCCATAATATACACTTTTATTGCCCATACAGCATTCACTTGTATTGGTTTATGGCCATGCTGAGATTACACAGTGAGAAACCTTTTGAGATAATCAATGAATTATGACTTGATTGGTCAAAATCAATATGATCCAAGTAATATTAGATAACTGCAATACCAGTAATAATAATACATTATATGCTACATATAAAGCTCTATATGTGTACATTTCACTTAAACTTGGGGAAGGTGTAAAAGATTTAGACCATTTTCACTATTGTTTTCTGACTATATCTTTTGATGTGATGTACATATTACGTTTTGCTAATTCCTGCACATTTTTTGATAGCTTTAATACTGCATTCAGAACAATGAATGTAATAACAAACAACCATTGTAATAAAAACATGACTTACTCTGAAAATTCAACAGTGTAGGAATAATTCGTTGGTTTTGGACTCCATGTTAACATGGATTTAAAATTGAAAGAGGACCAGGTTACGTTCTGTGCTTTTGGAAAGATGTCTATAAAAAGAGCAAAGCAAATGAATCAATTAGATTGTTTTAAATAACACATTAACTAAAAACGATAGAAATGGTTTAAAATAGCTGGTTAAAAAACTGAATAACACGCATACAATCATTGTCACAGGTAAGAGACTCACCTGAGGCGAAAGCCTTCGTGAAAAATGAAACCAGGACCAATACAAGAATGCGAAATTTCATTTGCCTGTTGCTTTCCATGTTGTCCCAAGGTGACAGTACTAATCCAACTACAGTACGAAGACCAAATATAACTCCTTTAACCAGGTAGGATAAAAAATATGATAGTGTATCCAGCTCCCAAGTGGTTTATAAAGTCCTCCTGATTTAGTGTGTGAGCGCAACAAACCCAGTCAGTCAGACCAGTTGGAATTCGAGTGAGACTAATTAAGCCCCGCCCAGAACAAGTCTGCCCGCTTATGCATTTGACCATTTATGGATTTCCGCATTGACACAAAATGACCAAAGAGCATTAGCGTTTAAATAACGCACGTTTAAAAGGAAATACATATATGACTTAATTATAAAATAATATGTATGTATTTGTTTTTAATTATTTTAGTTTAGTTTATTAATACCTATGCAGTTTTGAAATTGACCCCCACAGAAAAACTATTTACTTTGGTTTATTTTTGAAAGTCAATTTCTATAAGACACTTATATAAAATTGCTGTAAATAAATAAATAAACGATTGAATAAATAAATATTGAACATTTCCAACACATGTAAACACAATTTGATCAGTACATCATTTGATGTGTTTAGTCACAAAAATTGATTTCTCAAAAGCAAAAAGTCAACTTATGTAACTTATATCTCTCTTTTTTTATTATAATTATTATTATTGCATAACTTATACATACAATGAACAATCATAACGACAAAAAAAGAAAGCATAAATATCATGGAAAACATAAAGGAGACTTTTTTGCTTGTGAATGAAAAAAATATTCATAATTAAAGATAACCTCTGTGAGGATGAAGGTGTGGGTCATAAGAACAACCCTAAATGTATTGGTTATACTAAAATCACAAAATGAATGGACAGCTGTTTCTTCAACAAAACCACAAAATGAACAAGTTTCATCAATAACAGAATATTTAGAAATGGATGAATTCACAAGATTTTATGAAGGACTTTAAAATGAATTTCCTTTCCTTATATCAAAGCAATCACTCGGTTACAGCATCAGCTTTTCTGCAGGTTATGTAAAAACAACAATCATAGGCAAACCATCTGAGAGCAACACAACCTCATATCTCATTAAAAAGAAATCTGATTTCATAAATAATTTAGTTCAGCAAAAAAACACTTCTGACATTATTGTATTTGAATGACAAAAGTCATGAAGTGATGAGACACAAACGATGATGTAATCATGCATTGTGTCACGTAAAAAGGCTCTCAACTCATTACGGGCATAAGCCCCTCCGCTGACCACCATGAAAATTACTCATGACATGCTAATGACTTGGTATTTCGGGAAGTATGACTTCATTTCTGTCTCTCAAGCGGTGTGTGACGCTGGCACCTCTAAAGCGCTGAATGCCAGCAGGGATCTTTTGCCCATTCAGATCCTTATGCTAATGAGCCACTGGCACCTCACTCTCGCATGTGGCTTTGCATGTTAAAACACTCACAGGACTCAGCGCTTCAAGAGAAACTCACACAAAACCACAAAGAGACAAGATCAGACTGGAAAATGCTGGTTTTCTTGTAAGTCTCATCATACTTTACTGTTTGAGAATCTTTTTTAGCCAGTTTTCTGTCACCCTTCTCAAGTGTGCAGGGAATTTCAATGCCTAAACATGAATTTAATGAATTAATTTAAACAATAAAGTCGTAAATTAACATCTTTGAGCTGAGTGGCGGAAGTTTTGCAAGTCTCAGGTCCTCCTTCAATATAATTAGGCTATATGAATTTTTGGTTACACTTTATTTCAATGGTCCACTTTAGACATTCTATTATCTACTTTGCAACTACATGTAAACTAACTCTCATTAGAGAAGTAGACAGGTTATAGGGTGAGGTCGGTGTTAGGGTTCGGGTTAGTAGACAAGTTGACATAGTTGCAACTTATAGTCAGTAGAATGTTTGTTGATGGAGCATCAAAATAAAGTGTTAGCAGATATTAAAGGGCACCTTTTATGCAAAATTCACTTTTACATGGTGTTTGAACATAAATGTGTGTTGGCAGTGTGTGAGCAAAACCACCCTAGAATGAAAAAAATCCACCCAGTGGTTTTTTACAATCTCAATAAATCATAAGCACTGTCTCAGAATGAGCTGTTCTCAGATTCGGCGCAATGTGATGTAGAATTGCGCAGGCCCCTCCCACGACTGTTGAGTGACACTTCAGTTTGAGCCTAGACCCGCCCTGAGTGAGCTGGACACAGAGTCCGCCATTGTTCGACGCTTGAGCAGCTGTAGACAAGAATGTCTCCTAAGCGATTGAGGTGTGTTGTTGATGGATGTAAGAATGAACATAGCAGTCTTCATTTACTCCCGTTGTTACTCAAGGATGGATCTGTACTGTTTGTGATCAAGCTTACACTCTCCGGAGCGACAGGCCTAACGTGACTGGACACGGAAGAAATGAAAGTGCGAGCGCGCTCTTTATGACAGCTCTTCGAGTCATTTTACAGATATAAGGTTTACCAGTTTATTTAGCACCCACTGAAAAGGTGTGTATATTTGTTTACTGTTAGTTGTAACGAGTGTTTTGTGTACTTCACTGTGTATGTTGTTGATAATGAAAGGGAGAGAGAGAGAGAGAGTTTATGGATAAGACTTTAATGCGCACTTCTTATACTATGTTTATTCAGCTCTTACAGAGATTCTCTGGAGTAAAACTAACGCTCATCTTTTGTGTGATGTACAATAAACTTCACTGAACTCATCAGTATATTTTGGTCATCATTCGGACGGGTTTTGCTACAGCAGGCTTGGATTAGTGGATAAAAGCAGATGACAAATAAGTTATAACCATAATTAAACTAAACTATACCTGTTCTATGTCCATACAGCATTCTCTGGCTCTGTGGGCATTATTGTCCGACTCCGAGTCGAAATGAACACCGCAACTGAGAGTTTCTGTTCTGATATAATCAGATGAGATTGTCCTGACTCTGAGCTCGAGCTCGTGAGGCTCCGCCCCCTGTGCCGTGCAGCAGTAGTTAATTTGCATTTAAAGGGCACACACTAAAACAGCTCGTTTTTCTGAGCCCCAAAAAATTACAATTTAAACATGCTGTAAAAAATGATCTGTTGGGTATTTTGAGCTAAAACTTCACATACACACTCTGGGGACATCAGAGACTTATTTTACATCTTGTGAAAAGGGTCATAATAGGTGCCCTTTAAGCAGACAGTCAATGAGAGTTAATTGACATGGTTGCAAAGTTACTAGTTAGTATAGTGTCTAAAAGTGGACCATCGAAATAACGTTTTTTTTCCCCCACAATTCTATTGACTACAATTTTAAAAATGATCAATCTAGATTAAAAAAAAATAATAATAATTAAAATGATTAGTGTCAGAAAAACACATTTCTGCACATTTTGCGACACTGCAGCTTCCGCGTCTATAATGTAGGGGGCATTTGAGCATTTGATTGGACAGAAAAGCTGAAGTGCAGCGTGACGTCATCAAAATCACTGATCCATATTGAACAGAAGTGAGAGACTAAGGTTTGAACGCTTATATCTTCTAAATGTGAGTTTTGTCATTGTTTTGGAGCACACTAGCTTATAGATAACAGTAAGGCTAACATATTCATGGGGATTTCATGGGGACTTCAAGGTTATGGGTTTGTTCATAGTATGCAGAATAAAAATACCTTTTTAAAGTCTTTAGATTATTACTGTAATGGTAAATGAAACATACTTGAATGCAAGACTTCTCCAAATATCCAGAGTCATGAATAATGCACTTGCATCATCAACCAATTGAGCATGACTCTAACAATGGCAAGGTCATGGGTTCCAATCCCAGGCATGCATGTACTGATAGAATTATTATTGAATGCAATGTAAGTCGCTTTGGATAAACAGAAAATGTGATTATCACACATGTAGTCCTCATGTGAATGAAGTCATCATCCATTTTTGTTCTACAATAGAAAGGATCCTCTGCAGTGAGCGTTACTCCTCTGGGGGTTTTCTGACCTCTCAGATAATCACAAATGCTCCTGGAGAAACCTGTGAGAGGATATGAGGTCTGAAACAATAGGCAGAGTGTGTTTGGCTGAACTCATTTACACTCTCTAAAAACCCCCACACACACACCGCTTAAGAAAACATTCAATATACTGTAAAAATGATTGGTTTAGGAAAACATCTATAAAGAAACATTAACACAAAAACTGCTTTAGTTTGTTTGACCTTTCCAGAGTTAGAGATTCAGGAAGTGGCATATTAACCTTTCTGCAAGTGTTTCCTTTTATAGACTGCTATAAAACAGTGGACTACTGGAAAAAGGACTACAAATATTAAAAACCTCAATTGTTAGTTTCTATGATAAAATACTAAAACAATTATTTTGTAAAGTGAATTAAGGCATCAAAACAATGGAAATACAATATGTTTTGAAGATGATCAATTTGTATTAAATGAATACTTTGCTAAAAATTTCATTTTATTTGACAGCATCTTTATATGAAATTAGGGAGAATGAGCACCAGTTAAATATAAAAAATATTAGGGAAGGGTGATATTTGTATAACGACTTTATATGTATAGAATTCTCCTCAGATCTTGAAGGACTTTGAAAAAGAAAAATAACATGGAAAAAACAGGTTTGGAACAACATGATTTCGTGAACGATGATACAACATGAGTAAATGATGACTGCGTATTTTGATTTTTGGGTAAAGTATTCCTTTAACAAAAGTCATGCTGGAAAATTAGGTCAACTTACTGCATGTTCCTGTATTTCCATGGCATTATTGCTCTCTGAATTGGAAACAACATAATATAAGGATCAATAAATTCTGCATCAATGGAAAGTCCCTTGGGCCGATGACAGATTTGTTATTACTTTCAAAATTCCAGGACAAAGTATGCGTGTTGGCTCGCACCTTCATCAGTTTCTCAGGTTCCTATTCAAACCTAAAGAATTTAGTGTTTTGTATATTTTAAGAGTGAAGCAAAACTTCGCAGTATCTTAGAACACAACATTAACATCTTTTTTCATGACAGGGAAACAGACTCTTGTGGGCACATGAGGTCATTTTACTCATTTAATCTGTTTTGTCTTTTCTTGACTGAGAAACTGTGAAGACAAGCACATATTGCTGTGAGTTTAACCCCTATGTTTCGACAGACGGTCTCCAGGCTACACTTGATTTACTCCAAACGTTGGTGCATTTACGTGTGTCATCCTGAATCAGACTTCCGTGCCGTTCTGATAAGGACATGATGAAGACAACCTGAAACTTTATTATTGACTTCTGACAGGCTTTTACAGTAACAAGTAGCAAAAACACCTGATAACCTGAAACACCAGACGCATACGCAGCCAATGAATATATAATTCCATATTGACGGTACGAATGGAGTCATATACGCCAACCATATACGCACTTCCAGAAATTCCACATCAGCTTAAGGTTCACACGGCATGTCTTGACTCTTGTATAATCACCCGCACCATTATAGCAGGTCTGGAAGCAACTTCCTGTTTAACTCTGGTCTCATCTATCAACTTTATGCTGTAGTCCAAATAGAGGCTGGAGTTCCTGTGACAAAAAGCAAGAGCTGCATTTTTTTCACAATTATGTTAATTATCTGGATCGGTGCACATGTGAACAGACATTACTCACTCCTTTCAAACTGCAGTCAGAGTCAAACAGCGAACAGCAGCTCTGTTCTTATCTTCAGACTTAAGACAGATGTCAGATAACAAGTGAACAGTTGATTTACATTCTTTCTACTATCAGATGAAGGTGTTCCAAATGCACTAAAGTTACAGTATAATCTGCAAAAAAAAAAAAAAATGTTTTGTATGAAAATGGTAAAAAAAATTGTAAACTTATAAATGTTTTTACAGACACTTTTGATCAATTTAATGCATCCTCGCTGAATAAAACATTTCTTTCTTTCTTTTTATTATTATTTTAATCTTACTAACCCCAAAGTTTTGAATGGCTATTAAGGTTATCACTCAAATATTAAGCAGCAAACTGTTTTCAACATTGATGATATTAATGATAAATGTTTCTTGATCAGCAAATCATCATATTAGAATGATTTCTGAAGCATCGTATGACTCTAAAGAGACTGGAGTAATGATGCTGAAAATTCAGCTTTGCATCACAGGAATAAAATACAATTTGAAGTATATTAAAATAGAAAACAGTTATTTAAGATTTTAAGATTAGTTATAAGATTTCACCATAATTACTTTTTACTGCATACCGCATAAAAAAAAACAATGTTCATGTATAACTCTCAGAAAATGTCTTTCAGCGCCCAATAGTTTGCATAAACAGAGAATACAGTTTATTTATTCAGAAATGCTTGGTTTAAAATGAATAAACAAACTGGCATTCAAACATTTTAAACAGCATATTAACTCTTTCAAGTTAGTGGACGAAACTTATCAAACTTAAGGCGTATAAGAGAACTAAACATAAAAAAAGCAAGAATGTGGTCCTGCCATTATCATTCTTGGCAGGCTGGCATAATCTTACTGGCATGCTCTTGAAATCAGAACAAAAACAACATTAGCAAAAAAGATATTTAGTTTCGTTTGAATCTGTGCCCTGTTCTCACTGTAGTTGATGAGTAACTGAAATGCCTTGTTGATTTATTAGTTCATGGCATTGCATGCAACATTGCTTTGTTATTGCAATAAGCCCAGGAATATCCAAACTATCCATGCAAAAGTCAGCAATTTTTTTGTGTGGAATGGATTTAAACATGGTCAAATGATGGAGAGAATAACTTTTTCATTTCATTTTTTTGGGTGGATAAATGTTTCCTATTCTGGGATTTAAAAAAAAAAAGATTGTGTTTACGGCTTCATGAGATATTCATTGATCATTGTATGATCTGACATTTATTTACATCAATATATCTTATGTTTGGATGCATAGGTGACCAAATTATTGTTCAAGCTAAATTTTAGGTAAAAAAAAAAAAAAAAGTAAAATATGTTAAAGGAGAACTCCGGTCACTTTTAACATTGAGCTCATTTTTTTTGTAAATTTGGAGTGCTGTCAGTACAGAGAACAACGACAAAAATCAGTGTTGCCTACACCGTGTTATCCTCTTTTTAAAATTTGCACCCTGTTGACTTCAATGGGGCAAGTTTTAAACCTGCTTTTAGCCTCTTAACATCCTTGATGTGTCATTACAAGTGCACAGCCATGTGAGTGATTCCTTCAGAGTGAACACGGTAAATCTGACTGCAGTAGATGTGAAAGATATTAATAAAAGTGATGTTAATTCAGCCAGCGCACATACCTGTATTTACATCCTGTTTTCGGTCGAAGCCCACAGTAATCGAATGTCGAGTTCACGCGCATAGGTTTAGTACGTACACTGTTAGAAAACTCTGTAGAAATTACAGTATTACTGGCAGCTACTTGCCAGTAACTTACTGTAGATTTAAATTGATGTTATTTACTGGCAACAATTTGTTCAAAATTAAATGAACATTAAACATTAACAAGTCTTTATCTTTACAGAATAAAACTAAAATAACATCCTCATGCAAAGCATTCTGGGAACCAAAATCTGAAGGAAAAAAACAGAAAAAGGTTGATGAAGATTTCTGGTTCCCAGAATGCTTTGCATTATATTGTTATTTTATAATTTTATTCTTTAAAGACAAAGACTTGTTAATGTTTAATGTTCATTTAACTTTGAACAAACTGTTGCCAGTAAATAACATAAATTTAAATCTACAGTAAGTTACTGGCAAACAGCTGCAAAACTACAGCAAATTTTTTACAGTGTACGATCATGCTCCCGACTTCAATGGAAAACAGGATGTAAACAGGTATTTGCGCTGGCTGAAATAACATCACTTTTATTAATATCTTTCACATCTACTGCAGTCAGATTCACTGTGTTCACTCTGAAGGAATCACTCACATTGGCTGTGCACTTGTAATGACACATCAAGGATGTTAAGAGGCTAAAAGCAGGTTTAAAACTTGCCCCATTGAAGTCAACAGGGTGCAAATTTTAAAAAGAGGATAACACGGTGTAGGCAACACCGATTTTTGTCGTTGTTCTCTGTACTGACAGCACTCCAAATTTACAAAAAAATGAGCTCAATGTTAAAAATGACCGGAGTTCTCCTTTAAACAGACTTTATAGAGCTTATTGGTAGCTGACATCATTTAAATAATGGAATTTATTTAATAATGAAGCAAAGATGTGGCATAGGAAATTTCTAATTGGTGGTAACAACTGCAACATCCTGGCAAACACACACAACACAGTATAGCATAGTCTGTAACATGTATTTAAATGTAAAGAGCTTCTTTTGTTAATATTAGAAGGTCCAGACGCATTTTCCCCACACTACATTAACTCTTTTGTTTGTTGGTATAAAAGCCTTTAGACTGTTTTTCTGTACTCCCTTCTCTGTAAGTGGCTGATCAGAAACAAACAGGCCCCCCTTCAAGGGTCCCTCCAGAAAACTAACATCTGTACCGACCACATGCTTTTACATGTGGCTAGACTTGTGGCAGACTGATTTGTACACTTTAGAGGACTTTGGTTTATGAGCAAGAGCAATTACATTGCTGCCATTAACGATGGTGGTAAACACTGTAAAAAAAAAGAAAAGACAGTGTTCATAGAATTAAAAAAAAAAATGAAGGAAACCTTTTACATAGCTTTTTCTTAGCTGAAATCATACACATATTTAAAATCGAAAAAAAAAATCTAGATATAAGTTTTCATATTTTAAAAGTAAATGCTATATATTTGTCTGATCCCCTGCAGGACTTTTTCTACAGCTATTGTGAATATCTTCAATCAGAAAAGATTCTGTACTGACCAAATGCCACAAAGACAAAACAACATGAGGAACATCTGTTAGCTGAGCTGAATGCAACTTGCTCCGAATTACCGGTACGTCCACATTTCCAGGCCATGTGACTGAACTTGAGCCAATGAGCGAGATAAATCCACTGTTATTTGTTTACCTTTCTTTCCTCATCAAACAGGCATCCTGGAGAGAAGTTAAAACTCCAGATTTCAGACCTTAGCGTGCTCCCTCTAGGATGCCAATTACAAAGAAAGGTTTATAGAGAGCGAAAGAGAAAACACAGCTAAATGAACATTTGCAGATAGACTATATGAGCTATGTTGTGGGTGTTCACACTGTTGTGTCTAGTGAGTGATCGACGCTGCTGTGCAATTGAGTATTTTCCATACTGTATATCACACATTGGTTATTGATAAGCTGCAAACTAAACCAGATGTTATCCAAAAAGGCCGACTGTGCAAGACTATATCACAACAAATGATCAAATGACAAAGCTTTTCAGCAGTGCCATGAGTCAGACACAATACAAACTAAATGCCTAAAAGCAGAACTGTCACATCACTCCCCTAATATGGCAAAGCTTCCTCCACCAAACATATAAAGATAACCATATATAGTGCATCTGCTTGAAAAATTAAAAAAACATGAAATAGAAGATGAGGAGTCATTATCATGAACAAATTAGAATTATGCTAATTCACACCCATAAGATGTGACTCAAGTTTTACTGAAATCTTCTGATGACTTTTGTTTGTTCCCATGCACTTATTAAAATTAAAGGGATAGTTTAGCTATTGTTTTGGATATTGATATTGCTATTTGCCTATTTTAAAAAATAATCTTATTTTGCTTACAACGTTTAAAGTAATCCCACATATTATGCTTAAAATATACAAATGCTTGAATGAGATATATGAGTGGAAAGTAGCCTAATACTTAGTGAGATGTAGGGTATAAACAACTGTATTTGACTTCCTTTGTTTATTATGGTGTGAAAAAAATGGTGTTTGTATGAAACGAGAGCGAATCCGCGATATCCGGATGGCAAAATTAAATAATTGTACACAAAATAGGCTATTGATTAAAGTTTTAATATTTTATTAGCTCGCCAAACGCAAAACCTCCACGGAGAAAAAACTTTCCTAGCAAGCATATAGTGCCGGCTTCAGTTACCCAGATGAGCATGTGTTATCAGTTTTTCGGGGAATAACATCTGGATGGCACGATTGACCAATCAGAATCAAGTATTCCACAGAGCCGCGTAATACACACACACACACATGCACAGTTCAGTATCTTCTGAAGTTATAAAACCACTTGGTGAGAATCATTGACTGGCTCAATTTGTGAACAAATCACTGTTTTGTGAACTGGATCAACCAATTCACTGACAAGAATCGACTGCTTCACAAGTCGGACATCAGCAATTCTCTCATGATGAGAGCTAAGGCAGAAGTCCCCACATGAGGGGGGTGCTTTTTTTTACATTTCATTTTTGGATGAACTGTTTCTTTAAAGATATGAACTATGAACATAACCGTGGGAAGCCTACAGCAAATAAAAAAAATACATTCTTTTACAATGACTGATACAGCCATGTACTCTGCATGATACAGTAGATCAGAACGGCTTTAATGTCACAATCTTTTCTCTCAGAACACGCTGAAGCATGCTGGACACGCTTGATAAGGAATGCACAGTTCTCATTTACTTAGTGCAGACATCAGGAAAATATGCAGGTATGATTGTTCCTTGCGGAGGTTAATCTGATTCACTATACAAAAACAGACTAGATTCAACATGCAGCTAGTAATGTGGGTCTTCCTCTGAACTTTCTCGCTAAATGACAATGCATTACAGCTAAATGTTGAAATATAATGCGATTGCATTATGTGTGTGGGAACAGACGGCCTTGTTGCACAGACATTTATCTGCTCTGATCAGACAGAGAACATGCAAAATATAGCAAAAATATGTTTTGCTAACATTCCCATTAAGTTAAAAAAAATCAGTTTTTAATTTCCTCTGCCCAGTTTTTTTCTTTCTTGGTTATGTAAAAGTTTACATTTACATTTAGCAGACGCTTTTGTCCAAAGCGACTTACAAATTAGGACTAAATTAAAGGGGACATATCATGCTAAATCCACTTTTTTAGCCCTTAAATGCATTTTGTTGTATATTTGGAGTGTTTATAAGTACAGAAAAGTTGAAATTATTCTCTTCAGGTGCTTCGTTGATATCTTTATATTCTGTTTTGGCCTTATTTTTCAACCTGTTCCGATTTTTCTGTTATCTATGACGTTTTGTGAACTATCACGTCACAGTATTTGCAGCGGAACTGCCAAATAAGGACACTGACTTCCAGCCCAACACTTCGAGCAATCCACCATTTTTATTTCTCGCTGCAATTTTGTAGTCCAAACTAAAAGATGCAGAAGTTACGAGAGGGTAAGTTAAAATGTTCGGTTGTTGGATGTAGTAACCCACACGCTTCATTACACCGTCTAATGTAACCGTCACCATCACCGTGTAACCGACCGTAACCGAAATGTAACCGACACCGTCTCCAAACTAGACGCTGTCTTGCTCTCTCTCCCTCGCACATATTAATCAAAATAAATCGACACGGTGGTAAAAGGTTGGAAGACCAAAGTTTCATGTGTAAATACAGTAACACACCATTGCGATACATCCATATGAAGACGTTGTTCTGCAGGTTCGTCGTCTTCATTTTCATCTCGCTCCGGCTCCGACTCTGGCTCTGGCTCTGGCTCGAACATGTAAGGCTGGCTGGACAAGTCTTTCGTTGTTGACATTTTGTTAATAACGTGTGAATAAAAAGTTTCTGTGCCGCTATAATCGTATCTCTGCTATCAAACTACAAAAATGGCCGAACGGGGTGGAGTTGAACCTCTGCAAACTGGAGAGGGGGCGGGGTATGACGTGTCTCAATTGTATTTAAAGAGACCGCACCAAAACGAGTTGCTCTCAGACCCACATCAGAAAAGGGGTAAAAAAGGGGCCTGTGGAGCTATAATAATGAGGAATTCAGACCAAAGCATTGCAGTTCCGCTTTATATAGACTACAAATGTATGATTTATATGTTAAAAGGAACGATTTAAAAGCATGATATGTCTCCTTTAAGTGAGTCATCGTGAAGAGGCAAAAACAATGCAAGAAGTGCTCAAAATACGAAGTTCAGGCATTGTTCAGAGTAGCATAAGCCCGATAAGGGAGGATTAAAGAAAAAAAAAAAAAAAAATATATATATATATATTTTTTTAGGTTAAGTGCTCACGGAAGAGATGGGTTTTCAGCTGTCTTTTGAATTTTGTCAGGGATTCTGCATTCCGGATGAGGGTGGGGAGAGCGTTCCACCAGCATGGAACCGTGAATGAGAATGTTCTGGAAAGTGATTTTGTGGCTCTCTGTGATGGAACCACGAGACGTCGCTCGTTGACGGATCGTAGGCTTCTGGTAGGGAGTGAAAGTAGGAGGGAGCTGAGCCTGTGATAGATCTGTAAGCAAGCGTCAATGCCTTGAACTTGATGCGAGCAGCGAGTGGTAGCCAGTGCAGAGAGATGAACAGAGGAGTGACGTGGGCCCTTTTTGGCTCGTTGAAGACAAGACGAGCTGCAGCATTCTGAATCATTTGTAGAGGTTTAGTTGCACATGATGGAAGTCCAGCCAGAAGAGCATTGCAGTAGTCAAGCCTAGAAATGAGCAGGGCCTGGACGAGAAGTTGTGTTGCATGCTCAGTAAGGAAAGGCCTGATCTTCCTGATGTTGTGCAGTGCAAACCATGATCTGTTTCTGACCGACCTTGATGTTTATGGAACATTCCATTTTGTCATTTTGCAAACATATTGGAATTGTTACTTTTGAGTGTTCTCTGAACAGTAGTAACATTTAAATAACATTATACGAACATCCAACTAAACATTTCAAGTAAACACATATTCCATGAATGACTTTTTGAAAAAAAATTTGAAGACCAGATTAATTTGAATGAATGTTTTATTTACATTACTGATAGAAAGCTTTTTCATAACTTTGAGAGAACCTTGCCACAACGCTAGCTAAAGTTCTGAGAACGTTCCCTGTTAGCTGGCTGTAATAGTGATAAATCGCAGGTCTTGTTGGGTTCAAAGTTGCTACCTTGATGTTACCGCCCGTGTTTTTGAACCAAAGACTTTATTGAGAATTTACGAGGTGACAAATCAACTCTCTGACTCAACAGCGCTGACCTCTAAAAGGTTTCAGGATGTATCATGTTCACCTCTTAGAGATGTGTAAATATGTCGTAACTCCCGAAACCCCAAGCATGCAGAGTAAGATCAGGCCTGGAGTACAAACCTCTGGCTTAAGTGGCCCTCTGAGTCTCTTATTTTCTAATTGGAGGAAGACGCCTTCCCATGTGTCTCATGGCTCACTGCCTGGATGTTATACAACTACTGAGAAGATTCATATCTTGCTCTCTTCATAATCTCTTAATTATATGAATGGGCAGATTGATTAGGAAATAGCAATATTTGTGACCTAGGATCAGCACTAGCTGTTTTTAATACTGTTTATTAGTTATTATTTGAATGCATTTATATGAAAATCATTGTGTATCATAAGCTTCAAAGTGAGAAAAAATGTATATGTTAGTAAATAGTTCAAGAACCCACCAGAAAAGTTGTGTGTGCGCACATGCAGGGACGTCGTTAGGCCTATTTTAGGGGGGCTGAAGCTACCCCAAAATGTTCCTAAGCCCCCCTAAATGATAATAAGAACAACAATAACACTTCGATTTATCAATAACCGTATCCTCATTCATATTTAGACGCAACAAATGATATATATACAGCTACAAAAAATAGTCGAAAAGTCGGAAGTTTGGATAGAAGTGCCAACTCTCGCACATTCACCGTGAGACACAGGCAATTGACACTTTTCACCATGCTTTTCACACGCTCTCACGCGGCACGCCACACATCCATTTTCTCACGCACAGAAAAAACCGAAGCAAAGAGGACACGGAGCCCGACAGACTAGACAGAGGTTACTTTATGATATCAAAGAATCTCAACTCTCAGATTCTGTCAATTTTATTACGAAATTCAAACAATAAATACCGTTTTGGCGTTTGTAAATGTTACGTGACAGATCCCTAGCGCACATGAACCGATCATCTCTACTAGCTAATAGTAAAAAAACACGAACACTGTTGAAAGATACAGTAGTAGGCTACAACTTACCGAAATGTATATTCCTCATACATAATATCGATCAATCAGTGTTTTTTATCAGCGTGAAGAGGTCAATAACATAGACCTCAGGAAAGCCATATGAACATAATATAGGCTATAGCACGTAGTTGGCAAGAAAAAAAGAGCTATATAGAGTATTGTTAAATAAATATGTGTTCTATATTACATATTTATTATATTTTAACTTATATCATTAAATAAAGTTATTGTTATTATAATAAAAAAAAAACGCATTATATTTAATTTGAGTTATTTTTAACCTTAAATAATACTACCAGCTGATAGGGCTGTCTGTATGTTTACAGCATTAGGTGAGTTGTTTTTTTCTTGAGAAAAATTTACGTCTATCTTGAGTACCAAATATTTATCCAAATGAGTCAATATTAAATCAAATCACTATAATTGAATTGAATTGAAATAATAAAAAAGCGTAGCTTACCAGAAATTGTACCATGCACCATAAAATTTACATATAATTTTACACTTATGCTATACTAAAGCGGCTGAAATGGGCACTTTTTGTGACAGCAACCCTATCATTTTTGATCAAAGATGTGGCTTAACTTCAGAATTTGAACTAAAATCAGTATTCTTATGATTGCTCTGAACATTTCTGACTAAGTTCAACAAACATGAACATAAACTTAAAAAAATAATTAATAAAAATGTAGGTGTGACGGGGTTGAGACTAGGGTAACAGGGTTGAAGATGATAACGGGGTTGAAGAGACAAATACAGCTAAACATATACATAGTTGTTTTTACTCAAATTCACTGTAAGATTTTCTATAAATGCAAGTTACAAATACCCTGGGGGCTAAGCCAATAGTGACGTCCCTGATTCCCCCCACCCCAAAATATTTTTACGTTCCCGTTGTGCAACAATGGTGCAGAATCATCGAGAAAATGACCATAATACAATGCTTAATAATACAATGCTACATTTTTATTAATTATTTTTTTAAGTTTATGTTCATGTTTGTTGAACTTAGTCAGAAATGTTCAGAGCAATCATAAGAATACTGATTTTAGTTCAAATTCTGAAGTTAAGCCACATCTTTGATCAAAAATGATAGGGTTGCTGTCACAAAAAGTGCCCATTTCAGCCGCTTTAGTATAACATAAGTGTAAAATTATATGTAAATTTTATGGTGCACGGTACAATTTCTGGTAAGCTACGCTTTTTTATTATTTCAATTCAATTCAATTATTGTGATTTGATTTAATATTGACTCATTTGGATAAATGTTTGGTACTCAAGATAGGCATACATTTTTCTCAAGAAAAAAACAACTCACCTAATGCTGTAAACATACAGACAGCCCTATCAGCTGGTAGTATTATTTAAGGTTAAAAATAACTCAAATTAAATATAATGCGTTTTTTTTATTATTATAACAATAACTTTATTTAATGATATAAGTTAAAATATAATAAATATGTAATATAGAACACATATTTATCAAAATACTCTATATAGCTTTTTTTCTTGCCAACTACGTGCTATAGCCTATATTATGTTCATATGGCTTTCCTGAGATCTATGTTATTGACCTCTTCACGCTGATAAAAAACACTGATTGATCGATATTATGTATGAGGAATATACATTTCGGTAAGTTGTAGCCTACTACTGTATCTTTCAACAGTGTTCGTGTTTTTTTACTATTAGCTAGTAGAGATGATCGGTTCACGTGCGCTAGGGATCTGTCACGTAACATTTACAAACGCCAAAACGGTATTTATTGTTTGAATTTCGTAATAAAATTGACAGAATCTGAGAGTTGAGATTCTTTGATATCATAAAGTAACCTCTGTCTAGTCTGTCGGCCTCCGTGTCCTCTTTGCTTCGCCATTTTTCTGTGCGTGAGAAAATGGATGTGTGGCGTGCCGCGTGAGAGCGTGTGAAAAGCATGGTGAAAAGTGTCAATTGCCTGTGTCTCACGGACGGTGAATGTGCGAGAGTTGGCACTTCTGTCCAACTTCCGACTTTTCGGCTATTTTTTGTAGCTGGATATATATCATTTGTTGCGTCTAAATATGAATGAGGATATGGTTATTGATAAATCGAATTGTTATTGTTGTTCTTATTATCATTTAGGGGGGCTTAGGAACATTTTGGGGTAGCTTCAGCCCCCCTAAAATAGGCCTAAGGACGTCCCGAATTATCAATAAAATGTTCCCATATGAGCCAAGAAATGATGTGGAATAATTTTTATAATGTGCCATCAAAATGTGTGCAGTAGAGGTATAATCTTATCTGAATTATCTTTAAAAGTAGTCCTTAAACAATCGTCCAAGCAACAAGACGGAACACTATAATGAAATACTCTGAGGTAATTTTAACGCACGACGATAGTCATACGTCCGCGATGTAATATGCCTACTTGAAAGCGAATTTTCAAGGTCGAAATGCAGTAATTTCAATAGTTTATATTTTTAAAATCGCGTGAAGACGAGAAATATTTCTCAGTGCAGAATTTGCAACAGGTTCATTTTAAGCTGCTCGGTTTAAAAGTGACTTCTGCGTGAGCTGTGTTTCACAGTCATCGCTAGACTTTTGACAACAACATACCCTTTTGTCCTCGCTTGTTTTGAGTTTGAAAATGCAAAATAAGAGCATGTTTCAGGGACTCATTACAGGAACCCAGACTGGTGTATTCTCATCAAAGCTGATTTTAACATGTTATCTGTGCCCACAGGGAATTATGTGCAAAAACAATTTTTTTCTTCTTCAAATACTGATTTATTTTGGACTGTTTTCCAATATATTTTGGATTGTTTGTGAAATCTGAGTACATTAAAAAAAAAAATCTTAATTTTATTTGGCTTCAATATAAAAAATTCTTATTGATAAGTGCAACGATAAAGTCAAAAGTGATTATTAAAACTAAGATATGTTTTTACATATTCTACCATCACAAAATTGGCTGTACATCAGTTCACGATTTACAAAAGCCTTTTCCGATTAATATGTTTATCTGGGAACATAAAAAATGTTTGACAGTGACCTACAGATCAGAGGTTTAGTTCTGTAGCTCTCCTGGGGTGAGCGGCATTTCATGAGTAACAAACAGCTGTGGTCCCCCTGCAAGCCTTTAGAAATAGTGACCGGTTCATTACGGATCTTAGACTATTTGTGTTTTGAGCAAAATACACAGGGTAAAGAAAATTGTTGGTGCTAAGCAAACACAAAACACGCCAGTCTGAAATCATCAAACCAACATTTTAATACTCTTTGTCATCAAAGCAGTGTGTGTCTGGATTGCTTATTAAATGGAGATTAGAGGAACTTTAGGGGAAAATCCTCTGAGCTAGTGAGCTGCGTTGGGGCTCAAAGGGGCCTCAAAGGGGTCAAATCCTTCCACTTCAGTTGTGAATTCCTCTTGGAGCTTGAGTTGTCATCATCTGCTTTCCAGACAGCGTTTCAATTTTCTGACTCAAATAAACTTTAAACGTTTAGACTTAAAACATCAGATACAAAAGATAAATTCTTACATAATTTTAGTGGGTGGTAGTTACATGCCTATACAGAACTTTCCACCGCATGCTGCCAACTTTTTACTTTGGTTAAGGTGTTTTGAATGCTAGGTGGTTGTTATGATGTTCTGATCTCTTTATTGTAAATCTGCGAGATATTAATACCTGTTTTGTGTGTGTGTGTATATATATATATATATTTTAATATTTAGGGATAGGAGTTTGTTTAAATCCTTAACCCTGCATACTAATTAGTACAGCTTACATTAGCAAACACAAATAAACATCTCTACACAGTATTATGGCAATACTTTTGTTACCGTATTAATCTTTGTTAACATTACTCATCAACCACACTTTTTGCTGTGATATATTTCATGATTTTATAAAGTAAATGTAAGAATAACTTGTATATTGTTATTAATATTTCAAGATGAACATTTACTGGACTGAAGCAATGGTTTACTTGATTATCCACACATCAATTTTAAGTAAAATATTGTTAGAATTTATCTAATATGATACAACAGGCTTTTGAGGAACGTTTATTTCATTATATTATATATTTTGTGCCCAACGAATAAAACTACAGAGCTTTGATCATAAAACTAAGTATTTATAATTTACTAAGACATATACTGGGAGATATAGTGACAACTATATATATATATATATATATATATGCATTTTATGTAAAATGATTGCATATATTTGCTCCATTTGGGCTTCTGAATAAAACTGAGGTGTTTGTTTTCCTCCTTGAGTGACTCTATATTCTTACTACATAATGAGCAATCATATAAATTATAATACAAATTAACGCACATATGAAAAGTTCAACTGTTCTATTAAAAAAAAAAAACTTCAATAAAAAAATGTATTTCATATGTCTGCCTTTACGGGGTTAACAAATGGAAACTTATTGTAAAGCATTACCCTAAATATTACATTGCTTGTTATTCGTTCATTAGTTCATGGTTAAAAATAGTAATGAAACTACTGGAACTAGAAATGTGGTTTTATTGTGAAAATTCTGGGTGGCCAGCATTGATACTTCTCATATCTGGAAAATCATAGAAAACCATGTGAAACATTAAACCAGCTAACCACGCATCAGACGTTCACATAATTTCTGTGGTCCTTCAGTCTCTAGAGCTCATGCCTAAATCACTTCTGTCCAGCGTACAGCTTTTTCTCACAATACTTCAGACGCTGGTCCTCAAAATCACTTCAGCTTCCTGTGAAGGAGTCTCAGAATCCCTCATTTCAGCCAAAATCATCTGAGGCCTCAAGGGGAACGTCTAAAGGGAAATATGAACTGGCCTTGGATCGTTTCACAATAGCTTAGATAAGGACAAACCACTTAAGCAACATCCTTGAATGGCAGGTAAGCGCCAAAGTAGACACCACGACCCTGAACGGGTTTGAAGAATGACATATTTATCAGGCGTGGACAGAGATGGAGGCCTGACGGGGTCACTGCATTCCAGAAGCTTCTTCATCATGGCTCATGTCATCAGCCGTCCACTCAGAGCTGCTGACGGGGCATGACATCATCGTTCTCACTGCAGCATTATCATACTGAGAGACCAAGAGGAGTCACTGCTTGCTTATGTGAGTGTGTGTGAAACTGTAGGAGTGACCCTCAAGAGTAATAAAGAGCTATTAATGAAGCACTTCAGAATGACACCTCCCTGTGTTCATATATGGAGGTGTGTTTTCTTACAGTTCTTTGATGACATCTCTAATTAAGCAAAGAAGATAATGAAGTCAAGATACTTTCCCGCCTTTTATTTACATCTAGCTATATGGTTTGATTCTTCTTTGTGAGTTCAGTCAGCTGAGTATTTATGAGTTACTGAATATTTTTGAATGAGAGTTCAGAGTCTGTATTGAATGTGATGCAATAAATACAATGTTCCGTGAAATAATGTCGCAAGAAAGGTCTTTCCATAGTCACGGGCTGTATGCAAGATCAAAATTCAACGTGATTGGTTTGTCCACTTCACCAAGTGACTCTCATGGTTCATTTTAGTGGATCAAAAACCTGCAGCACGACCACTGTAGTCTGATTCTGAAACAAATGTCTCTTATGTAGTGTCCCTTTTAAAGTCCCCATGAAATCAAAGTTTTTCTGTTATCTATAAGCTATTGTGGGCTCCAAAACAATGACAAAATTCGCATTTACAAGTTATAAGCAATTACATTCTCACTTCTGCCAATATGAATCAGTGATTTTGATGACATCACGCTGCACTTCAGCTTCTCGTCAGATTTTTTGTCCAATCAAATGCTCTCTAGAATCTACAGCGTCCCGCCCCCAAATAGACGTCAAAGCTGCGGCTAAAATCAGTCACTTGTTCACACATTTACTATTTTCTACATGGTGAATGGCACATAGTGCACTATATAGGGGATAGAGAACGATTCAGACAGTGTATACTTATAAATATACTTCCCATTGGGGCAAATTAAGTCTGGTTTCATGTTAGCGTTACTAACGTGAGGAAATGAAATATTTCTGATATAAATGAAACGCTATTTTGTTAAACGCTAAACGACATGAACACATTAAAACATTGACATTAGTTAAAGGAGAACTCCGGTCAATTTTAACATTGAGCTCATTTTTTTGTAAATTCGGAGTGCTGTCAGTACAGAGAACAACGACAAAAATCGGTGTTGCCTACACCGTGTTATCCTCTTTTTAAAATTTGCACCCTGTTGACTTAAATGGGGCAAGTTTTAAACCTGCTTTTAGCCTCTTAACATCCTTGATGTGTCATTACAAGTGCCCAGCCATGTGAGTGATTCCTTTAGAGTGAACACGGGTCAATCTGACTGCAGTAGATGTGAAAGATATGAATAAAAATTAAGTTAATTCGGCCAGCCCAATAAATACAGGTATGAGCGCTGGCTAAATAAATATCATTTTTATTCATATCTTTCACATCTACTGCAGTCAGATTCACTGTGTTCACTCTGAAGGAATCACTCACATTGGCTGTGCACTTGTAATGACACATCAAGGATGTTAAGAGGCTAAAAGCAGGTTTAAAACTTGCCCCATTTAAGTCAACAGGGTGCAAATTTTAAAAAGAGGATAACACGATGTAGGCAACATCGATTTTTGTCATTGTTCTCTGTACTGACAGCACTCCAAATTTACAAAAAAATTTGCTCAATGTTAAAATTGACCGGAGTTCTCCTTTAATGAACTAAACTTCACTCTCAGAAAAAAAGGTACAAAAGCGGTCACTGTGGCGGTACCTTTTCAAAAGGTACACCTTTGTACCTAAAGAGTGCATATAAGTCCCTCAAAGGTACATATTGGTACCAAACGAGTACATATTAGAACCCTTTTGAAGGGTACTGTCCCAGTGACAGCTTTTGTACCTTTTTTTCTGAGAGTGTATAGGCCTAACAATTGTTCTAAGCCAGTGAGCACTGAGTTGCAATGCCAGCAAACCATTTCCTATCAGTTTTTAGTTTGCTTAGTTTAAATCCTATTTTAAAATTAGTCAACTCATTTATGGGGACCTTTAGCAATGATTCTAAGCTCATATTCCTCAGTCGGCGAGTGACCTACTAAGCCCACATCCTAAACTCCTTAAAAGGATTTATGACAGAAGCGAGGGACTAGGCCGGGCATTATACTTCTCCTTTATCAAAATGAAACATCAGTCACCCCTCTCTCACAGCAGAAAGCATACAGGTGTGTCAACCTGAAAGTTGCTCCATCCTGCCCAGTAGTCAAAGCAAAAGTCACATGAACAAAGCCGCAAACAAATAAGCCAGGAAGTTGCCGAAATCTTTTCCAGGTAATTGACTCATTATGTTCCATTGCAATTAAAACTTGTTGATTGTCAGGCACCTGATCCTCACCTTTTACTCTTGAAATCGTGTGTTATTTCAGAGGGTCACATGCTCCCCGAAGGCTGGATACACCCTGCAGTGCCTTTGCCAGATGCACTTACAAAAGGAGCTTTGTGCAAATAGAATGGCAACCTGGAACAGGAATCTTGGCATGTATTAATCCAGGGAAACTGGTTTGGTGTTTGTTCTGCCAGTCTATCTCAGCATATTCATATCTTAGTCTCGAATTACAGTTGATAAATGATCTGCTCTGAGATTAAACTTAAATTAAACATGTTTATTATATATTTTTTGTGATTTAATAGACTGAGGCGAGTTGCCACACTTTTTACTCTAGTGAATATTTATTAGGTTGGGGTTATTTTTTTAAATCAAGGTTTGTACACATAGGCTACTTTAAAGTATTTGCTACAAATAAGCTTTTAAACACTTACAATTTTATTTTATTTTTGCACTATTTGGGGTAAGTTGTCACAATGAGAACACAAACAGTATTCAGCATATATATATATATATATATATATATATATATATATATATATATATATATATAGGCGTATATACTACACCCCCCCCCCCAAAACAAACCCCAGACATTTCCCACAAAATGTCAGTTAGTAAATGTATTTATATTAGCTTTTCAACTATTATGAAACACAAAATATTTCATGAAACATCAGCAGAAATGAAATAAGGAACATGCTAATATTAAATCGCAGAAATTAAATCAGTTGTATAAAATGACAACTATAACAAATTGTGTGACACCTTACATTTATGATGAATAGTTATCTTAATAAAAGTTTTAGTTAACTTTTAGTTAAAATCTGTTTTGACCCTTATTTGACCCTAGAATTTTAGATTGGAGAATAGAATTTACAAAAAAAATTCCAAATAGGTGTTAGAAACCACCATATGAAACTACTGCTATAGAAAACAACCATTTACACAATTGGACTTTTAACCCAAACCTCAGTATACTGATAGCCTGTGTGACAACTAGCCCCAGTTTCCCTGCTTGTTCCTTACTAGTTCAAATGATGCTGCTGTGCTTCTGGAGAACAGAGGTTGTAAGTGAGAAATGATTGACTGAAATCAGTGAGAGAAATAAAGTCAGGGTCGTGTTGAGTGAAATGGACAGCCTTCATATCCGGCTGAATATAAAGGAAGCTGTAATTGTCTGGAATCTGGTGCAAAGGTCAGAGTCTCTCTACATAAACAGCTTGTAAATTCTTGTGTTATTGATGTAAGGCATTTTTTTATTAGGACACATGGTCATGGAAAGCTTTTAACAGAAATTAAACATTGGTGGGTGGGAGAGGAAGATAGTATGAGATCTATAAATGATCTTTAACATCAAAGCAATGCATGTTTGCACTAATTACCATCACTCTATTTTAGTCCAAAGGCTTGTGTTGTGGAATTTGAACCAAAATGCCCCGTGCAGTCTGTCCCCTTGTGGTACATTTGAGAATTATTACAGGCTAACATACCTCATGCCCTGAGAATGACCCCTTTAAAAGAAAAGCCAGTCGGCTGCATTGCTGGGAATCTTGCTGGACTCAGAAAAGACATTGAACAAATAAAGTCCAAAAGCTGATGCCTGAATGAAAATCTAACCAACAACATGACAGAGTTATTAATCAGAGACTGGTTCTCTAAACAGGCTGTAAATTAGGCAATTCAGTCCAAACATAGTCAGTTCAAGCTAATTAACTGCTGGCCCAGTCAAATGAGAGGAAATGTGTCAGTGGAACTATATGACCCGCTGTGATTGGCTGTGGCAAACCAAATATTAGATAAATATTAGCCAAAAGACCAAAAGTAGAATCTCGGTGACCACCAGAAATGGTGCCTATTTTAGCACTTATGTTAATAAATATATGCAAATAAGGTAAACTATTATTGTTATTAATGTTATAATAATAATAATTATTAGAATTATTAATATTATGACTCATTTCCGATATCATGATATATTGTATATTGGGTGAAAAAGGAAACATTTTAATCTATCGCATTGTGCATTTATTTATTGCATTATATTAATTTATTGTTAAATATTAATAAGAATAATAATAAAAACCTATTATTATTTAAATATTAATATTAGAATTTTTGGTCTCCTTCAAGCTTACATTTCAATGTAATCATAAATGTTGTTGGGTGAACAATGGAAAACAATAATCTATCCATTTGTGCATGTATTTATTTCTGATATTATGTTTATTGGCAAAATAATAATAATAATGTTAAGGTAGTGTGTTATTATATATAAAATTATTATTATGTTATTATAATATGTATTTTTGTATCCTTCAAGCTTAAATGCCATATATATTGGGTGTACAAAGGAAAACAACAATTAATTTGTGAATTTATGTGTTGTATTTATTGTTAAATAATAATAATAACAACAATATTAATAATAAATTATAATAATAACATTTAATTATTACTATTATGATCCAAAACCTTCATTATTCACTTATAGATAAAAATATAATAAATAAATTCACAAGTAGATAGACGCGAGAGCTGATTTAATATCCAGAAAACTCTAATGTAATGTTTCAGCCCTGGTCAGGAAAAGTCTATTCCTCTGAGCCACAAACCCATCCAATCATCACAAACCATGCAAGCTTGAAACTGAAAAACAAAATATACCTGAACATGTTTTAAGACATCTTGAGAGCCATTGTTGAACAGTGTCAGATGGTAACTGACAATGTTCCCTTTATAAACCACAGAGAGTTACAGCTGAGGATACTGACTGAAAGGTTTTTACTGAGACTGTGTCTCATCTGATTACAATAACGAGCCATTACTAAACTGACAATGACAAATAGCCTGGAGTTTCATCAAGACATTGAGCTGTGATAAATGAGTCTAAAATTTCACACTAGTAAATATTTATTTCATGCCAGTTTACAAGACATTTACATGTTGCGCTTGAAGCACTTCCGGAGCACTATAGACTAAACAACCATGAGACAACAAACACAGAAAACTTCCCACAGAACCTCAGAGAAGCTTAAATAAATACATTCATCGGAAAGATTCCGAACAGAATATTGTTTATGGTTGGGTTTGAAATCAGGAAATGCCTTTTTTTTTTTTTTACCTTAAGTTAGGCCTATGTGTCTGTCGCCATGGTCTGAGCAGAAATGACTTTAAAAAATAAAAGCTGAAAATATTCACTTGACTAAAAGGTTATATAATAATAATAATTTATAATCTAAATAATAAACTTATAGTTTAAAAAAAAAAAAAAAAAGTGTACACAATTACTGTAACGTACACACTCTGCAGCCTGATACATTTGATCCAGTTTTCAAAGTGGTCAGTAGGCGTCGCTGTTTCTAAACTCCAGTGAAAACTTAATATCATTTTTGTCCCATATGACATTCCGTAGCAGCTGTACGTGTACAAATCATTCCATTCTCAAAACTACAGCACTTATTTCAGATTTAGTTTATAAAGTAGTTTAAATTATAAATGTGCGTTCCTAACGAACATGAGTCTACTAACGTTTTGAGACAGTAACTGATATCGTTTAGTTTTGTAACTGATGGCATTACTGTATGCTGTGGTGAGTGGTGTCATTCTCACTGCTGTAGTATTAATAACAGTGTTTATTTTACGATTATTTGGGATTTTGCGACATGGATCGGAATATAAACCAGGACAGAAGGGTTCTGTGTCGGTGCTGGTGGTGGCTGGATCAGGTAAGAATCAACCTCGTAAACATAAACTAACGTTATACTAACAACAGTAATAATAAACTATGATAAACAATAATAAACAATAGCCTAAAATATGCTATAATATTACACGCTTATATATATATATATATATGTATATATATATATATATATATATATATATAGCCAATTAACTTAACTTTATTGTTTTTGAGGGTAATTTGTTTCGTAGCAGCGTACATGCATAGACAGCAACAATAATTACACAGCAATTAATACCATAATAAAACATCACAAAATTCATAAAATTCATTTGTGTTGTTGTTATCCTCCAAAATGATGTCACTTCCTGCAGGATTCCCTTTGAGGAACTGGCTTTTATTAGTTAAAGGGATTGGAAAATAAGCTCAAAACGAAATAGAATTTATTTGAAACTCACCCCTATGTGATTTTTATTTTTTACAAATCTTTAAATTTTACTGTGTATTTTACTTTTTTTGTACTTTAAAACTGAATAAACATAATTTCTGTAATTTCACCAAAATTTTATCTAAATTGTAGCTTTAATGCGATTAAAGTTGCTGAAAGAAATAGTGACAGATAGATAGAAGATGGATAGATATAGATTCATCCTTACATTTGTATATTTTAACTTAATGTTTTGATATTAATAAAAAGGTAATATGCATTTTATTTGCCAACTAGCAATATTTCAACAATAATCCTTTATTATTATATTACTGACTTTAAATGTTTATTTTTCTTAGGAGGACACACAACAGAAATCATCCGTCTGTTGGGGAGTTTATCTCAGTCTTATAACCCTCGACATTATGTGATCGCAGACACTGACAAAATGAGTGAAGAGAAGATCCGAACTTTTGAAGCAGAGCGGAAGAAAAGTGATTCAACCTCTCAGGTGATGGATCTATTATTTTTTTTTAACAAACGTAAGATACAAAAACAGACAAACTTTCAGACAATCAACAAGTTATAGATCAATAGTTAACAAGATAAATTATATAAAAGAAGCCTGATTTATCTATTGAAAATTATTTAGAAAGAGAAAAAAGTGGGGGCACAAAAAAATGAAAAGCATATTATGAAAGAATATTAAACATGATACAAATTCTAGATGCTTTTATAGCTTTCTTGTTTACAGACGTTGAGATTGTATTTAAGCACAACTTCATTTCTTGTTTGAAGATGTCAAAGCGGGGTTTACTCTTTGTATATTTACATTTATGGATATACAACTTTCCAATAAATAAAAGGAGGTTAATACAAAAACCTACTTTGATTAGATTCTTGTCATAGTCTATAAGATATGGAAAAATCACAGAACACATTTTGGACAATCAAGGCATTAACATTACTCCAAAATAGGTGATGGATCTGAACTGAACACATATTTTACACATATAAAAACCCTTTCTTCTGTGGAACTCAAAAATCTCATTGGTTTTGTCTTACTTTGACCAGCAGATGGCAGCAGTTCCTTTGTCTTTTCATGTATTGACTGTGGTTTTGAAATAATAGATGATAGATAGATAGATAGATAGATAGATAGATAGATAGATAGATAGATGATAGATAGATAGATGATAGATAGATAGATAGATAGATAGATATTAATCATATTCACTTATTCAGTCAGGTGTAGAATGTTTTTCTGCTTATATTCTCTCTAAAACCCTGACATTTGTCCTTTATTCACAGTTCACTCTCCACCGGATTCCTCGCAGTCGGGAGGTTCGTCAGTCATGGAGTTCCTCCGTTCTGAGTTCCCTGAGCGCTCTGATGTCATCCGTACCGCTGGTCTTTAGGCTTCAGCCGGATATGGTGGGTAACTTCTCCTCTCATTCATCCCCCCATCATATCCTCATTAAGTATTAATTTCCTCTTTTCTGCAGAGTATTCTGTATAACACCCTCCAGAAATAGCACATCATAACATATTTATGAGATCATGCCTATGGGCAGCCCAGCTCTGTTTTGAGGATGATGAGAGCCTTTTATTCAAATTTAGATGGATATTTAAATATAAAAATGATTATTTTATGGATATGATAAATATTAGTTTGCATTACCAGATTCGAAAATGTTATTAAGTAGTCAAGACAAGTCACATTTATTTAAATAACGCTTTACACAAGTACAGATTGTTTCAAAGTAGATTCCTATTAATAAACAGGAAAATAACTGTTAATGTTGTAAAATTATGTATATTAATATTTATATTATATATACATATTTTGTAATATTATATATAAATTATGAATCATTTAAAAGAACAATCTCTAGCAGCTCCAGATATGACAATAGAGTCATTATTCTGCTCAGTTTAGTTCAGTGTGGTTTCAGTTCAGTTCAATAGCTGTCAATGTTGCAAAGTTCATCAATTATAAAAGCAGAAAAGATAAAAAGTTCAGTTCAGGTGTAAGCAGCTCTACAGAAGACAATAGTGTTATTATTCAGCTTAAGTAACATGCACATTTATTATACTGTATTATTAATGTTCTATATTGTTTATCGTTCTTTAATGTGCTTTCTAAAGCAAATCTCTGTAACTGCGTGTCCTTCAGATTAACACTGTGGGGTCTTTTGCCCGGTCCATAACCTTGAGAATTCAAACATCCTGTGCACTGTTTTGGAAAACAGCTTTTTCTCCACCCTTTATTATTTATAGAGGCCATGTCATCTGCGAAATGTAGTCCAAATTCTGTACTTTTCCTGAATGGTTTGACCAGAGAAATACAGAAGCAATGTGTTTGCGATTTGTAGGAAGACACATCATGGCCATATTCCAGGATGACAATGTCAAGATTCGTCAGGCTCAAATTGTGAAAGAATGGTTAGGAGGGAGCATGAAGAATCATTTTCACACATGAATTGAACTAACCTCTGAGTCCAGACCTTAAAGGGATAGTTCACTTTGAAATTAAATTTTGGTATGTTTTATCTTACCTCAAGGGCATCCAAGATGTAGGTGTCTTTGTTTCCGCAGTAGTTTCAATTTTGATATTTTTAGGTCAAACCGTTCTTGTCTGTCAGTCATATAATGCAGGTCTATGGTCACTGTCTCAAAGAGCATGCATATTTGGCATTTTTGTTTTTCTACCTCTACAACCACGTCCAAGTGATCTGAGGGCGCGCGCGCTTCCTGGTGTGTGACGTGTGCGCGCGTGTTCTGGCTTAAGGTCCTTGCACACTGAATCCGAAATGTTCGCATGCGTTTTTTCGTATCCATCATTTTGTGGCTCTAAACTGTCAAAACACCATTCAAACCCTTGTTACGGATGCAAAAACCGCAGAAAATCGAACCTGATTAAATTTTTTTTTTGACGTACGAAAGTTTCGGAGGCAGTGTACAAGTGTGATTGACATAACGTGAGGTCATATTTATTTTTTAACGTGCGAAAATTTCGGACGTGTATTTTGGACTCAGTGTGCAAGGGCCTTTAGTCTGCGCAAGCGCCGGAAGTGATCTCTCGTGCGTTTTATCGGTAAAAACGATATAAATACTGTTCGTTTTCTCACACAAACCGCTCGTTTCGTGTCTTAGGCCATCAATGTGTACTTACGATGGGGAATTGTTTAATTTGGACGATGGGGAATTGTTTTAATTTGGACTTCTCTGTGCATGCTCTTTGAGACAGTGACCATAGACCTGCATTATATGACGACAGACAAGAACGGTTTGACCTAAAAATATCAAAACTGAAACTACTGCGGAAACAAAGAAAGACACCTACATCTTGGATGCCCTTGAGGTAAGATAAAACATACCAAAATTTAATTTCAAAGTGAACTATCCCTTTAAAATCTTTGAAAGTCTTTGTAATGTGCTGGAGGAGACTTTACAGAGTGCTGGACTCTTGCATTGACAATACAAGATCTTGACCAAAAATTGATTGAAATAACATTCAAAGGCAAAAAATTGCTCTGAAATCCCTAACCAAGATATTAAAGGGATAGTTCACTCAAAAATGAAAATTCTGTCATTATTTATTCCAAACTTGTAAGACTTTCTATGCTCTGTGAAACACAAAAGAAGATATTTAGAAAAATGTGTTTTAGTTAGCCATCATAGGATCCGATGTTTTTTGGACTATATCTTCTTTTGAAAGTCATACAGGTTTATAACAACAGTAAATGATGGCAATTTTTGTATGAACAATCCCTTTAACACAAAAGCAGTAGTTATTGTGCATGTCACAAAGCAGAAAAGGGAATGTTTAAGCAGGTGATAAAGACATTTCTTCCTTCAGCAGGTGATAAGACTATCATATTACCGCTGGAAGACTATCTGCTGTATAAGCAAACACTAATCCTGCTGTTTCTCTGCTTGTCTTCAGCAAGAGAGAGAGAGCTGCTGGGAAAACACTCAAGGATAGATAAAAAAGTGAGAGAGGGGGTTGATTTAGTAAAAAAGAGAGGGATGGGCAGCGTTAAATCCCTTTTTCAGGAATGATCTGCAATCCAGAGCCCCTTTCTCTCTCTCCTCCTCCTGTGGTTGTGTAATGAAGGGTTGTGAGCGGGGCAGTCGAGGGGTCTTGTTCTCAGGATGTGGCGAGACCTGACTGGCTCCTTGGCCCAGCGGCCTGACTCCTCTCACACGGAGCCAGGCAGTTTCGGGTTTCCGTGTTGCCGTGGAGACCAGCTGAGAGGAGGCGGAGCGTGACTAAGCGGCCCGCGCTGCAGTGCTTGAGCAGCAGAGCTCAAAGGTCACAGCTAACCAGACAAATCTCTCACGGACCACCACACTAGTATTCTGTTCAGCTCTAATTAGAGCCCTCTCTCCTCATGCTGACGTCATTTCCTAGTTTTCCAGTCAGGCAAGTTTTTTAATGGGAAAGAGGTTTACAGATTTCGAGGAAACTAAAGAACGATTGGGGCCTTTTTTTTGACTGTTGTCACATTAGTTTCATGGTAAAAGAGTTTAGCTTTATCTCAGAATTTTTTTCCCTAAAATTAAAATAAATTTAGGAAATGATTCATTCAAATTTGTACTTTTTTTGTGGAATATATTATTTTATATTTACTTTGTTTTATTATAAAATCATATTATTTATTTTATAATATATTATATATGTCTTTTAAGAATTTTTTTGCATTGTGACACATTGCAGTGTTATTTTATATTTAATATATTGCTATAGTATTTTATTTTAGTATTTTAGCTTTTTTTATTAAGTATTTTTTTGGTATTTTTATTTAGCCTTAATATATTTTTATTTCATGTTAATTTGTAATTTTTTAGTTCTAGTAATTTTAGCTGCCATGGCAATATTTCTATTTCTATTTCATCTATTATTTATTGCAATTATTTATTCCAATTACTGATTTTTTTTATTTTTATTTTTTTACTTTTAGTTCAAACAAACTTTTAGTTTAATAACAACACTGATTCATTAATTACAAGTAGCACATGTCTCAACAGTACAAATCACCCTATCTGGACATGCTAAAATGCTTTTTAAAATTCTTAAAAAATATAACAATTATATAATATATAATATATATAATATAAAATATAATATAAATTTTAAGATGAAGATGAAATAAATATGGCAGATATCCAGAAGTTTTTTTAAAAACTATAAAATATAAAATGTAATTTATTTTTAAATATATTTTATGCTTACGTTTTGTTGTTTATTTGTAATGTGAGATTAAAATATAAGTTCCAGGTGGCCTTTGATCCGCCATTGGACTTCAACAGCAGGATTTCCTTTTTAGTCCAGCAGACAATGTCTAAGATCTTCTTTAGGGGGTCCCGCACCCCTATTGTGTCTGCGCGGTGAGGGAGCGTCCTTCAGCGTGACTCAAATGTCAGCTGTTTGTTTTAACCAAACCTGAGCATTTCAGTGAGGAGCCGAGGCCCGTTCGTCCACATACCAGAGCGGAATTGGGGGAAATGGGGGGTCAGGTCTGAAATCCGGAGGTGAAGAGGGGGTGGATTCAGTCCTCTTTTAGCCATAAAAGGAAATAAGTGCGTCATGGGTACTCATGAGCTCCAGATGTGTCAGCACAAGCCAAGCGTCCTGGATTCTGCATGCCGTGAGGAGCAGTTAATAGTGAATACTACTGATCACTGTTATTTACAGCTTCAGTTTATCAATACGTCAGTATTCTAAAGTGCCTGCATTTGTATAATTGTACTATTATTCATAAATATTAGCTTAGTTTAAAGACATTAAAAATAAATTTTCTATGTAAGTAATAATATGTTTGCATAATAATTACAGCTCATTTTTAGACTGAAATCTCCAAAAACTTTCAAGAACATTGAGCTTATGCGCCAGAGAAACAAGCTCGCATCAATTTTGTGTTTGAAGTTTTTGTATATTTCTATGGCATCTCTGTCGAAAAGTATTTAGCTGGTGAAGTGAATTTACTTATTGTAGAGTTAACGAAAGTTATCTTGAGCATTTTAATGTTCGAAGGGGATGTCATAACAAATGATTAACGAAGATTCATGATTTGGTAAGATCTTACTTTCACACTGTGGAAATGGAGAACAGAACGAGCGCAGCACTGAAAAGGGGCGGGGCTACATCAGGTCTATATATTTCAAACATTTATTTTGAATAAAATTGACAACAATGGTATTATATACTTTGCTTCTTTAGCTCAAATCACAAACAAAATGTTTTTTTTTTTTTTTAGGTTAAAGTAAAAATGTTCTATTGTAATCAAAAAGGTTGAGTGTTATGATTTCTGCTATTTATTTTCTTCATCTCTTCCCGCTTAGACTCGCTTTGACAAGATTACACTTGATGCTTGTGTTTTAAACTCGTTGACCGAAATGCGCAGATATGCTGATTGTCAGAAAAATAGAGTCTGTTTTATGAGTGAGTCAAATTGTGACGCAAGTCCAAAATGAGAACGAATTTGGGAAAACAATTTAAAGAATCTGTTTTATACAGGTTTAGTGTGTGGGGGGGTTTGATTTACAATAACAAATAACAGGGGTCTGGATGTTGTGCGGTGGACGTCCCACACATTCCAGAGAGACTCCTCACTGTTCCTCTGAGTCTGCACATTGGTTTTTTGTTTGTGCACCCCAGCACTCCATATGTTTCATCTTAGCCTTATTTGGAAATAGTTGGAAAGCGCGGTGGACGGAGCTCCATATGTTTTATTTATTTAATGTTCCTCCATGTGTTGATGAGAATCAGTGATGGATAGATCATAAAATAGGGTCTGCATGTCAGAATATGTCAGAACGTGCATGCAGTTGTGTATTCCTAATCACAAATCTAATATCAAACCATAACAAAGTGAGAAACATTATATAAACATTAATGTACAAGATGCCAGGAAGGACACAATCTAATTTTGTTAGGCTTATTAAAATGACAAGTTCCTTCTGTAAATAATATAAAAAAATCCATCCACCCATTCTATCTATCCATCCATCCATCCATCCACCCATCCATCCATCCATCCATCCATCCATCCATCCATCCATCCATCCACCCACCCACCCATCCATCCATCCACCCACCTATCCATCCATCCATCCACCCACCCACCCATCCATCCACCCATCCACCCACCCATCCATCCATCCATCCACCCACCCACCCATCCATCCACCCATCCATCCATCCATCCACCCATCCACCCACCCATCCATCCACCCATCCACCCATCCACCCATCCATCCACCCACCCACCCACCCATCCATCCACCCACCCACCCACCCACCCATCCATCCACCCACCCACCCACCCATCCATCCATCCACCCATCCACCCATCCATCCACCCACCCATCCATCCATCCACCCACCCACCCACCCATCCATCCACCCACCCACCCATCCATTCATCCATCCACCCATCCATCCATCCATCTATCCATCCATCCATCCACCCACCCACCCAATTCTATCCATCCATCCATCCATCCATCCATCCACCCACCCACCCAATTCTATCCATCCATCCATCCATCCATCCATCCATCCATCCACCCACCCAATTCTATCCATCCATCCATCCATCCATCCAATAGTGCGGTAGAAGATACAGACCTGTAAAATAATAATCATAATCATAAAACACTCTAGACAACTTTCTTCTGTTACTGATTTACAAAACTCCGAATGAACTCGTCTGTCATTTATTGAGCTGACACCTTCAGTCTGGTCTGTGCTGACTCATCTGAAGCCTGAGAAGAGAAGTAACAAAACCTGGTAACAGTTTAATCTCACCTGGAGCTGCTCTGTATGATGTGGCCTGACCTCGATGACCTCATCAGTAGTTATGTCTCAGCACCTGCGCACGAGGCTTCCCTCTGGCGTCCTCACCTGTCTGTCTGCTGTGACACAAGCATGTCTCACAGTGATGTCATCACAGGAACAGTCACTCCAGAAGGCCTTTGATTCTTCATAAGTGCATAATCCCCACTCTGCAGTTAAACACACTCTGGCCGTCAACAGATATTAAGATTTTCACTTTGCTTGTATGACTTACTGCTTGTATGAGCTCAATGTCGGGTTTATGTGGTGTGGTGAAGTGTAGAGGTTTGAACTAGTGGTTCTGGTTCTATGATTGCTAGAGTCATTTCAGGGCTCAAAAATAATGTTTTTTTTTTAATGTTGGCTCTCTATCTATCTATCTATCTATCTATCTATCTATCTATCTATCTATGTAGCAGCACACACAAATATTGGCTAAATTTTTTATTTAGATTGTACCATTGATCCAGCTATTTCTATGTTTGTTTAGATTTATGTCAAGCTTGTTGGAACAGTGATTTAGCTTTAGTGTTTTAGTTCATGATTCGTAGTGCCATGTGTTTCTTTTGGGAAAATGCGGAAGAGTCTAAAAAGAGACGGCCTCATATCGAGCTTTCACTCTTAGGCTTTCTTCTCCTTATTACATAGAGAGACTTGAGTTTTTCTGATGTTTGATTTATGTCGTGTTGAAGTTTCACAAAATGGCCATTTAAATTTGCACCACTCTGATGACAGACTCAAATAGCACTCTGGCGGTTTGGCCTTTTCCCATAGCAAACACTCACCAATCTCTGTACACAATCCAGCAGCCCTTCAGAGCTGAAGTCAGCGTCTCTCTGTTGGGTGAGAGTGATCTCATTCCCCGAGGTGAATTCACAGGTGTGTGTGAAATGTAAACACGGGCCGAGACAGATCGCCCACCTGGTGCTCCGTCCATGCCCATCCTCATCGCTCATCTGTCTCCAGGTGCTGGATGGGAAATGGAGTGTTTTAGACTGTTCGGAAACTGGCAGTAAACTGAATCCGAGCACCAGTGGACCTTGAAGCAGACAGAAATGAGTTGAGGGGGAAGAACTGAAGCGAATGTGAGTGGAAACGTCCCTCACCTCTGATGTTCTCACTTCGGTCGTTGTCCTCGGTTCCTGCGTCGTATCAGTTTCGGCTCTGAGCAGACAGAGGCTGGATTTTTCCAGTGTTAATGTGTCTGAGCAGTCGGTGTAAGATGATTTCTCCAGACCCCATGGCTCGTCTCCACCGAAGTCTAACCGCCTTCCTGTGCCGCTCGCTGTCTCCAGTTTTGAACCAGAAAGCTCATATTTCTCCAGCTCAGAGGACTGAAGTATAGTCAGAAGGATGCTTTATGCAGACGTCTTTCTGTTTTTGTGTCCTATAGCCTATATAAGTCAAATCAGTTCATTTTTAATTATTCTGCTTTACAAAATCCAAAAGCAGCTTTACAGAAACTTGTAAATCCCCAAATGAATGGTGTCAACAAGTTCACCTGATATGTTTATCTCAAAGAGTGAACTTAACCATTTATGTAAAGATAACTTGTTGCAAGTTGGCATAACACAAATTTATAATAAAAATACCATTGTTCTCCCTTAATTATTTTAGTTAAATTAAAATAAGTCATATTATAGCATACGGTATAGAAAGAAAACTCTATTCCAATTGGAGCAAAGCAACATCAGTAATCAAAAGAAGAAGAAAAAAACTATTGCAACCCATTTCTGTAAAAAATAAAAGTTAAATTTGAGATATAATCAGTATTACTAATTATAACATGTATTTATTTATTTAAAATGTATTTAAAAAAAAATATTTTTTTTATTTTAAAAAACAACCTATTGGCTGTACCTGTCCTAATTGGCTGTGCCTTTCTATGATGGTGATGTGACGCAAAAGTATGTATTTAATCACTTAACCTAATTGGATACAGATGGATCTTTGTGCATTGACTGTTCATGTGACTATTTTAAAAGTGATTGAGTTTATAATGTTTGTATGTGCCTGATGAAGGTCATGAGACCGAAACGTTGCCAATAAATATTTTTCATACGTTTTTGCAAGTACAGATAGTGTGCGGGAGTTCTTTGTTTTTTATGTGACTTGACCTACCTACATGGTCTTTTTTTCCCCACGCACCTATCACCTGCAGGTGTGCGATGGTGTTTGCGTTCTATTTTTTTTATTTTTAAATCTTAATTTTATGGATTTTTAAATCATTCAAGTTTATATATATATTCTAGGTGCTCAAGAAACATTATCCTTATCAAAAATGATCATTCTTATCACTATTAATGTTGAAAACAGTTGTGATGCTTAATATTTTTCTTTCGTGATTCTTTGATGAATAGACATTTATTTAAAATAAATGGTTTGTAACAATGTAAATGTCTTTACTGTCACTTTTTATTAATTGAATGCATTCTTGCTGAATAAAAGTAATGATTTATTATGTTTAATTAAGACAACTTGATTGATTTAATATAACATTATTACTTTTCATTGTGTAACATTTAATAAATGTTCACTTTGGCAATGTTAGCTAATGCATTTAGGTATTATGAACTAATAATGAACAATATTTTTTACAGCATTTAATTAGTTTGGTTGTTAAATTTTAAATGGTATATGAATTAACACTGATTATTGCATTATGAACAAACATGAATTAACAGTGAGCAATAATTTATATATGAACATGACCCTGGATTAACAAATGCTGTAAACAATGTTGTTCATTGTCGGTTCATGACTACAGGTAATTAATTCAATCTTATTGTGTGCTTTTTTGTATTTTTAAAGTGTATGTGTGTGTGTTTCAGGTGCTGTGTAACGGTCCAGGGACGTGTGTCCCACTGTGTGCCGCTGGGCTGCTCCTGGGCGTCCTGGGCTTAAAAAGGGTCTTGATCGTCTACGTGGAGAGCATCTGTCGCGTGGAGACACTGTCTCTATCTGGGAAGATCCTCTACTACCTTTCTGACTACTTCTTTGTGCAGTGGGCACCACTGAAAGACAAATACCCTAAGTCCATCTACCTAGGGAGACTGGAGTGAGGAGAACATTTACAGAAAACCAAATTTTCTTCATGAATTCAACTGAGAATTACATGCATTTTGATACTGTTCAGTGAAGCTGATGCGAATCATTCCTATGCAGTTACTGACGTGCTGAATACACAACTATGACAACTGCATCAGCGTTTTCTGTTTGTTTTTTTAACGCCAAACAGTCACGATAGAGATGATGAAATATCCTATCACACCTTTTCTACCTTTTACGCCCTTGATCAATCAACCAAAGAGAAGTTTTTACATGTGCAGGTGCTTCTAATTCCATTCATAGTTTCAGCATTTTCCAACACTGCACGAAAAAGATCGGCTTTTGATCACAGGTTTGTCCCTTTCAAAGGTTAGACTTGTTTAGATTGCCATACCTCATTCTTACATGTGTATGTATATACATTTTTTTCCTCAGTGTTTTTGCGAAATATTGTCCAGCTCACTACACTATTCAGCAGTACTTCATTGTTGATCTCTTCCTGTGCTGGCGTGTGGTTGAGGAAATGGTGTGAGTTAAAGACTAAACAGTGAGAGGAGATGGAAAAGCTGCGATTCTCAGCTGCAGATCTTATTTTATTGCTCTGTAATTTCCTGTTATTCTTTGTGGCTCTCTTATACCTTCAGCATGAGGTAGAACATACCCTGATGGTTTCTTTTGTTTGCCAGGACAAGTTCACGCAGGTAACCAGTCATTTACTTCTCAGCATAAAGTTCCTCGTCTGTGACGATTCTGAACATCTGTAAGTGGATGATCCCATCAGACATGTCTGTCAGGTATAATTTGGTTATTATGAGCATGGATGGAGTCTTGCAGAAATTAAAATCACATTCATTTTGTCCACAGAGAAATTGTTTTTTAATAATAACATAAAGATTTCTATGCAGACTTACCATGATCTTCGAAAATAAGTGATGAAACGCCGCCCGGCCAAATTGGATTTAAATGCTTAAGAGTCTATGATTGGATCATTATTGCAGTGATTATTATGTTTCTAGCATGTTATATGTTTGGTAACAGTTCTTCTAACTCTAATTTCTTAAACCACCATGTAGGAAGACACATCATTGCCATATTCTAGGATGACAATGTCAAGATTCATCAGGCTCAAATTGTGAAAGAATGGTTTGGAGGGAGCATGAAGAATCATTTTCACACATGAAGTGAACCTCTGAGTCCAGACCTTAAATTCATTGAAAGTTTTTGGAGGACGGGGGTAAAGACCAAATGCCAACAGCAAAAGTGATTTAGTTTAAGAGAAACAGAAAAGAATATTGTAAATCTAGAACTAATCCAGATTGAGTTTGAAATCCTAATCTTATCTAAAACAACAACAACAAAAAACATTTAACATGCTCATGTATATGCATTCTGTGCATCTTATCGCCAGGATTTGAAGACAAAAACGAGCTGACTAACCTAGTCATAAATTACAGACTCTTATCAAGAAAGACCTGATTGTTTTCCAAAGGAACTCTTTTATTTCTCATTGACTGACTGGTTAGTATTTACATCACAAAGCACCTCTTATCAATATCTTTCCCAGCCGACCATGCAGAATGTCCCTTCAGTTTCGCTCTTTATTCTGTTGCAATTGATTTCAATTGGCAAAAGGCCTTCAGTGTCTGATAAAATACATCAAGTTGTCAGGGACAACACGTGGCAAAACTCCAAACAGGCAGCCATTCTGCTTAATCTTTAATATGTAAGTTATTAGAAATATTCACAAATAGAAAGCAACCTTAGAAAAAATGTCCTCATGTTTTCTTTATTCAACACAGGTTACGTGACAGCGAAAGATACTGATCTCCTTTGACAAACAACCTCCATTATAGTTGTTTTTTCCCCATGTTTTCACTTCAACCTTTCAGACAAAAACAAACCCTGACATTAGAGCCCTCACATCATGCTCAAAGCATCAACTGGTTTTTTAAAGCTACTTGATGATACCGAACATACGGTTTTTTTAAAATATCAAAACTGGTTTCTTCCCTTCAGGCAATAATAACAATCTATACTGAAGCAATGCTTTACACAAACCACAGTAACCATTTTTTTTTTTTTTTGGCAAAATATTTTACCATAGTTATTTGCTTTTTTTTTTTTTTTTTTTCACTCTTATCTAGAAAGTACTTGGTCAACTGTTGTTTTTAATAAATTTGCCCTATGTGCTATATAATATATTATTAAATTATGTAATGTTTAATTAATCATCATTAATCAGATCAATGTACAGTCAAATAGTTAGAAATATCTTATAAAATGTTGATTTATTTAATTTATATATATATATATATATACATACATGCATATATAGCCTATATTCATTTTAAAACTAATTATTGGTTTTTACTATTTTTAATTGATATGTAGGCCTATTATTGATTGCATCATTTGTAAATTGTATTAATATAGTTTCCGTTTGTATTAATATAGTTTCCGTTTAGATTAATATAGTCGTATTTGCATTTACCTCACATGAATTTACCTCACAAATTGACATGAAATAGTTAAAAAAGTTACAATGAAATGCTTATCTTGTTATTGCAGTTATTAAACTTGCAAAAAAAAAAAAAAAAAAACGTCCAAAAAGACAAAGGAAGGATTATTACACCATACAGTTGTAGAGATAAGCCACAGTTTTCCAGTAAACAGAAACTCGTCAATGGTTTTGCCAAGTGATCCATTACTTTGGCCACCAAGAGCCAGAGAAACAATAGACGAGCCTAGGCTTCTGATTGGCTGTAGAGGCGCGTCAGTCACTTGGCTCCACCCCCAAATCCGCGATAGTAGCTGGAAGTTTTTGCGCGAGAGAGTGTCTGTTGTGTGTAAACTCACTGTGCGCGAGGATTATTCATTCACACGGAGCACCGACTCATCTGTACTGTGACTTTTACTGCAGCTTTAGGACTTTACTTTTCTCATTCTCTGTTGGCCAGTTCATTGACTTCAGGAGAAAACTCAAAAAGTGAATCATGACCCAATTTAACAAGGGACCAGCCTACGGGTTATCTGCGGAGGTTAAAAACAAGGTAAACTGAATTGTATTTCTTTTTTTTTGAATATTCAGTTAGCCTTGTATGCATACATTTTTGGTATGTGTGGTTCAGGTTATCCGATGTGGTATCTATTATAGGATGGGGAAACTAGGCTACTGTAACGTTACTTTTCAAAAGTAGCCTAGTTTAGGCTATTGTTTGTGCTTGATACTATTGTTAGTTTGGTTTTAAACCTTTAAACCTATCTTTTTGTTTTCCCAATGTATTATTGATTGTGTAAGACTTAAGCATGGCCATGAACGTTACGTGGAGATTGAATCCAAGTGAATTTGAATGAAATGGCACATTAATAATACTAATACAAGTAAATAATAATACTAATAATGTTTTTTTTAAATTTTTAATATGATGTATTGTGTTTAGTCTTGAGTTAATTGGATAGAATGAAAAATGTGCTAAGTAAGCATCCCCCAATAAAAAAAGTTTCGGATTTAAAAAAATCTTATTAAATACAAGAGACATATTCTCCTCAAGTTGAGATTGCCCATCATAGATGAGCTGGTCAGAGGTGATCTCCATGTTTTAGATTTTTAATATGACTGTCATATAAAAAAGTTGTTGAGTGAAAGCATCTCCATCAAAAGAAGCAGGAGGGTCATTTGGGGAAAACATAATGGAGCATGTTTAATATCTTGTCTCTAAGTAGTGATTTATTCAGGATATTATCCCTCAAATTAATCAGACAGGATTATGTGTAAAGATAAGTAAAGCCAGTGAATCAGGGTAAAGAAGGACACCCCCCATTCAAATTTCTCAAGCATGACATCATCAGTGCTAAAGAGCTATTTTAGTACAGGTAAATTAAAGTAAACAATTTTTTGGTAGACAATTTAATATTTCACCTCTGAAGTGAGCAATCCTGGTAGGTATCTGTCCGTCTTTCATCCAACCCCTTCGGAAGTAAGCATTTCATCTTGGAATTTTAAGCATTCCTAAAATGTGACGACGTTGCCGGAACAGCTGTGATATGATCCTGTTTCATTCAGACGAGTTCAGTTTATGGCTTTGAACTGTCAAAGTGTGCATTGCGATAATGACCTCTTTAGCTCAAAGAAACAACGTTGCTTTTTAGCCAGATGCTTTACAAGAAATATTTCACCCAGAAATGTTGTAATTTCATGTTGTTTCAAACCCTTATGACCTTTCGTCAACACAAAGAGAGAATTGCAATAAGGCTGGAAGGCTTTCAAGTTTCAGAAAGGATGCAAAAACACTATAAAAGTATACTAGTCTATAGAAATTGTGTGCTAGATTTCTTCTGAAACTATATCTTTGTGTGACAAACAAACAAAGCATCCAGAATCATTGAGTTAGTGAGTTGAACTCAAGAATCAAATTCAAATCATCAAACTTGAAGATGAAGATGTCAATCATTTCTTCAGAAGACAGAACACAAATGATATTTTCATGTTACATATTTTCTTGCCATTTTGGAGCTCCAATTTCAATTATTATTGTAAAGAGGGGCCAGTATGTTGCCCAAAAAATCACTTTTTGTGTGCCGCAGCTGAAAGAAAGACATACAGTTTTGGAAAAACATAAGAAAGTAATGAGTAAGTGATGACAGCATTCAAATTTTTGGGTCCTTTATGTGTAAAATGAAAAGCATGTGGCTAAAATTGCAACGCTGATCCTGACTACTTTCTAGTGGAAAGTAGTTCCATTACACCATTTCCCCTCTAAATCCATGACTTATTTTCCATTTTACTTGTCTGGACAATGAAAGGCTACAGGAAAAGTCCCTTGCCTCCTTACAGGTCCTTTTTTTAAAGTATGCTTTTGAGGTTTATTGCAATAAAGTGCTGTTGATCTTGGCGTGTACTTCTTCATGTGTAATACTAGTAGAATTGACTTGCTGTGCTGACTCTTCAGGCATTTATCAGCGTATGAAGTATATTCAGCATTTTGAAAATCCTTATATTTCAATAGCAAATGTATGTTATACATTTCACTTTTTGAGCACATGTCCAAAAGTTTTAGGTTAATGATTTTTATTGAAAGAAGCTGAATGTATTTATTTGATCAAAATACAGCAAAAACAGTAATATTGTGAAATTAAAAAAGTTTTTTAAATTGAATTTGCAGCATCATTGCTCTATTACTTAAGTGTCCCATTTTTTTGTAACATATGCATATCTTTACTGTCACTTTAATGACACTTTAATACATCCTAGTGGCTCATTAAACCTGATTGGCATCCATGTTAATGTCCAGATAAATAATACACTTCTTATAAGCAAACATTTTTATGCTGTTCATATAGCCTAATAAACACCTATACCTTTAAAGCATATTAACCTGGAACTACGAGAGCGTTCCTGACCATGTTTGTTTCAATAGGTCATGTGATTTCCGAAGACTTGTTTGTCTCGTTTCTTGAGTTTCATCAGCACTCTTGCTCTGCTGAAAGCCGAGAGCTGTTTTCTGCCTTTGTTTTCCTGCAAGCTGAACTTTGGAAATGTGGGAAGTCGAAGCTCACAGTGAGATTTAAAAATGTTAGTTTCCCAGTACATCAGCCTAGCCTGGCTAACGTCAGACCACTTTCTCTTTGAGACGTGGTCTGGAAACCACATGTACATTTTCTCGTATTTGAGGCGTGGTTTACGAATGCCCAGAGCCGTTTATTGGGCGCTACGAATGTCTATCAAATGCGCCTGTACGCAGCTCTAGCCAATCGTTTCAATTATACCAGATGACGTATGTAGAGCGACAGATATTCAACAAAGAAGAAGACGACGATGGGTCAGATTTATGTGTACACCAGAGTCCTGCACGGGTCCGATTTTGTAAATCCGCACCCGACCCGTTTTCCAACAGCAGCACTAATAAAAATCTGCACCGACCCGCTTAAAATAGAACCGACACCCGACCCGCACCCGAAATAAAATCAGTTTAGACTATCACATTATAGACACACTTACAAACATTTTTATTGCCAGGTCATACAGAAGTTATTACACGACCATTATAGCCGAAGCTGTCAAAAGGCCGATACATGAAGAACATGGCTAACGTTACCACACAAATCGAACAGACGCGGCTACACCACTATATGCCACACAATTTCGTCTAGCCTACATCTGACAATTTTGGGTTCAAACACACCCTGCACACCACACATACTAACAGTGTTAAATATGAAAAATACCGTTCGATAGAGCTGCTTTGTTACCAGTTATCTGCGTGCTTCCTCAGGGATGAAGTTCCACATTTGCGGCTATCCAACACGAAAATGTTTGCAGCAAAGCCTTTCACAATATTTTCTTCAGATAACTCCAAATTTCTCCCACACACTGGACTTTATTTTTGATGACGTATTGTCGACAACTTTACAATCTCCACTAGCTATTCTTTTCTTCAACTCCTCAGCATCTATCTCGACGACTGCAAGCAGAACGCGCGCGCGCGGTTGTGATGCATTTTTAAAAGTGGAAGTAGCCTAGGTTAACGTTATAGATCCTGGGAGGGCGTGGCGCGTCGGCACAAATAAACTGATGTGGATTTTAAATTATTTTATCAACTTGAAATACAGGCATATTTTTGTAGATGTGTTCCTAAAAATATGCATATATTTTTACGTCTGTCATGTTGGATCCATAGATAAACAAACTGCTTCGGTGTGTCGCATATACTTCGTCATCGTCTTCCTGCTCCCTCCCCGTTCTGTGATTGGTTCCCTATTTCAGGGGAAAAATTAGTCCATGGTGTCCAGACTACCTTGCAGCGTGAATAAAATCGCGCTGCTCAAGGCAGTATGGGGAAACCCAGGCTAACATCAGCCTTTAAATGTCAACGAATCACGCCACCTTGCTTGTCAAATAGAATTATTCCTTAAAATATAACCCACAAATGACATAATAGAAGAGGATGTATTACCAAATTAATGACCCTCTCTGGTTATGTAACAGCAGACACAAGGGGTCGTTCATTACGGGCTTATTGCCAACACAGTGAAGATATTGTTCAAGCTGGTTTATTTTTACACATGGAAGAGATGTCAGTTAACAACCTATTTTTATTGTGACCATTCGTGTTACATTATATTAATCATATCAGTTGTTTTCCCCCAGGTAGTGGATAGAAGAACAGCCTTTCCCGACTGTGAGCTTTTGTAAGCCATTGGCAATGTTCTATAGAAATGATTTTGGTAGCTCTGTTTAGTTAGTTTAATACATTGTCTTGTATGTTGCTTCCAAGACTTTTCCATTGTCAGAACATTAAATATGCAGGAATTCCCCCAGAAATGTTTGGATGTGGTTCAACAGAAACCTTGATTCTTGGGAATCAGACTTTGGAAAACTTTTTCAGACTGTAATAAATTAATTATTCTTGGCTCTCACGCTCATCTCATTCTGCATCTATCTTAGCGTACATATCCGTCTTGCAGTTTTGAAAATACGCCAGCACTGGGCCCACAGCTCAAGCACCGGTGTCCTGGGAGAGGGTGGGTCAGATTGGGGAGGTCACGGTGGTTCTTGGGTAAACCCAGACTTTAGGTTAACCTGACGGCTTTGATCCGTCGCTCTCTAACGCCACATTCCATCTTGATCCTCGGCGTAAAAACACTTTTACTGCCATACTGTGACTGCTGATGGGCAGCTTGCCCAGTGAGGGGCCATTACATTCCCCGTAATGTGCTGATCAGCAATATTTTCTAGGATTGGATGAGGCTCTGCAAAGTGTGGCCACAGTGATTTAACCCCCTGTTGCCATTTTAGGAAGAACAGGAAAGTGTGTTTTCCTGAGGCTATTGTTTGGCGTCTGTTGTACAGCAGGATCTTATAACAGTGTAAACATTGAAACGAAAAATCTTTAAAAAGCCTTTTTTTTAAGTTTATCAACGTTTATTCAAGGTCTGAAAGCCTTTTAGAGTACAGGAAAAAGGTTCACAGACAACAACTTTTGGCTAAAGTTGTTGTCTGAACTCTAAAGCTTTTAAGAGCTTTGTGGTTTTTGTGTCATTCTGTGTTTCCACCCACTTATTTTTATGCGCATTTTGGGACATCGCATAAAAAAACTGCTGGATGGAAACACCAAGATGCGCATAAATTCTAAAAATGTGCATTAAAAAAAACTTGCGTTCGTTTGAGTCGGATAAAAAATTGTATCCAATAAGAAAGCATGCGCATAAACTATGATGGAAACACATTTACAGAATAAATTCCTCGATGCGCATCAAAAAAAATCATGTGACTTTGCATGATGGGACGGCATAACTGGACTAACCACCGGACCGATCTTTTTGCACAGCATCTGAAATGCTGTTTTCTAAAATGCCTGAGCAAAGTCTGTCGTCAAACTGTTATGATGCCTTACTGTTCCCAAACAGCAGGCATCTTCCTCCGAAATTTGTTTATTGCATTTCGTCTGCGTGCTCTGAGACACAAGTATGAAAATTATATAGTTTCAAAAAGAGATCACGATTCTACTGCAATTCTGAACAGACTTAACAAAAAAAGTTAAGTCTGTTTGTTTTTTTATCTGTTTGAATGAATGATTCAATGACTCTCAGATAAAGTCCTCACTTGTTTCATTACTGGTTGAATCTGCGTTTTTGAATGAATCTCTTGAGTGAATGATTCAATGGCAGTTTCATTTTTAACAGTCATTTATATTTGATACAATGAAGCGCCAAGTTACTTTCAAAAGGTTATTTACTCTATTTTGTTCGCTACCGTAGACATCAGTAAAAACGTTTATCCCAGTACTTCTGTGATAATATGAATATTTGTAACAGAAATAACCATACTGTGTGGTTGAAAAGACTGTTTGTGAAGCTGTTTCATACCTATACATGACAACTGCTCTCTCTGGCTCAGCGGCAGCGCCAACGCAGATCTGAATGTTCTGGTGGGATTTTGTCAAATGTTTTATAGACACAAGTGAATCGTTGTCATTTAGGAATAAGGTCGCGTGGGTGTTTGAATCGAGATCGCGATCTTTTAAGGATTAATCGTGCAGCTCTACACTCGACTCTAGCAATCACCTTGCAATCAGAGCGCCCTTGCAATTACCTACTAGCAATGCACTAGAATTGCGGTATATTACACACATTTTCTTCATAAAATATAAAAACAATCTTGTTAGGCTGGGCTCTTTTGATTGAAGCCAGTAAGTAACCCCTTATCAACCCCTCAGAAAACCCTAGCAATGCACAATCAATCACCAATCTTGCCAGGACCGTGGTTTTCCCGTGGCGGGTTTTGAATAGCAAAAGGTCTGCTTTTGTTACGCAAACCTGGCAACCACTTAGCTATCATCTAGCTATGCCCCCTAGCATTGCTAAACGTAAATATTCCACACATTTTCAACACGAAATTAAAAAAAAATAGTTACTACTGTATTTCAGGATGAATGTTGTCTGGCATTTTGTGATTTAAACATTATTTTTTCAGTTGGATTCACAGGTACTGTAAAGTAGAGCAAATTATTCTATGTTGTCTGTTCCACTGGGTATTTCCAGAGCGCATGGTTAAATATTGCCTAATACTGGCTGAAGTTTCTCACATGCAGATAAGTGGGCATTTATGTTTGATTTCAGCACAATTCTCAATATTAGTCTGAGAGGAAGGTTTAGTGAGTGCGTTCTTTTGTTCATAGTTTGTTTTTGCGAAGTAAAGTTTGCAGAATTCTTAATCATTCTGTAAACTGAGTTTGATAATAGAAGCTATGCTTATCTTGGAAACAAATAGGATTTATTTTTGGAGGATTGTAGAATCTTGTAGATTGTTTCTCTTGTTGCTAAACTATATATTTCTATGTTTGTATGTGTTGTTAGCCTAAAAACTCAAGGTGAAAAGGTCACCCCTCCCCTCATCCGTTGTCATCACTGTTTTATCGATCTCTGAGGGACTGTTTGTCGAATTGATCATGTCACATTGAGAGCCCTTTCACTCCCTGACCTTTTTCAGTCAGATGTTTGCTCGGTTTTTGTGCTGTCATCAGTAAGCTCTCAGAATTATGAGTGGGGGAGGAGAGCTAGAGGTCGGACTCCAGCGGGATCCAGCCCACAACCTTCCAGAATGTTCTTCTTCTGCAAATGCCTCCAACATCTCCATCAAGGGTCACTTTTCCACATTTTCTCTCCCTTTTTTTTTCTACCACTGGCTGGTTTCCCAGTGGACTGGAAGGAAGGACAAGACAGGCACATGGTTCTCCAATCTTTCCTCAGTCTCTCTGTGGAGCTCTTCTGTTCTTTCCCCTCCTTTTTGTCAGTTTTGATTTTCCGATTTATGTCTACTATAAATCACCCCAGTCAATGGTTCATTATATCAGAGATATAACGTTCTTTGTCTCCCACTTCATCTGAAATCATCCAGTGCTCTTTTGAACTATTTGAAGCATACCAAAAGTTCTGCAGTTCTTCAAAGATGAGAGACTGTGTACGGTTAAGCTTTTTTGTCTGTCATTATAGGAGAAAAGTCATCTCGGCTGACCTCAAATTGCACAAGTGAACTGCCACAACACCCCACACACCATTTTTTCCTAGTGGTCTCATATTCTGACTGCTGGGCTTTAGTGTGGGAGGATGTCTTATTGATCTTCAGCTTGCTCAGAGACCTTCTATGGAAGTTTATGAGCCCCGAGCTATATCTTAAAATCCCTCAGGAGAAATAAAAATAGGCACAAATGAGACAGTTGTTGGCATACAGTAAGAGTCTAGAGCTGAAACATTATTGTATCATACTGAAATCACTTTGAGACATTGTTCATTCTTTCATAATGTTGTGATTCTAAATTAGTATCATATTCAAATACCATAGTGTTTAAATGGTATAATAATAGTGTTCATGGCACTTGTTTGAAAAACGTGCAACTTAAACTGTGAAATTGTTTCCCTAAGGAGCTGTTTTCACCTGATTTGTCCATTAAAAATGTCTCGTTATTAATAGAGTAAAGTTCATGTTAATATTGTTTACTTGTAAGACATTTTGAAGGAAATAATTACTTTTATTCAGCAAGGATGCATTAAATTGATCATAAGTAACTGTAAAGATATTTACCAATGTTACAAAAAATCCTGAAAAAATGTATCATGGTTTTCTTTGTAGGACTTTGTAGGTCAAAAAATAAATCTGTTAAATCATTTTCTGTCCAATTTTAGAGTGTTACTTTTTTATTTATTGGCTTGTATTTTTTAAATTCAGTATCATTAAAATGATTGAATTTCATTAAAAACTCTAATATTAATACAGTTATACAAAAAAAAGCTCATTTAAAATAAGAAATGAATAATTTTTAAAAAGCAGTTTTCCTTCAAGTGCGTCCAGAATTTTCGGTTTTAGTTTCGGCTTACAATTTTCATTTTGGTGCATCCCTAATAATAATAAGAAATGTTTCTTAAGCAAATCAGCATAATATAATGATTTCTGAAGGATCATGTGACACTGAAGACTGCAGTAATGATGCTGAAAATTCAGCTTTGAATCACAGGAATAAATTACATTTTAAAATGTTTTCACATAGAAAAACGTTATTTTAAATGATTGTAATATTGGTGAGAATAAGAAGCTTTCAAAAACAGTAAAAAATATTACCAACCGCACACTTTTGAACAGAAGTATAAACGAAGCACATATGTTACCTGACAGAAACAATAATTTTTTGCAGTTTGAAACATAATATTACCATGACCAAAAAATATTGCTGTTGTTGGCGCGCGTTTCCCTCCGCTTCTGAGAAGGAAATGAAGTTCTTGAAATTAGCATAGAACCTAAGCTAAACACTAAGAGGAATAAGGAAGAGTTTCTGTGTAAAATCAGAAGGGTTAGGACTGTGTTTGTGCTGGAAATAAGGTTTGAGATAGCAGACTGCTTCTTGAAGGACGTGAGGAAAGCTCTTATCATGTTTTGGCTGTATAGTGAGACTCCAGGATCTCCAGGAGCCTCTGTCCAACGCCAACTGCTGAGAATATCTTCTCCACCCTTTTTCCCTGTACTGTATGTCTCTTTGTCCCTCTCTCTCATGATCAATCTTGATGGCCACATTTAGCTTTGTCTTTGTACAGTCTGACCCTGAACACTGAACTTGAAATGGAGTCTGTGATAAAAAGCCATTTCCTGGAACTTATATTAATAGCTGCTTTAAATTGGTATAATCTTGCTGTAAGTGTGGAAACTGAAGCATTTAATGCCCTTTTATTTATTAACAGAATACAAAAATCATGCAATCTGTTTTTGAAGATTTGTACTTGAAGATGAAGTAGTGTTTAGCACACATGAAGAAGAAAAACATACTTTGAGGGTCTGCATTAATTAAAAGTGCTTGCAAAGGCATGCTTCGCTTTTACTATTACTCATGTTTGCTATTTGAATAAACCAATTACTAAATGTACTAAACCCTACTATTAAACTTTGATGCCTCCAATCATGCAGCTTGTTAATTAGAGGTGTATTATTACTTTTCTAAGACTTACTTTATCGCCTACTGGATCGACAACTAAATGTCCATTAAAGGCACAACTGAGGCCATATTTATGACCAGAATATCAACAAGGATGGGCTCTTTTGAGAGCAAGCAATTATCTAGCAACCCCATAGCAATGCACTAATACCTTTGCAAATGCTATAGGATGCTTTTGCACAGGCGAACAACTCTCATATTACATTCAGGCATTTTGTAAAGATCTAGTTCATTCTGTTGTTAGTCGTAGTTGTCCGTTCTGAGTACATTATTCAATGTCAGCAGGTCAACGGTGCTATTTACAGTCAGAAAAGTCCTGAGAAAGAACGAAACGGCCAGAATAGATTTATGCGGCGACTCTTTGTGGGGATTTTATGCTCTGTTGCTGGTGGAATCGCATGACGGCGTTGCATCACATGCTTTAAAGGCAAACAGTTCTATTCATAAAGGAAAAATACAAAGGAAGCCAGAAAAGAGGTTTTATTGGCAATCTGATTTGATTAAGCTGCATTTGATGATTTTCCATTTGCTCTAATGCAGCTTTTAACAGGCAAAGAGGCGTTTTTAATGTTTCAAACTGCTGTTTTGCTCCTGTGTCATGTGTTTTGAAGTCAAACACGTTGTGTGCGAGTATCAGCAAAGTGTATTGACATTACAGTAGTTGAGATAAGCATGCATGCTGACACATAACTAGAATCTGAAGTAAGATTATCCTGGATACATAACCATGATCCCGCAGAGCCGGTTTGACTCATAACTTACTGATGTATATTGGCCAACTCACTGATTGGCTTATTTCTCCTCAGATCGCACAGAAATATGACCTACAGAAGGAGGAGGAGCTTCGTTTCTGGATCGAGGAGGTGACCGGCATGCCGATTGGAGACAGCTTTCAGAAAGGCCTTAAGGATGGCGTCATACTGTGCGAGTGAGTTGGTAAACATAAACATACTTGGCCATGTGGGCAAGGTTTCCCTGCTGAAATACAAAAAAAAAAAAAAAAAACAGTTTAAACCAGCCTACGCTAGTTTGTTGGTCTTGGATTTTCTCAGAGTTGGTCAGTTTTTAGAGTGGTTTTGGGCACTTTTCAGTTGGTCAGAATGGGAGGCCACTTGTCTGACCAGCTAAACCTACTAAACATCAGCTTTGTCAGGCTTGAAGACTATCATAGCAATGCTTGTTTGAGCGCACCGGCCAGATGTTATGACAGTGGCTCAACCAATGACATGAATTTGGGGTTTGACTGACCAATGGCAGAAAACTTGTTTGAAACAATCATTATTTTCTTGATTCAATTTGGCGATGCTAATAGCACCAAAATTACACGCTTGACCTTCAATGTGCCCATAGAAGATGCTTATATATGTGATGGATATGGAAAAGAAATGAATTGAAATCATTCTGTTTTTATTCTTTTCAGATTGATAAACAAGCTTCAGCCTGGATCGATAAAGAAAATAAACCATACACAGTTAAACTGGCATAAGGTAAATGTTTTAGAGACTCTTGAGGTCTGTTTTCATCCACATCAATCCCTTAAAAAAAGTGAGAAGCGCTTTTCTTCCAAAGTGACTTACAATACAGTGTTCAAATCAAATTATTGGCAAATACTAGGAAAGGCAGCTGAGAAAACATGACGCACGAAGAAGAAGATCCTAACAACTGCAGATAGACCCTATAGTATAAAAGCTCTGAAGAATATGTTAGAATAAATGGACCCATTCATGCAATCTTTGATTTATCTCTAACTCTTTTATCTGAAAATGAAGTAACCAATAGTTTTACTGAGAAACACACCCTTACTGTTACCATTGTTCCCTCAGCTAGAGAACCTTGGGAATTTCATCAAAGCCATCCTAGCCTACGGGCTGAAGCCCAACGACATCTTTGAGGCCAACGACCTCTTCGAAAACGGGAACTTGACGCAAGTCCAGACCACACTTCTCGCTTTGGCCAGTATGGTACGTCTACAAGTCCTTCAATTCTGCTAAATTTGAGTCTTGTTGAATATTCGGTAAAACCCAGAAATTGGCATTTTAGACATATTATTGACATTTTAAATTTTGCAACTACGAAACGTTTATTTCTTTTTCAACAGGCAAAGACCAAAGGCATGGAAACAAATGTCGACATTGGCGTGAAATATGCAGACAAGCAGCAGAGACATTTTGATGACGAGAAAATGAAGGCTGGCCAGTGTGTCATTGGACTTCAGGTTATAGGCACTTTTCCTGGAACTCCCTTAATGTTTCTGGATGAATATCATAAATTGTTTTTAGAGGAAGCCTGACCACAGTGTTACCTCATTTGATTTGTGACAGGGCATGAAGGGAAGGCGCATTACGAATGACTTATTCAGCTGATGCTGTTATCGAAAGCGACTGGAATAACCTCTGGTTAGGCAGCTACTAAAGGCCACAATAGTGATAGATCAAGGATCGCCCATTGTGGCGTTTAAACCTAAAACCCTTTAATTACAAAACCAAATCTAGAATCAAACAGCTAAATAACCAGTATCAGCTGCTTCTGGGAGTAGTTCATAAAGAGTAAGGTTGATTGGAGAGTAACAATGACCATCTTGGATCATCTACAGGTGATTTTTGAAGTGTTTCTGACTTTCGTTTTAGATGGGAACCAACAAATGCGCAAGCCAGGCTGGCATGACCGCCTACGGGACCAGGAGACACCTTTACGACCCCAAGACACAGACAGAGAAACCTTACGACCAGACCACCATCAGCTTGCAAATGGGCACCAATAAAGGAGCCAGCCAGGTATACCCAAAGATTGACTTGTACCAACAATATAGCACACAAATAGGTCAAGTTATCGAAAATGACATGTTGTTCTTGTGTCTATCTCTCTCCAGGCTGGTATGTCTGCCCCAGGCACCAGGAGGGACATCTATGACCAGAAGGCAGCTCTGCAACCAGTTGACAACTCCACTATCTCATTGCAAATGGGAACCAATAAGGTGGCCTCTCAGAAGGGCATGAGCGTGTACGGGTTGGGACGGCAGGTTTACGACCCCAAGTATTGCGCCACCCCCACGGAGCCCATGATCCACGCAAATGGCAGCCAGGGCACAGGCACGAATGGCTCAGAAATCAGCGATAGTGACTATCAGGCTGAATATCAGGAGGAGGAGTACCAGGGCGAATACCACGATGAGTACAGAGGGCACTACAACGACCAGGGTATCGACTACTAGAGAACTCTGCTGCGCTGTTAGTCAAAGCAGTATTAACACCAACCATGTATATCAACAGAGCAAGTTTTTTTGCAATGCCTTTTGCTTCTCACAGTTACCCTTCCCCTCCCAGCGCATGTGTTTGGGTAAAATGATGGTGAGTGGTGAGATATAATCTACAATCTGCCATCCTAGAGGTGCGGTCACATTTACCGTAGCTCAAGTGAAATTTTGCGGGTGAAATCCAGTCATTCCAATTGGAGTCCTCTTGAGGTTTGCGCGAGGGCAAAAAACACTCATGTTTAAGCTGTTTGGTTTGAAAGTGAGTTCTGTTTACGCGGTGCTTTATACTTCGCTATGCTATTGACAAGAGACAATGGACCTTTTTTTGCCTGCAAAATTTCCCTGAAATATCGCTAATGTGACCACACATTAACAGTGGTGAAACTGATCTTTTATAATTTTTGAAGTGTTTTTTATGAAGTATGGAGAACTGTTAAGAGAATTATCTAGTTTGTGCAGTATGATTCTTTGTTTTATGCCCTATGCCTTGTCTTTTGAGTTTTATTTTGGCCTTGCATCACAGAAAAGCAGTATTTTTACTAGTTTTAAAGCTAATCCACCACTGAAATCCCGCTCTTACAGACTGCTATGGACTGAAAGCCTTCCGAAGACATTCCTTCCTTAGTCATTCCATTTAGAATTCCAAATGCCTGGAAATTTTACAAGCTACAAATGTTAGCATTTTAGCATCAAATGGTAGCTGACTGGACGACCAAAAACTTTTTGCTATTGCTTAGTTTTTTGTGCCATGATTTCGGAAAAAAAAATCTTTCCCATTGTATTTATTGCCCTGCTTTTCATTATAAACCTTCTGTTATATGGTTCTTTTATGAATAAATTTTATGTTATAAATAAAGTATTGAATGTCTTCAATACTTGATTCTCCATGTATGTCTATTGTTTTGACCATTATTGCATTTAAATTTAAAAATAGCTGCTTGATAATCTATAAATCCTAATTGATTTCGGTTTTATCAGGATTAAATAACACATTTTTTCCTAGCAGTCAGAGTTTTTGTAAAGCTGAGGTGTGGTTTCTGAAACTGCCCTGATTTTGTTATTTGGTTCTTTGCTCTTGTATCTTTTATGAGGGTGAATTGAAGTGGCACAGAGCCTCAGATGTGCGCTGACTCTGCCCGAATATCACAGCGGAGCCATAAATCTTGTGTTTTTGAGGCTAGCCTCAGAGGCGTTTGGAAGCTGCTCCTTGTGTCGATAGCCCAGAGTTTCTGGAAACAGTTATATAACCACACAAAGTGGTGAAAACCAGAATCTAAAGTAGAGCAAGTCGGTGTCTGTGCAGCAATTCGTGGAACTACTGCATTTTGAGCTTGTATGTGTCATATTTTTACATATTTTAGTTTTTAAATGAATTACTGAAAACATTTGTTTGTGTCCAGGGAAAAAAAAAATGCTCTGCGTCTTTGCATTCTAAACCTTCAATTAAGTGAATGAAATGCTGCACTTGATGACTTCAGCTCAGCCGACGTCTGTGGAGGGATTTGGAACTACGGGGTAGCGCACCACTGAATTGAATTACGCTTCCCATGCTGTGAACTTTCTCCATTATCATGGGCTGCATGGTCAACCGAAACATGACGGAATGGTAAAATGGTGTGATGGGGCTCATGATGGAACATTCCAGAAGTATTGGACTAGTTTGAGCTGGATTGAGACTGCAGGCTCGAATCGAGAGCAGAAGGGGATTTATATGTGCAGAAAATAACATGTTGCATTCTGGGTCATTCCGAGATTCCATAGTGATTTGGGCCAATGAAAGGCCAATAATAAGTAAGAATTCTCTTCAATACGTAGTTCATTGCCTCAGAAAAGCACTCGTGGTTCCAGTCATAAATGAAGAACTGAGTCTACTAATTTAAGTAACATGTTCGTGCTAAATTTGGGTGTCCGTGAACTCTGTTAAACTGCTATAAGTGGGTCCACATGAGGGGAGGACCATATAAAAGTATAACCGTGCGTACAGGACAATCGGCTTCATGAGAAAGCAATGGCATTCACTCAAGTGCTGCCCCCTGCCCCTCCCGACTAAGTTACTCCGGCATAATCAGTGCTTTGTGCTGGCTGTGGAATCCGGGACAAAAACGCAAGACTCAATTATAGAGAAGGTCCGAAAAAGACTGTTACCCCAGCAACCACAGAAAGCCTTTAAAGGCAGACGTGAACTTAACCGGTGCCGCAGCTTTTGTATACTGCGTCATGCTGCTATTGAGGAGCCGGGGCCAAAACCATGTGCAGTCATCACTGTGCCAAAGCATGAGTTAGTGGTGTTTGTAAAGGCAAGCATCACTATTATTATTGCTAATACGAAGAGTTCACCCAAAAATGAAAATTCTTCCATTAATTACTCACCCATAAGACATGCGTTCATCTTCGGAACACAAATCAAGATCTTTTTAATGAAATCTGAGAGCTTGTCTCTTCATTGACAGCCTACTCTACCATTTTCAAGCCCTAGAAAGGTAGTAAAGACATCATTAAAGTAATCCATGTTTAAAAAAATATTAATCTCCTCTGCTCTCTATAAGTCTGCTCTCACATCGACACAACACGCATGCATCATGGTGCTCTTGAACGCGTGTTGGAGATTAATATTTTGTAAATAAAGTGGTAAATTGGACCTATGTTTTTTTTTTTCCGCAAACAAAGCACTCGGTTCGCTTCATAAAATCACTGGAGTCACATGGATTACTTACTAATGATGTCTTTACTACCTTTCTGGGCTTTGAAAGTGGTAGTTGCGTAGGCTGTCAATGGAGGGACTGAAAGCTCTCAGATTTCATCAAAAAGATCTTCATTTGTGTTCCAAAGATGAATGAAAGTCTCACAGGTTTTGAATGACATGAGAGTGAGAAATTACATTTTTTGGGTGAACTATCCCTTTATGCATGCAATGCTGCAAAATATTAAGAAAATCATAGCATCCGCATAGCAACACACCAAAAACATTCAGAACACAACCAGAACTCCTACGCATAGCAAACCAAAACTCATAATGAAAATATATAGTATCTGATTATAAGATATGAGCTTTGCTAAATGGTATGCTTCACATATATAAAAGTAGCTGTCTATTGAATTTTATGTCCCAAGGTGGTCAGAGGCATGTTGTGGACCCAAAAAAAATAAAGGATAAAAGAAGTGGAAACAGCCTGGAGTTCATTAGCAGTTTCTTAGCCTCACTGCAACCAGCCGGGAATGAACAGAGGGGGAGAGGATGAAGGACAAAGATATACTGATCCTAAGACAAGCACGCCTGGAGGAACTGCTGATCACCATGGACTTCAATCCTCGCTTGTGAGAAAACAGGCCTGATGAAAGATCAGTGAGGATACGTGGGCGAAGATTGTTTGTTTGTGCGACTCTCCGGCCCACTATGAAATGGGTTCAAGCTAAAAAATCTGATCAAAGCTGTCCATTTTTCTCAAATCTGGTTGCGTTCGCTCTAGGAATGCATTAAAATGTTTTGTCTGTGCTCAGATTGCCTCAGTTTTCTTTTAACCAAACCATTCCATCAATTTAAATGTATATTACACATTATTACGATCATTATTGTAGGTGAAAGATTGAAAAGTGGGCTTTAATGAGAACCACAGATGGTTTATAGCAGCTCTCCCAGTTTAAATTTCCCTGGATACAAGCTGAAACCATGTGTCTGTGACATCTGAGACTTCCTCACATGCCTGTGGATATTTTTTTTATTTTTTTTTGCTGCAGAACCCTCACATTCCCTGGCCGCTCAGACTCTACGGTTTTCAAAACGAAGAGTTCGGTATTGATTCTTCAGCTATCAAATCCAAACCAGTGGCCTCTAGCCATCTCAATTCATCCCCCAGATATTCAACTCTGAAAGGGAGGGATCTTTTCTTAGCAGAGAGAAGGAAAAATCATGCTGTATGTTGGAATGCACAAAGGTTTTCTTTATTAATTAAAAGGAGTTTCTGTTACAGTACCTCCTGTTAATCTAAAACAGCTGGTTTTGAGTTGAGAATCATATGTTATCTTCATGAAGCCCAAAGTCATTTTCAGACGCCCAAGCAGACAAAGGTGAATTTTACAGCAAAGTAAGAGCATTTCTGGTTTCTGGACTACCTGGAAGTTTATGACATCAGCTTCTGAACACACATTTCTCCAGCATGATGTGAACCTTCTCACATTTAGTCAGCTTATAAAAGAGGAGGTAAGACTTCCTCTGTTTTACAACCAATTAGTCAAATAGTTTGTTCTATTAACAGGCGGAAAACAGCAACCAGCCTGAATTATAATCATCCCGGACTTCATCAGGGGCCACAGTGGGTAATGTTAGAATATATGTAATACATATATAAAAATCAAATATTTAGCGTGAAATCGATAAATTGACCATGTTTATACTTTCTAAACACTTTCTTGGTCTTGTGCACATTTTTATTTATCTCGATTTAAAGAGGCTATATGCAACTTTTTCCCCAAAATAAACGTAACAATAGCCTTTTTATTTGACCATTTATGACTCAAACATCTCCTGATGAGCATACTGACACCTTGTCAGCTCACAGTGGGTGCACCTATAAACCTGTATCCTATTTTTCCTATTTTCTGTCGGGTCGGATTTTTCGCGCGCTGTCTGCGGATGTGACGTCAAGCGCGTTCATGTTATACGTTTCAGATCACTCTGCCACCACCGCTAGTCAGCAAACAAACTTGGTTTCTCAAACAATATATGTATTTGACTGTTCTTACCTCTGTAAACATAATGTTGACTTCTTTGCAGCGGATGACTTGTGAAGTTTTTTTTTTTTTTTTTTTTTTGGATGACTTGTGAAGTGAAGTGTGCACGTACGAGAGCGAGCAGAAAGGAAGAGCAGTTCCGTTTTTTGGCCACAGGTGTCAGTCGCGAGTTTAAATTTCAGAAAATCGCATGTAGCCTCTTTAAAGGGGGGGTACAATGGTGTTTCATGTATTCAGAGTTGTTTACAGTGTTAAAGAGATGGATTCTCATGCATAACATGGCCAAAGTTTTTAAAAAATATTTTGGACGAATAACGGAGAATTTCTGTGCCGAAAATCTTACTTCCGGGTTGGTACAAGTTTCGGCTGGTTTTTTTTCGACCATGGATCTAATGACGTAGACCAAAGTGGAACTCCTTATATGAGCATTTCTCCCGGAAAAGCGCGGCCGCGCACACGTCGACCAGAGGAGAGCGAGACCGCGCACATCAACGCGCTTCAACAGGAAATCATCGGCAGCGCTGCATAGTGTCTCCAAAGTGTGTTTTTGGATGTGAGGGAAAGCTTCCCAAAGAACCCAGCGTTAGGAACAGTGGATGCAGATTGTTGTGTAGTTGTGTAGACTGTTTGTTCCCTGCATTTCGACGATGAATGTTTTATAAACAAAGCCCAGATCGACGGATTCTCTCTATGGCTCTGGCTTCGCCCACATGGCCCGCCTCCAGATGCTCGGGTTTTTTCGGAAAGACTCGGTACAGCCTATCTTTAAACTAAAGAAACTAATAAAAATAAAGACTTTTTGGAGATATGAAGGATGCAATACTACTCTATAGGTACTCAAGATTAACAGGAGATTGAGTGAAAATGAGCATTTCACCCCCCCCCCCCCCCCTTTAAGAATGTTTAGATATTTGTACTATAAAACAAGAGAAAAAGGATTTTTTTTTTAGCAGTGCAATAGTCAAAGTTCATTGTGAAGATGTTTTTTTAGGAAGTTTTCATTGAAGGCCAAATTGATTATTTAGTTATGTGGCTCTTATAGGATATTAAAAACTTACATGATCCTACATTATAGTTTCTTTAAATAGATGGTTTTCGAAAGAACTGGACAGTATTTATTAGAGAAATTATTAAAAGGGTTCTCTACTGACTGCAAAACATTTTTCGGTTCTTTAGATTTACAACAACACGGGCATTTATGGCCCTGGGGATTATGACATGCTCTCAACTTCTATAAAAGTCCTCTGAGATAAATCACCAACCAGTGAGGAATGTCCTCGCACGTCGAGAGGGAAGACTAGCACATATGTGAGACACGGTGGTAGAAAGGAAATCGCCGTTCACTTTGGCAGTGAATCCACTGGAAAAAAAACAGACCTTCCTACTGTATTTTTTTGGGTGGCTGGCTGGCATCTTGCCAAAGAGTCCAGTCTGTTGCATGAGAGCCATTTTGAACGACTTTTATTGAAGAGGAATCCAGCTGAAGAGCCCAGACCTCTCTGGTCTAAGTAATGCAAAGGTTCTGGAACATTACATAACCTTGCTATGAATGCATAAACCACTGCTCTCTTTCTCTTACACACACACACACATCAGTATTTTTTCAGAATGCTGGACTGACTTGATCCAAACAGAGGGTTGTCTGTAACTTTGAGCCTGTTCTCCTTGGAGGGAGGAATGTTCCTCTGGTTAAACAACCGTTTTTTGCTTAGGTTGTCATGAATGAACAGAAAAGTAGTTTTGATTTGTTAGTGCTCAGGGACAGTTCACCAAAAAATGAGTAAGCCCGTAAGACTTTCGTTCATCTTCAGAACACAAGTGAAGATCTTTTTGATGAAATCTGAAGGATTTCTTTCTCTCCATAGACAACTACGCAACTGAAACTTTTGACGCTTCAAAGAGATCATAAAAGTAATCGGTTGCTTTATATGATGAACAAATTTAATTTAGGCTATATATATAAATTAATTTAAAAATAATAAAAACTATGTCAGTAATTAACATAATAGGCTATTATATATTTTTGCTTTTGTGCTTTTGAGTCTGATTTATGCAACAACAATACACTCATAATGTTTCCCTCCTGAGGCCCCAAAATTGATTCCAGAATTATAACTTGGCACTCATAATTGTCTTCAGACAGCTGGAGTTCTAGAAATTTCACATTGTACATTGGCAGACAGCACAGGCTATTAATACAAATTAAAGCTCAAAGAAGATTTTACATAATCACATTCCTATTAGTCAGGCCTGTTTCATCTTTCTTGTACGTGTTAGCTAAGTTAGCCCACTCTCTATTTCCTCAGGAAAAGGTCTGGAGAATGGAATCTTTTCCGCATGGGGCCTAATGAAGTGGAGGGTGGAGAGTGACACACATGCAGGAAAATCATGTTGATGGATCTGATTTACACAGCATGAATAATACTGGAACCGTGAACTAGTTTTTTGGATAGTCAACAAGAAAATGAAATTACTGTATCAATCTGATTACTGTAATAATTTGCGTAATAATGTGGAAAATAAGAATGCTGTATCAAATCTGTGCTATTCTAGTTCCTGCTCAAAATCGCAATCACACCACTGTAGACTGACTGCTCTCTGGTGGTGAGTGGAAGAAATTGAAGTTTCAATTATTTGTGTTTGGGTGTCATGTACAACAATGTATTGTGGCTTATACTGCATCTTGGCACCTGTACAGATGCAGAATCTCATTGTCTGTATTCCCTTGTACTGTCACGATGGTTTGGCACCTGTCTGTTGTCCTGAGATATGGGAACGTGTGTGATGCAAACTTGGCATGTGTGTTAAGAACATTCTGCCAAGTGTGATGAAAGAGCTGTTCTAGTGCCCTAATTCAACCACCACAGGACAGGGGGCAGAATGGTAACATCCCACCTGTTTGTTTGGTCAAGATAATGTGAACTTTGTGTGTATGTGTAACCCACTTCCCGAGCTACGAGCTAAAGACTGCTCTCTCTAGTGCGCCTCTTTAGATCAAGGGAGCGAGAGCTCTCACTAGCTGGCCTGTTACATATGTACCAAACTTCAAGTTATATCATAATCCAAGTTGGTGAAAAATACCTGGAAAATTGCCCTCAGTTTAGTCTTTTGTGAAGTGGCTTGCATGGGTCAGAAATTATCAAGCGTATAAAGCCACCAAAAGTGACAAAAGGGTATATGGCTCTAGAATTAAAACAGCAGAGCAAATATTGTGCCTTTTTGTTTCATTTTTGACAACGGGACTGCATAATATAATATTAGTTTAGGTGAAAGCTCAGTCATGGGAAATCCTTTTCACTCTATATCCAGTAGGCCCAAATTCATGAATGACAAAAAATAGAAAATACCCTAAAATATCTTAATAATGAGAATGGTGATTAGAGGAGAGGACTGACGGTTGGTGTGTCAATTAAATATATTTCTGACCTAGCTATTTTTAGCTTCGTGGGTCAAAAATAGCTTAAAATCTTGGTGAATCTTTAAAATCTTTTTTTGGTGAATGTGGTAATCATTCAATTTAAAATTAGTAAAATTATTAAAAGTATCAAAGTACAATGATATTACCATCACTGCTACGCATAAGTCCCCCCAAAAATCATAGAGAGAAAACGTCTGACTTTTTCCCTCAAAAATGTGTTTACATCTCGCAATTCTGACTATTTTTCTCAGAATTGCGTGAGATAAACTTTCAATTGTGAGTTATAAAGTCAGAATTGCGAGATATAAAATCGCAATTGCGAGTTATAAAGTCCAGTTCTGAGGAAAAAAGTCAGAATTGTGATGTAAACTCGTATTTGTGAGAAAAAAGCCAGAATTGTGAGATAAAAAGTCTCACGAGATTCGTCGGGACGCCACCTCTCAAACTTGCATTGCTGGTTTTTCCAGCGCTTTTTCTTTGCTATCAGGATGATTCGCTTGATTACGACAATCAGTTCGTTTACCATCGAAATGATTTCGAAGCTGTTATATTAAAGCTACAATGTGTAATACTTTAAGTTGATTTTTTAACAAAAAACACTTTGTTCTTTCAAAATTATACATTCTCATTAATGTGTAATCACTTCAACCAACTAATTAGTATTCTCGTAAGGTTATAATCTGCAATTTAGAATACATACGAGCGAGTCGCTCGAATGGCGGCAGCCATGTTGCGCATCCATCTTGAAAATACATTAGACAAAGAGGGACATACCTGGAAATTCAACTTCGCCTTTTGCGTTTTTACACTCAGTGGCACCGTGACGAATGCGAGGGGGAGATTACTCGCGACTGCCGGCAGATTTGAAATAATACGGCCACCGTAGGAGTTAAAAAGCCCTCGGAATGGGAGGGGCTAGATATTCAGTTGGTAGTCATATACAATTTCACCGCTAGATGGGAGAAAATCCTACACAGTGTAGCTTTAAGGTACAAATCTTGCATAGTGTGCCTTTACCTTTTTTATTCTGTGGCGGAAACAAGCTTCCATACTCCTTTTTTTTTTTTACGAATCGGTTGAGGGAATTATTCAGTCACTCACGTCTCGACACCAACTGGACGTAACCATGGACGTAACCGACGTATCCTGCAGAATTGCCTCGCTCCAAACGAATCTTGTTGGTCGGCTCCAAAAGATTCGACTCACTGATGAATCAAAATTCCCACCAGAAGAGAGTGGTAGTGTATCCTTGTGTGTGAATATCTCTTTAAGAATGAAGCTGAAATTTGATCCTTTCACCACCACCAGATACAGCCATCATCAGTTTCAGTCATCCTCAACATGTTCTTACCGACGCGCGTTTATAAAACCCACGCGCATCGTAGATTGAGAATATTATAAGGACCTTCCGTTTCTGTTTGATATGAAATCATGCATTTCATATCGCCGTGGAGAGAGGAGAATCATGCATGTGTCTGACTGACGAAAAAACACGGATTTTTATCAGCCCATGTTTTCAGACACCATGCACAACTAACCAACAGACACTATTGATGATTGATAAGAGGTAAGCATATTATGGGTTAATGCATATGATATCAAACAATATTTTATTGCATAAGCGCTGTGTTTTTAGCCAGCATTGCGGTGTGATCTGGCCTAAGGAAAGGCATGTCGGTAACAACACGAGTCGATTTCCGTCCATCGCAATGTTTTTAGACCTTTAATAGAGATGTGATCCATTATGTGTTATCAAATAGTCAGTTCTGAATTGCAGTCGATGTATGTTTGACACGCGCCCATCTTAACAAAATGCACATCTAAGCAAAAATATAGATATGTGCATTTGTTACACAAGCCATGCGGTTCAATGCAGTATATCAGTCGAAGTTAAATGACCGACTTTGACAAATGAAGGCTAAAATGACATTTAAAGGCCAATATCTGAGTTTAACATTTAAATAGGCTATATGGTCGACTCTGCACTGAAGATGCATGTCAGTATGAAGGGAAACATTTTGTTTAGGTTTGTGACTAGAAAAGCATGAACTTTTACTTTATCTAATGAAAATATGAAATGCAGCACATGTTTTGCGGAAGTGTTTGAGATTTTTCATCAAACTGTGTTTCATTCTGACTTCTAAATACTTTTTTCTGGGGTCTTTTATTCTGCTCTTTCTTATTGTTTACTTTCAGTTTTGAGAGCTGCTGTGTGTGTGTGTGTGTGTGTGTGTGTAAAAAATAACCAATAACCAAAAAAAAATAGTTTAAAACACTTCCCAATCTCTTAGAAATGTAATATTTTTAGTCATGTTTTGTTTAAAACAAATTTAATGCCATTTTTCAACAAAAGTTTTGATGTTAATGTCTGGTGGTACAACCATCAGGCAATGGTAAAACATTTCCTCTATCGTCTTTTCAAGACAAATAATTTTACAAATATCATGAGTTTTTTAATCATGACTATGATTCTCATTTTGTATATGTATGTATGTACTTTGTAGAGTTTTTGCTTTTGCTTTGCAGTTTCCTCTGGGTTATTAAAGCATCCATTTCATCCATTCTGCTGCTGTATGAGCCTTGCTTTGCTCAGCTAATCTTTCATTCATAAGGCGACACTGCTTTTCTTAATATATGATGCATTCACGCAATGCACTAAAGCATGCCAGCAATGCAGATTTATCAATGCTGTGATCTGCCTTCTACATGATAAACCTGTACATCAGAATGGAAAGCATTTTAATCTACCCAACACTTTTCTGCCACTGAAGGCTTTTACTGTTGTCTTTTTTTGTGGTTTTTTTTTGTTCATGATACATGCACACACAGCAGAAGACGTGCAATCACACGTGTTCATCTGTGAGAATGGCTGAACTTCCTGTTGTGTCACACCCATTGCCATACGTTGCTTCGTGACCTCTTTGGATGCCTGCCCTTTACAACCAGCATGAACCTGTGTAGGGGACTGTAAATACACTCACCCCCACCCCTCCCCCTGAGTTGGGTGGACATGTGTGCATGGAGCCTATTGCAACATAAAGAACATCTAAATTTAGTCACAGCATGTTTTTTGACTCCCATCACCCCATGAGGAGATGTGCTGATGTCAGAGCACATATCCTTCCGTTCTTTGACCATGTTCTAAAATATAGATGGTAAGTGAACCATGTTCGTTTACTATCGACTCAATCGTTTATATCCTCTTAAATGCTTATGCAGTTTTCAACTGGCTTTTGTATTGTTACAATTAGGGCTGGGTGAAAAAAATATATTGACTTCTTGATTTTAATCGATTCTCATTTTTATGAACCGACATCAATTCTTAAATCCCAAGAATCAATATTTTAATATATATATATATATATATATATATGAGGCAAGGCACCTTGCCAAACAACACAAAGATGCTCAGGACAGTTGAATGTGTTTTAAGACTTGCTAACAAAGACTAAATTTAGAAAGATGGTGCACTCGTATTACTATGAATGGGAGAAAGTGTAACGCGCAATATGGCTAAATAAGTCCCGCCTTCTAAATAAGAGCCAATCGCTGATTGGGAAAGTCATCACGTCACTGCTGCTGCCCTAGAAATCTCCGGTTCCTATAGAAACAGTCAGTGTTCCGAGACATGCGGTTATGATTGCGCATGCGCATTAGCTTGGTCCAGCCTGGAAAATTCATTTTTTTTGTTGTTGTCATATTTCATTGTTGACTTCAAATATGAAATTTAATCTTGGCGAACAGTTTTGGAGAATTTAATGTTACCCCATTCAAAGAGAATGGAGCTGCACTTTCATGCCCGAGGAGTTTCAAAGATGGCCGCCGAGTGAAATGACTTGTCTTAAAGGGACTTTGTTGCTAATTTAATTATTCAAGCGCAAAAAAGACACGAAAGAGAACTAAATTCCTTTCTCGTGCACTGTGAGTAGTTTTGTGCGCGCACATCTGTAGTGCGCCCACAGAAAGCAAGTTTTCTGTCATGTCTTCTTGCACAGGATGTACAATTTTCAGAGAAATTTCCATTTTATATATTTTGGTTGCATTTGAGAGTTCATAAAAATGTAACTGGTTGTGTAAAATAGGCACATACCATTATATAGATCCATATACCCATGAATCTAATCAAATCGTATCGCAGGATTTTTTTTGAGGCATCAGCAAATATTGTTGCTACGAGAATCAATATCAGATCGTATGGTAATGAACCGTCCGATTTACAGACAGCCACGTTAGTTGCTAAACATTAGTTTAGGGAAGACTAGTGTAGGGAAACCTGCAGTACTGGTACTGCTAGTGGGACACTTTTTATTTTTTTAAGGTCGTTGGAATACCCTTGTTTGGGGAGATTTAATTAGGCACTGTTTGTTGTAACAATAATTAGCAAGTTAAGGCATGTCAGGATAGTTATGAGTGGCTGACTTTTAATTAAACACCCCCATGAACAAGATGGATCATTAATATTTGAAAGAATGTACATTTTAAAGAGGTGGTATAACGCCCTTTTCACAAGATGTAAAATAAGTCTTTGATCTCCCCAGAGTGTGCATGTGAAATTTTGGCTCAAAATACCCACAGATATTTTTATATAGCATGTTAAAATTTTCAAGTTTTGAGGGTGAGCAAAAACGTTTTGTGTCTGTTCCTTTAAATGTAAATGAGCTGCTGCTTCCTGCACAGAGGGCGGAGCTACAACAGCTTGCACTCACACAGACATGCACTGAAAATTTTAAAAACTTTTAGCCTTTTATGTTCAAACCGGAGTCAGACAATGATGGAGAGACTCAAGAAGAAGTGACAACATGTAGAATTCAACAGGACATTTCTGAATGGTTAGTTGATGAATTTATGAAGCTTATGTGTAGTTATCTTATAGTCATTGATTAGCATATTCTGTCTTGATAATCTATAAATCGTGTTAAGGGGGCGGGGTTTATGTAAATTCTAGGGTTGGTGATGTCACTAACCTGGGAGGAATGTCATGTAGTCCCTACCAGCCGTTTGTTGTAGTCCTTAAAAAGCGATTTCTTTAAAAGCAAATATCTCCCTTTGCTTTGAACTTTGAGATTGTAACTTAGCAGATGTTGTTTATGCTTTAACAGCAACATTACACACTAACTAAAGAAAGAAAAGCGAAATCATAATCAATGTAGATGACCTCCAAAGCTAGTACACGTGGTCTAAAAGCCACAAAACTCCAATTTCATGGTTTTCAAATCTGTGTCAGTCTCTTTTCACTACACTCTCAGTTCAAAGGGTTCATATTTTGTATATTTCTATCGTCCTTTGAACACTTGTAGCCTTAGGTAAGAGTGCAGTTCATGTTTTCCATTAGCCATTATGGGCCAGAGGTCATGAAAGTAGATCAGCGGGAAATGTTACGAGCACTTAGATGGCCAATGGAAGATATCTTGTAAAATAATGCTTCTTCCATGAGTATTTTAGAATTTCTATTTGTCAAGGACATACTTGTATGTCTTATGTATTAGGATATAACAGTTTATTTCACAGAATGTTTCAGCAAAATTATTGAATCAGTGTTATGTAAATATACTGTTATATGAATAAATATATTTAATATAGATGGATAAAATGAGCAAATTTCATTTTTCCAGGCAATGACGTTAAACACACACAAACTTAATTCAGTGAATTAAATGCTTGAAAGGTAAAAAAAAAATGCTCAATGACTTTGAAGGCTGATGTGGCCTAGCCTCTAACTAGATTTAGTCCAGCTGACAATTTGGATGTTAACCCTGTGGCTTTTATTTCTACTGAACCACCATATATGGAAGAAAGTAAAAGCGCTTGTTACAGGAAGTGAGAATAGCTCAGGTGAGCATGAATGCAGTGTCTGTCTTTTGCTTTTTGTGCCGATTTTACTCCTGCTAAACCCAGCCGGAATGCTGTGATTATTTTGGCCAAAGGATTATCATTATGGATCACTGCTTCCTTATGTGCTTCAAAGGGGACAGACTTGTTTTTCTGGTGCACAATGAGCCAGGCTGAAAGAGGAACTGTTAAAACTCTTGCTTTCTTTTAAACACCAGGCGTATGATTTCACCTTTAGGAGAAGGTTGACATTTAGATCTGAGCTCAGTATGATGTGTATATACAGTGCTACCATCAAGGATTACGTACGTATTCTCGTTTATTACAAACAAAAGCCCACTGTTGATTTCCAGAACAGTTGTGTAACCAGAATGTGAGATTTTGGAGTCTTTTGGAATGGTCAACAAACTCTTACGTCATGCCTGGCTGCATTAATATCAACCAATGATTGTTTTAGTTTTCTGAGTGTGAGATAGAGACATGGGCTTCATATCACCTCATTTGCTTTTCCTCACTAACACCGTAATGGCAGAGGGCATGTCTGTTAAACATTTACTTAGCTTTTCTCCTGGCTAGAGTTTTTTCCGTTGTGTTGATCTCGTTGTGTGACATCGATGTTCTTGTCTTTTTCTAAAGCAACTTCAGCTGTGCTCTTTTTCTTGCAGTGGGGTCGGGTGGCCATGGACCCCTTCAGCCAGCTGATCCTGCTCATCTCGGTGGTGAGTTTTTGCACCTTCCAGTGGCTCTTTCACAGCGTGAGCCCCTGGGTGTCGTCCAGAATCAGCCCTGGCTTCCTCAAACTCACCCACAAGCAGAAGATCGAGTGGAACTCAAGGTAATGAAGCATGCTTGTTCTTTTTGTATGTGTTGTCTTCTCTTGATCAGATATATCTGTAGATATTCAGTGTTTCTTATGTACGACATAGCTGTGTGTGTTTGATTCACTAAAACATATCGGTTCGTAAAAGTAATTTGTTTAGGAATCATGCTTGTCTGGTTGCATTGTGCAGGTCTGATTCATTAAAAGAACTGACTCAAAAGACTCATTGTATGTACTGTATGTTTTTGATTCACTAAAAAGAACCGCCTCATTAGAGTCATTCGTTTAGGAAATGGACTGTACTGGTCACACACTGTGTTTCTGAGTCACTAAAAAGAACTGACTCATTCATTCAGGAATCATTTAGACACATGGTTTGATTCACTTAAAAGATCTGGCTCATAATAGTCATTTGTTTAGGTATTTGTGAATCTTTTAAACACCTGGTTGCACTGTATGTGTTTGGTTTACTATAGTGATTTGGCTTGAATAACTAATTTGTTCAGCAATCATGGTTGCAATGTATGTTTCTGATTCTCTAAAAAAACCCGCTCAGAAGTAATTTGTTTAGGAATTGGATCAACCTGGTTGCTCTGTGTGGTCTTGATTCACTAAAAAGAACTGAATCAAAAGACATTCAGGAATAATTTAGACAAAAAGTGGTAAAGTTGCACTATGTTTTTGATTTACTCATAAGAACCATTTGTTGAGGAATCAGATAGGAATTCTGATTCACTAAAAATAACTTGAAATACTCATTTGTCCAGGAATCATTTAGACAACTGGTTGCACTGTGTTTTTAAATTCACAAAAAATAATTACATTCTGTAGTAGTCATTTGTTGAGGTATCAAATTACACTGGTTGCACCGTTTGAATCGCTAAAAAGAATCACTGTATGTTTTTGATTCTCTATAAAAAAAAAAAAACCTGGCTCATAACATGAGTAATTCGTTTAGGAATTGTACTATGCTTAAGTGACTCGGAATCATTTAGGGAACTGTTTTTTGATTCACTGAGAAGAACTGAGTCATTTGTTTAGGAATCACACTACAGTAAAATTACAATTATACATACAGTTACAATAATGTCAAACTATAGGCTAAGAGCCATTCTTAACAGGCAGTATGTTAAATATATAGCCAGTGGATTCGCAGTGGCACTTTAAAGGGGGGGTGAAATGCTCATTTTCACTCAATCTCCTGTTAATCTTGAGTACCTATAGAGTAGTATTGCATCCTTCATATCTCCAAAAAGTCTTTAGTTTTATTATATTTATAAAAGAAAGATAGGCTGTACCGAGTCTTTCCGGAAAAAAACGAGCGGCTGGAGGCGGGCCCTGTGGGCGATCGCTAAAGCTGTGCTAACGCGCCGAGCTAGTAACAACACACAGAGACAATAGAAGCAGTTTTACTCACCGAACCTTTATCATTGTGACTGCTCGATCCTTAAGCATTAGACGATCTGCAAATCCGTCGATCTGGGCTTTGTTTATAAAACAATCATCGTCGAAATGCAGGGAACAAACAGTCTACACAACTCCGTTTATGCTCAGGAAAAACAAACTCCATCCACGGGTTCCTTAACGCTGGGTTCTTTGGGAATCTGTGCAGGGTTGTCTTGCCCTGGCAACCAAAAACACACTTCTTTGGTGACATTGGCTTCCCAAAAGCCGGGCAGGGCGCTTTGATGGCGAACTGCTTTCGCTCTCTTGCTCTGGTCTACGGTTGCGCGCGCCCGCGATCTTACCGGAGAAGTGCCCTTAGGACCCATATAAGGAAATTCCGGTACATCTGACGTCACACATACCCATACTCGAAAAAAACTTTCCGAAACTTGTGACAAACCGGAAGGACAATTTTTGGCACAGAAATACTCCTTCAAACGTACAATTTAATTTTTGAAACTTTGTCCATGTTTAGCATGGGAATCCAACTCTTTACCAGTGTAAAAAACTCAGTATGCATGAAATAGCATTTCACCCCCCCTTTAAATATTTCCCTGTTAAAGGTCTTATCAGGAAGAGCAGGTTGTAAGCTGTCACTCAGAATGACTAATGTCTGTGTATGCAGAAAGAAACCGAGGGAAGATAGCAGTGATCATTTGCTCATTTCAGCTGGCTGTCAAGAGAACAGCCAGCTGGAGGAGATCTTTAGATGTAGGGCACACAGTATGTGGTTGATTGACAGCAGTCAGTAGCTCCGTTTCGATTGTTTCAACTTGACATGGTTCTACGGGAGAAGCAACCCACTATAAAGACTTCTGTCATGTGTGATTAAACCCTTCCCCTTGCGTGTGTCTGCAGGACAGTGTCCACGCTCCACGCCCTGTTGGTCGGCCTTTTCTGCCTCTACATCCTGTTCTTCGATGAGGCCGTCAATCAGGACCCCGTATGGTGAGCGCCCTGCCCTCGAGACCGACCCGTCACACTGCATGCTGGGAAAGCACTGCTCTTTACAGACTAGCAGGACGCTTTCAGTAACTGTTGTAACATGGTCTTGCAGTAATCTCAGTGCCTTGTTCTCATCTTTACCACAACAGGGGAGATCCTACTCTGGTGAAGATAAACGTGAGCATTACTACAGGCTACCTCATATCTGGTGAGAGCTTACGGCAGATGTCTGACTTTGGAGATGGAGGGTTTTTGTTTGAGAGCTGCATCATGCATAGAAATGCAGGATATGTTTGTTTGTTGTCTCTTGTTCTTGATTGCATTTTTGGGAGTTTCTGATAGATATATTTAAAGATATATGTGATAGACATATTTAAGTTGTTGGTCAGTCCAGTTTCACAAAAGAAATGTCTCTCTAGTAACATTTCACCATCTATGTGGCGCTTTTAACCTGGTTTTAGATGATTAATGTTAACAGACAAGACATTATTGTAAAGTGTTACCAATGTTTAATTTCAAATGATACCTTTATTATAATGGATTTTACTTAAGTCTCAGGTTATTTTTATTTATTTTATTTCAATTTATGGCAATGCTTATATTCTTATGATTGTAATGCTGGGTAAGGGACATATAAGTTGATATCGCAATGTAATATTTGCATTAAAAAAATTCTCTCAGCTTCACAGCCATCAAAGTCATCCGATGTTGGCAGAGACTTTACAGGGATATTTCACACAAAAATTAAAATTCTTTCATTAATTACTCTCTCATGTCGTTCCAAACGCAACTACCTCTTTGACTCTTTAAAAGGTTCATAAAGAGATCATGAAACTAATCCATATGAATTGATGGGTTAGTCCAAATTTTCTGAAGAGACACAATGGCTTTATATGATGAACAGATTGAATTTAGGCTTTTATTCACATATAAACATTGATCAGTGAAAATGAACAGAAGCTCAACCGAACAAGCGTAACACGAGAATGAACCTCGTTGGTTCTCGCAGGTCAAGCAAACATTTTCATCAACTGAGTTGATCAACTGAGTTGATGAATGTTTATGTGAATGTTCATCATATAAAGCGATTGAGTCTCTTCAGAAAATTTGGACTAAACTGCTCAATTCATATGGATTAGTTTCACGATCTCTTTATTAACTTTTTGAAGTGTCAAAAGTGTCAGTTGCGTAGCTGTCAATGGAGGGACAGAAAGCTCTCAGATTTAATCAAAAAGATCTTCATTTGTGTTCTGAAGATGAACGAAAGTCTTACAGGTTTGGAACGACATGAGGGTGAGTAATTAATAACAGAATTGTCATTATTGGGTGAACTATCCCTTTAAGGAATACTCTGAAACAAGGTTAAAATGACCAGAGATGCTGCAAAAGTCCCTAGATAAATGTCCATGTGAGATGAGGCCATATTATTATATCTCACATGGAAACCAAAAAGTAGCTCTTTGAATGTATTAAGTCACTTTTGTGCCAGTGTTTTGTGTACATGCTAAATTAAAACTGGCTAATTCATATTCCTGAAAGTAGTTCTGACACTTCTCGCCTTTTTTGTTCTGTGTGTTTTTCAGATCTGCTGCTTATATTTTACTATTGGAGAGCAATAGGAGACAAGTTTTTTGTAATCCACCACCTGGCGGCATTGTATGCTTACTACTTTGTACTGGTGAGTTCCCTGTTGTCCCATAACAGAACATGCAGGCAAGATGGGAAAGAGACAACCAAGAGTGAGCAGTGGTAGTGTCAGGTGTGCAGCTGGTGCTGAAAGCTCTAGAAACAGAGGAACATAACGAACAGAATTCTGCTGGAAGTCATTTTCTTCAGAAGGATTTCTCCCATTTGTGTCATTCCATTCACTATACACGCTTCACCTTTTTATAATGTATTGCACACATGTTAAGCATTTAGAGCACTCCTCCAACATTGTTAAAGAGATAGTTCACCCAAAAATGAAAATTCTGTCAGTAATTACTCACCCTCATGTTGTTCCAACCCCGCAAGACTGAACTGGTCTTACAGGGTTGGAACAACATGAGGGTGAGTAATTACTGACAGAATTTTCATTTTTGGGTGAACTAACCCTTTAAAGTGAATGTTAGCTGCTGGCTTTCTGGAATACTAATCTGGTCATTTCTGTGGCACCGCAGGCAAATTGCAGCAAATATATTTGTATAATGACAGGAGCAGGCCACCAGTAGCTAGTTTCATGTGTGTCATTACAATCTGTGGTCTGTCTTTTTCCCACATCATTTAAACTAAAATCTTTATTTTTTTATGTGTTTATTGATGCATTTATTTAGCTATGCATGCAAGTAGCAGTGTAATAAGCAGGATACATAAACCCCAACTTCTTGTATCAACATTATAGGGTTTATTTAGCAATAAGCAATAATAACAGACTGACTGTACATTATATTTCTTAAATGTCCTGGAATTATTGTACAAATAACCGCACACTGTCATTCTGGTTTTGTGACCTTCTTTGGATATTTCTAACAAAATTTGACCCCATATTGGGCCTGTGACCTTCTCTGAAGAAATAAGGGCCTTGTTACTTCTTATTAATGTATTCAAAGTTCTCATTTGTTAAATTAGGGATGAGCAATCCAACTAACTAGTTGATTCTGTGAGTTTTTTTTTGGCTCATTTATTAGTTTGCACAGTACAACTGTCTTGGAAAAAGTTACGTCCAACACATTCAGGCTAACATTTTTGGACTTTTTTAATGAATCTTAAGCTATGCAGTCTGTCCTGTTCTGTTGTGCTCTTGTCTAGTTTTGAGCACAATAACACGTCTTATGTAAACCGTTTCTAAGAAACGTGTATTTTTTGCTCATCCCTATTTACTATATCCTTAGTTTATTGTTAAAATGGTCTCCAAATGTTTGCATTTACCAGCCCAGAACTTTAACCACTAGTCTACACCACCCACTGAGGCCACTGCTGTTCACTCTTGGTTCAGTTGTACGGTTACCCTCTAGGTCACCAGGTTCTGTAGCTGATTATGATGATGATGATGATGATGATGATGGTATTTTTTGCATGGAATGCTCATTGATGGTTATGCAGAAGTCCATTCTCTCCTCTTCAACTCCTCTTCTACCTCACTGACCCCCCCCCCCCTCCCCCCTCCCCCCCTCCCTCAGCAACTCTAAACGGTCAGTTGTGGCCCGGGTCTCGGTCTCGGGCCAGACTGCACCGGACTGTGTGCATGTGTTGATGCTCGCTGCTCCTGTGGTGCCGTTGGAGGGTTTCCCGTGTGCATGCTCTGATACCTTCCCCTGCTTTGAGCCGATCTTCCTCCTAAAAACTCTCTCTTCTGAAACCTAACATCCACATCTCAACTGCAGGATGAGTAACAGCGAGAAAACACTTGTTTGTTGGGCTGTGTCGAGATTCTCTATAATCCACACAGGTTTTCAAGAATAACAGGTTGATCTGGTCATCAACTGAATTATAAATAACTACATTTAGTTACAAAAGTTGTTGCACAACTGGGAACAACGTGTTGCACAAGTTGTTCATTGTGCTTTTTGATAGAAATTTGAAAGAAAACAAACACCTAAAACAGCATCAGTTGATGCGCAGTTGTTTGGCATAGGGGATTTTGTGAAATGGGTGCCTTTGGTAACAGTATTTCAGACAAAGAATGTCTTGAAATGATAATAAATTGCATTGTGCCATTTCAAGCTAAATTGAGATATTAATGTTAGTAATTTAGCAAGGTAACAGGGTTGATGCGATGTGACAACTAGATTGTTCTCTTTAAAATGAATGAAGATTTCCAACTTCACTATGCTTTTAATTGAAATGATCTTGTTTTGTTATATTGCATCAGGCCCATTACTTGTCGCACAGCTCACTTTCAGGATAGATAATTTTCTTTAGATATTACTAGCTTTCATTCAAAGCCATGACGCTACAATATTACGCTGGTATTAGAAAGGTAATTTATATTAAAAAAAATACAAATTTATATTTTGCTGATGTTAGGACAAATATCTTTTCAATAAACAGTATATACATATAGTTGGCAAAAGTCATTAATATATAATCCTTAGAGTGACCTGACATAACTAACATATATTTTTCTTGGTCATGCTTGCACGTTTTGTGCACTAAACGCATGAATTGTTAAAAAAAAAAAAAGGTCATATACTGTAACGTATTATTACTTACGATCAGCTACCCTGATGATGATGATAATAACAATAATTTTAAATTTCACTGATATATTACTAAACAACAGGGACTCAAAAGGCACACGTTATGTACAATGACCATGACAAATGATTTCTGGTGGCTTAACTTGTTGTCTTAGTGTGTACATTTCTAAAAATCTCTCTATATATATTCTGATTCCTAAATATGCATCTGGGGCAGCGACTGCTGATATTCATGGCTTTGTTGCTTGTATACCTTAGTTGATTTAATGCAACTTTGAGGATCGCCTCAAAACCTGAACGTGCATTTTGTTGTCAGGATGTAGACCATACTGTCACTGGTCACTTTTATGACTGCCTTTACAAGCCTTTTTCTAAATTCTTACATGATAATAGATGTCATTTAACATGGATCTGGAAGTCTCTGTTGGGTCTCACTGAGTAGTCAAGTCTGTCGTTCGAAATGTCATTCGTTGTTATTGTTTCCTGTGTTTAGAAATGCTATTAGTGTTCAAAGCAGAACTTTTTAGTGTCTTTTTGTTATTACGTACTTCCCAGACAAAATTGTAACATTCGCCTTCTTTTTAGAACATTTAAAGCATAATAAACCCCATCAATCTTTTCAGCGTTTAACAATTGTGCTTAAGAACAAAGCGTTTCGCTATATTTAGTGCTGGCACATAACCTTAACAGTATATCAAACGTTATTATTTTTAAGTAGTGTAAGATGGAATTAATTTGTCAGTGTGTCGTGCGATTTGTTCCTCATAGTGCATGTCCAACGAGTCTTAAATGTTGTTGCTGCTTTTGTCGTTCGTTCTTTTTGCATTTTTTTTCTGCACCTTTTTTTCCAAGAATCTGTCTGTCAGTCTGTCTCTGTCCCACCTAACATGACTTCTTGAATAACGCAGCCTCACTTCCTTTGACCAGCAAAACCCTTCATGCAAAAACTACCAGTGTCACTTTTAGTGGGGTTAGGAGATGAGGGCTATAGGCTTGGCTGATCTAGATGGACTCTCTCCTGTCTTGTCTGCTGTTCTGCTGTTATGGAACTCTGAGCAGTTACTGAAGCCCAGTTACAGTATGGACTTACCAGTACTTAGGGGTACCAGCATGCATCTGCTAGCCAACCTGATTATTATTTTATAATTTTATTTATAATATATGGTCCATTTTGCAGTAAGTATGCTAATGTGATTTTTTTAATTGCAGCCCTCAAGGTAAGTGTGTTACCAAGATGCAAAAATGTTCAGGAATGATCATGTTTTTTGAGAGCAATGTTTCATTGGCACAGACTCAAGGAAAGGCTTCATTCTCTGACAAAACATGCATGGCTGTCCATTGCTGCACTGATACAGTGGGATCTAAAAGTCTGAGACCACATTGCAAATCTGGGATTTTATTTCAGTAGTTCACCCAGAAATTAAAATTCTGGCATCATTTACTCACTCTCATGTTCTTCCATACCTGTATTCATTTCTTTCTTGTGCTGAACACAAAAGAAGTTTCTGGTCCCCATAGTATTTTATTATTCATACTATGGATGGAAGTCAATGGGGTCCAGCAACTGTTTGTCTACCCACATTCTTCAAAATATATTCTCCTATGTTCAACTGAAGAAAGAATTTCATACAGGTTTAGAACAACTTGAGGGTGAGCAAAAAAATGAAAATTTGGCCATTTATTTAGTGAACTATCCCTTTAAGGGATACGTTTACATGACGATGTACTAAAAACGGAAAGGTTTTTCCTTTGCTTTTTTCGTGTACAGATGACAACGTTGTCAAAATGATCCTCGTTCACACGGATCCACGAAAACAAATAAAAACACTACTATACATGCCAGTATTTGATGATGCCACTTTGTAAAGAAACACTATTTGTCTAGTCTGAACACACGAGTAGAGTCCATGCACATGACGTCACATTATGTACATTTTTAAAGTGTATATATATATATATATATATATATATATATATATATATATATATATATATATATATATATATATATATATATATATATATATATATATAATTTTTTTTACTTTAGTAAATAAAAAAGTATGTTTTTATGTAATTATGAATAATAATTAAAATATAATATATATTTTATATTTTTTTATAAATTATATATATATATATATACATACATACACACACATACATGTATATGTACGTGTATATATGTGTTTTTAATACTGTTTATTAATTTTCAGTAATATTATCTGATATAATTTATAGTAAATAAATCAAAATAGAATTTTCACTAGTGGTCTCAGATATTTGGACTCAGACTGTATGTGGCTTATTTGAAATGCTGACCGTTATTATTGACAACAAAGTTTTGGTTTCTGATTTCATAATTAACTTTTAATTTATTAGATCTTGTTTCTGTTAACCTTTTACAGTAATTATTACAGGGACAAATATCAGTGATATCAACAACAAACTTGTTTGGCTCAGTTTGACCGCAATATTAAAGTCAGATCATTTATTTAGGAAAAATAGACATTCCTTTATGATGTATGACTTTAACAAGTCATAAATTTGATACATTAACATAATCACTGTAATTATCATGAATCTATTATTTTTACTCACAATGCAAGTAATTTATCACCTCTAGCCTACATATTCACTAAAAATAACACGCTAAATATAGTCAGAAAATACTAAAAGGCATTATTTGATCTAAAAAATACATCCTGTATTAATAGCATAATAGTGTCCATGCAACCTCCTTTCTGTGTTCTTTTTTTTTTATATATATAATTTTTTCTGTCTGTCAGAGTGAAGTATCATAACTCAGCACCCAAGCAATTACTGTGGTACCTGACAGCAGGAGAGATTGGGACTGTTCATGGAGCTGAGTCATGAGCCTGTGCCTTTCTATATAACTCGTGTCTGTGTCATTGTTTGTTTGTTCTTTGCCTTGTTTTTCCAGGGTCAAGGAATGTTGCCTTATTTTGCTAACTTCCGTCTGCTTGCAGAGTTTTCCACACCGTGTGTAAACCAACGGTAGGTATTTGGCTGATTAAAGTTCAATATATTTTACAGGCAAACTTTTTAGTGTTGCCCACCATGTCTTAAAGCCATTAAAGACAGCATAAAATCTAAATGAACTCTCTTTACCCTTTTAGTAAATGTTCCTGAATAAAAGTCGACTAGCCTAGTTGACTATTAGTTATTCATTTTAGTCATTAGTCGATTAGTCAGGGGAGAAATAATAAACCATAATAATGAGCGCATTTAAAATATAAATTAAGTCCAATTAAAATTTCATTTAAGGAAATATTTCAGTGTGAAATTAAAGTCTGCATGAACCGGAAGTTGCAAACGACTTTTCTCCAGTGTTGTGACATATTTCCAAGTGAAACGGAATATTGAACAGAGGGCAGGGTTTAACTTTAGCGCTCCTCCTCTCCATCTCTGCTCATAGCAGACTAACGGTTTAAGAAGAGTAGTTAAGCGTTTTCAACCCAAGCCGTCAAACTGACGTCATCAGAAAAGGAGAAACGTCATCATTCCAGACCGGAAGTAACTTTTCAGACTTTGATTAAAGATTACCACGGCAAACAATTTTTTTTTCTCTGTATTAACTTGCACAGATTAATTGTTCACCATAAGACTAGTAATATGCGCTAACAAAGTAAATAGGGTCAATTTTGATTTCATGTCGACTTTAACAATGAAAATGCATATGCATTTGTAGGAGTTTCTCAAGGATTGGTTATAATTGTTATATTGGAATTACTTCTTAGTAATGGATGCCCCTTTTTTGTGCCCTTATCCCTGAGAAACACTGCACGGCCCTGTTTACATTGGATTGATTTGAAGAACTTTAATATACTTCAGGGCTCCAGACTGCACCGTTAAGACTTTTATTCTTGGTTTGTAAAACCTTTTGAGAGTGAAATTCAAGCCTTCAAGTGCTTCACACTTTTCCAACACTCTAAATATTATCCAGATTTAATGTTTGATTTTTTTTTAAGTGTTGACCAAAAACATTATTTGTTCATCTATCAAAGATGGTCCCAATTTCAAGATGTTGGAAAAACAAAACTTGGCAACAAACGCTTTTTTTTAAATAATTTTGTTTTATAATTAAGACATGAAATTACCTCTATAACCTGTAGATGGCGGCAGAGGAGCACTTATCGGCTTATTACCCATGTCCACTCCCTAATATATTTTTTTCACTCGTTTTGCTTTTAAATTTATATTTAGATATTATGAAATCCCTATTATAAAGAAATCAAGAAATAATTTAAGTTTGACACTTTTTGTACTGAAGTATGAAATAAGACAAGTCACGAAGTCTCACGAAAAACAAAAACCTCAAATTGCGCAGAATTACACAGAAAGCAAGAGCAAAGAGCACTCCTTTTATAATCACTGTAGCTGTTGGTATAGAAGAACACTTTAATAAGAGTACAATACAAATTTTCCCTATAAAAATGAGGTTGTTGTTAAAAGTTAATTTTATCTGCATGCTCAGTGCTTTACTGTCAAATGTTTTCCAAGAAAAAAACATGTAATATTATTAGTAACTGCACTTATTATGCGAAACAATAGTAATATTTTGATTAAATTGCCTTTATGATTAACAATCCACCCTCAGCGCTACCAAATCAGGTGCTGGTGCCACCATCTGAAGAACTTAGCACCGGTGCCACTGCTCTCAAATGTTAGCCTGGAGCCCTGTACTTGAAGTGTGCACCAAGCAGTAGTAAAATACAAGTATCGGATCGGGACCCTGTATCGGCATATTCACTGACTCGGATCGGGGGCACAAAAAACTTGTTTGGGACATCCCTAATGCTGTCTTTAATAAAAAATGACAGAAATGTTGAGTTAGTAAATAAGTTTACAGCATGTCACTTTGCTCACCTGTGTTTTCCAGCTGGTTCTTTGAAGTGTTAGGTTACCCCAAAGTGTCCAAGCCCAACATGGCTAACGGGGTCCTGATGGCGGCTGTGTTTTTCCTGGTGCGGATCGCTGTCATGCCGGTATACTACAGCCGAATGTTCTCCGTGTACGGCACGGAGGCCTTCTACAGGGTCACCCTCGGTGGCCGTAGCGCCTGGATCTTCTCCAGCATCTGTCTGGACATCATGAACGTCATGTGGATGCATAAGATCGCCCGCGGCTGCTACAAAGTCCTGCGATCCAGCCGGAGGCTCAAACCTGAGATCCAGGAGAATGGAAAAACCGACTGAGCAAACGGGACATTCGAATTTTGTTCACAAACAGGGTCGTTGTCATACTGACGGTCTTCAAGGGAGTGGACACTATTGCATGATAGTGACCGGTCGAGAATGAAAACCACCCCAGAGCAATATTTCCCAGAGTTAAGACCTGAAACTCTGACAAAGTGTCAAATGGAGATTCTAGTACACCAGAAAAGACTGGCCGCTCACTTTTATTTTGTGTTTGTTTTAAAAACTGTACACCTGATGTGCAAACGGCGTACTGTACAAGACCACCGGCTGAACTGTATTTTACTGTACGTTTCTAATTTCAAACTGTGGGCAGGTAAACCACATTATTTATTCATCAAAGTTCAGTCCGTCTCCCTCAATCACTGTACTGTGCAAAGGGGCCAAGCGGTCAGTGAGTCACCCGATGTTCACGTTTACTTCAAAGCCGCGTATACTGACTGTGAACGTTTCATCCACACAACTGCACTGCACTAAACGAGGAAAATCAGCGACCGGGATCAGTGTACTCGAGACGAATCTCTTGGAAAATCCACCGTCATGCTGTACTTGCGATGTATTAGATATTTTATCGGAGGAAATGATGGGACTGTTGAGATCTGACTTATGTCGATGTGGTTAAATATGGGTTTAAATAGCCAAATTATTTTATATGTATACCAGATACGAGCAGTGAACTCTTCTTATTGCGATTTACATTAATACGAAACTGTTTTAAGAATGAAATCGGTTTACACTCGCTCCAGATTCCGTTCGGATTCCGTTGTGTTTCCACGAAACAGACGTCAAGATTTGTTCGCACTGTACAGTTAATTGCATGCGGCAATGTTGTTCTCTGAATGTTTGCGTTGTACATAGAAATTTTATTGAAAATACAAAATAATTTTAATTACGTTTGTGTACAGTATATTCGATTAATACTGAGCTTAAATTATCGATTTTGATTTTGGAAATGGGGTTTAAAAGGAAATTTAAAAGAGCTTTGGTTTGTGTAGCTCGTGAATGTTCGAGCCGAAGAGTTCTCGACGCCGGTGTCGATCAGTTTTCCTGCATCGTATCTAATTTATTGAGCCAGTTTTACACTGGGAAGGCATGGTAATGTTTGTACGACATATTTATTATTTTTTAATAGAAAGATATAAAAATCGTCGATGTATCTGAGTAGATTACAGCATATGAGAGATTTCACAATACAGAGATACTTATATGAATTCATTTTAAAATTCATAGTCACTATGTAAGACAAATATAGTGTAGAATATTCATGCTGTACACACATGCATTCAGTGGCGGCACAGATGTGAGTGCATGAGTACTTTTATTGATTTATGAAAGAGATGGCTTACGTCGATTTGCGTAGAAACAATTTGAAATCGGTTCTGTTTTTATTGAACTTGGTACTTGAATATTGAAATGCGTTGTTCTGAGAGACAGACCTATGAAGAATTGTCTTTTACTGGCACGAGTTATACAGGAATCCATGTTGTGATTTTTGCCTTTGCATTCAATCACTTAAAATGCCTTTTTGTTTTCTTCAATAAACATCTTTATTTACTACTTCTCGTGTCATTTTATACCACATGGTTCATTGTATAGTCATGTTAAGGGATGAATGATTATAACTTTGATTGTTTTATCTTTTTAGTTCTCACAAATGTTGCAACCAAAGGTCAAAAGTAAGATGGCTGTTTGAAGTCTGTTCTTAATCTTGCATATTAAGCAAGTAGTGGTTATTTTCGGCTTGCAGACATGCATTATAACACTGTTCAAATATAATATGAAGCAAGCAAAGGAAAACAAGGGAAGACAGTTTATTCAATGTAATGACCTTTTGCAGATCATTTCCAAGACAGGATTGATCTACGAATCTATGGACCATTAGATGTCAAGAGTTTGTTGTTTGCCAAGACAATATTGAATTGTACTTTTCCAATTCTGATGATTTTTGTCTTTCAACTTTCAACACATAAAGGTCCAAACCCTCAGTATTCAGCATTTATTTTTGGTTTATAAATGTGGAGATGCACAATATCATGACTGTATGTGTTTTTATTGCTGATACGTTCCATAATGTCACAGGAAATTGTTGCCATGTAAATGTTTACATATGTTCTTACAGTGGCCACAGGGATCATGTTCCCACATACTGAAGGGAAGTGCATGTACATGAGGAATGACACAAGTTATTTTTGAACATGTTTATTCTTTCACCTTAATTTGTCACATTATGCCATTTGCCTCAATAAAGCAATATGCTCATTTTGATCCATAATCATTTTGTATGTCCCTTCTTCTTCAGTTCAGTTTGTAGGCATATGCCTTCCCTATTTATCATTTAATGTTATTTTTTACAACAAAATCATAGGTTTAGTGCACTAGAAAGCACACAGAATGCTTTTAAAGATTTCACATATTTCTTATTAATGTAAGTACTGAAATTAAAAAATATATGTTCCATGAAAAAAATGTTAAATGAATAGACTCTTTTCCTCTTTGAAAAGTGTATCATGGACATTGACTAATTAATTTTCATGAGCTACGTCTTCGTCCCGCCCCGCGCGCGTTGCATCCTGGGTGAAACGGAAGTAGTGGTGCACGTTGACATTGCAGAGCGTCCGATCCACACATAAGAGCCTCAGAAAGGTGAGTTATGCTCTCACATCTGTAGACCTTCAGGAATCGAGATTGTTATGTGAAAATATTTAAAAAGCTGGTTGTTATAATGGAGTTTGTAGTGGAATATGTGATTTGGTATTCAGTTATATTGTTACATGACTGTATGAATGATGTTATGTAACTTATTTTGTAACTCTTACATTTTAGGATTTGTCTCTTAAAGATCACTTTTAAGAATAGTAAAAGGTGTAATAGTTCACCCGAAACAACATTGTAATATTGTTCTGAATGTGTATGACAGAATATTTACGATGTTATTTTACAAACTATGAAATTGAATGGTGACCAGCTCCAAAAATGGCAATTTCATACCATTTATGGCATATATTCCAAGTCATCTGAAACATTATGATAGCTTTGCATGATGGATAGATATTTTGCCTATATTCAAATATGACACATCAAACTCTCACGTGAGGTTTGACATAAATTATTCCAAATGTCACTTCTTTTCATAACTAAAAACAACACCAAATTTGATGCACATATTAACCCCCCACAAATTAGACTTAAGAGCAGAAGATTGAATATGATCAAATTTACTATTTTATGGAAACTGTATGTTCCTTTTTTTGTCAGGAGAAAGTATACAGCTGTGGAACAACATGAATATTAATAAACAATTTAATTTGTGTGTGCATGTTTGTGAACTATTCCATTAAAGGTATAGTTCACCTAAAAATAAAAAAATCTCTCATCATTTACTCACCCTCAAGTTGTTCCAAACCTGTATGAATTTATTTCTTCTGCCGAACAAAAGAAGATATTTTGAAGAATGTGGGTAATCAAACAGTTGATGGACCTCATTGACTTCCATAGTGTTAAAAAGATATATACTATGGACGTCACTGTGAACTGTCCCTTTAACATCATTCAGCAATAGGCTGTATTTTTAAATATTTAAAGTCATGTGATATAGATTTTGAACAGCATAACACAAGTAATGATGCGACAGGGTGTCCTCGATCTCTTCAGCACTGGTGTTTGTCATGGGTGCATCCGTATCCAGTCTTGCCCCCAATATCCGGGCAGAGTCTGCAATGTCAGCGGCTCATTTTGGTGGGGCGACCCCACCCCCTGGGTGTCCCATGCATCAAGAGATCCCTAAAAGTGAGTCATACTCCATCTGTTATCATGAGCTGTATATCAGAGGACTGTATGTAGGCTAATAATGTGCAATATAAACCCAGGCTCTCCTCCTCCTGAGTGCCCGATGCATCAGGCTCAGACGTCTCCGTCGACTTCGGAGACGACTCCGGCCAGCCCAGCGCACCAGGAGAGAGCGTACGAGTTTGTCGAATGTCCCATGAGAGCTTCTGAAGGAGCTGTCGATCCCACAAATATGGTGAGATGGGCACTTCCCTGAATAAGATGATGCTTTTTTTGATTTTTGGCTTGTGTGTATTAATGTTGCTTTTCTGTGTACCACAGATGCCCCCTCCAAACCAGGTGCCCGCCTCGGACCAGCCATTCCCTTTGTCCATCAAAAGAGAGGAGTCTAAAATCCCTCGAGCAGGCTCGGAACAGAACTGGGTCTATCCTTCTGAACAGATGTTCTGGAATGCCATGCTGCGGAAGGGGTGAGTTTCGGCGTGCTGTACTTTGTACAAAAGTATACGCTTGTGTAAAGATCTAAATCCATGTTTTACAACCATGATTTGGAGAACTGATATGTCATTTGGCTTAGTTTCAGGAAGTATGTGAGTGCTGTAACTTGATTAACCAGATAGAAAATATTGTACATTATTCTCCAATGTCAAGAAAGAGACATCAACAGTGGTTTTGCATGAGCTAGGGTGTATGCACTACCGTTCAAATGTTTGGGGTCAGTAAGATTTATTTTAATGTTATAATGTTAGAAGTCTCTTATGCTTATGTAAGATTATAACACAATGCTGCATTTATTTGATGAAATATACAGTAAAACTGTAATAATGTGAAATATTATTACAATTTAAAATAACTGTTTTCTATTTTATTATATTTTAAAATATTAGTTTAATTTAATTTAAAATAAGTAATTTATTGGGATTGCAAAGCTGCCTATAGTCCAGTATTCAGTGTCATCACTTAGTCCTTCAGAAATCATTCTAATAATCTATCACTTTTGATCAATTTAATACATCCTTGCTGAATAATAATTTTCCACAAAAAAAAAAAAAAAAAAAAAAAAATATATATATAATATATATATATAATATATATATATATATATATTATAATTTAATTATTATTCATAAATTATTAAATAAAAGCTTTGTTTTAAAATAAATATATATATATATATATATATATATATATATATGTGTGTGTAAAATGTTAAAAAATAATAACCAACAATAACAACAGCCTGTAAGGAGTGTGTCTATGATTCTTTAAAAATGCTGTCTATGTAGGGAGCACACTAAGTTTTGGAACAGAGCTATTGTTTAAGGTACTTTGCAGACAAGACATGCTCGTTTTTTTTTCTTTTCTTCATGAATTACTGTTAATAGCTAATTGCTATTTGTTGTTTTGCTAGGTGGCGCTGGAAGGATGACAGTCTTGATCCCAAAGACATGACCAATATAATCAAGATCCACAATCGTAACAACGATCAAGCCTGGCAGGAAATCCTGAAGTGGGAAGCCCTTCATGCCAGGTGACTGCAACACAACTCTCATTTCCACATGATCAGTGATTGAAATCACTTTACTGTATGATTCAGAGAGCAAAGTGTTTTTTTAATTAAAAGAAGTTAATACATTTATTCAGCAAGGATGCATTCAACTGATCAATAGAGACACTAAAGACATTTATAATTTTACAAAAGATTTCAATTTCAAATGAATGCTGTTCTTTTGAACTTTATATTCATCAAAGAATCTTAAAAAAATATATCACAGGATTAAATTATATTTCAAAATATTAAAATCGAAAACTACGAAAGCTTGTTTGCGGCATGGAATAGAAAATAAAAAAAGGTAATTATGACTTTTTAATCACAAAATTCAGACTTTATAACTCACAATTCCAAGGGTGAATCTCACAATTCTGAGAAAAAAGAAGTCATAAACAAAAGATAACTCTGACTTTTTATCTCACAATTCTGACTTTGTTTCTCATAACTGTGATATATAAACTCTAAATTGCGGGAAAAAAAGTCTGAATTGTGAGGAAAAAAGCCGCAATTAAATTTTTTATTTCATGGCGGAAACGAGTTTCCATAGAAAAGGGATTTTAAATAATTGAAATATTTAACAATATCAGTGTTTTTGCTGTAGTTTTGATCAAACAAATCCAGTCTTGGTGAGTATAACAGACTTTGTGCTGTACTACAATGTGTTCCAATGCAGTTTTTATATTGTTAACACAAATAAAAGCTGCATCATCACCTCTGCAGCCCTGTTGCTGCCAGATAAACGAGGTGATAATATTGTGTTAGTCGCCTTCTGTTTGTCATTTGATGGTCACTGGCAGTGTGATCTGCTTTGTTTTTACAAACTGCCAAGTATGCAAGAATGATCATAGCGCCCTAGACTACTGTTAGTTTCAAACACATGTTTGTTTCTGGCAGCGAGTGTCCATGCGGTCCATCTCTGAAAAGATTCGGGGGCAAAGCCAAAGAGTTTTCACCCAGAGCCAGAATACGTCACTGGATGGGGTGAGATATAAAAGTGAATCCCAAAGGATCTTTCTCATGTTGTTTAATACACTGCAGAGTGCTTGATTTCTCTCTGCTAACTCTCTCTGTAGATATGAATTGCCGTTCGACCGACATGATTGGATTGTAGATCGTTGCGGAAAGGAAGTCCGCTATGTCATTGACTACTACGACGGGGACATCGATAAAGACACCTACCAGTTCTCCATCCTGGACGTGCGTCCGGCCATCGATTCTATGGGGGCCGTCTGGGATCGGATGAAGGTTGCCTGGTGGCGCTGGACATCGTAGAATCCATCCTAGCATAGTTTTATCGTTTCTGCACCACTATAAGACATTGGTACCAAAATACTAGAAATTCGACATTCTCTGAGATTGGTTGTTCCTCAACTTTCTTTGAGTTCTGACTTTAACATGAATCCTTGCAAGTTATTGCACATTGAGAAAATTGCAGGTTGTTAATTTCCTCTGCTGGAGAGCAAAATAAATCAGTGTTGGTTTTTTTTTTCTGCTGATGAAGTTTCTGAATTCATCGTTGGCAATCATCTCTTTTTCTACTTTTTGAGTGATGGTTATTAAATTGAAAGCTCGCTATCTGATCTTACCCAGAGGTCAAACATATCTGCTGGCTGTTTTTCTCTTTCAAAGGCTAGTTATTGAGTGTTTTAGTTCATATGCAGAGCGATTGGCAGCTGTTAGTGTTTGTAGCTTGGTGAAACGGTTTGGTGGTCTTTGCTCATGAATTGATCTTATGATGAATCATATAAAATTGTGGCTTTTTTATTAAAAAAGCCCATGTTCAGCTCTTCCATAATCATCCTGCTATCAGGTTCAGTTTTAAAATGTTATTTATTTTGCGCAAACTGCTTTTTTGTCTGTGTGTATGCTAATGTGTTGCTGACTGTGCTCTTTGAGTGAGTGTCCCTGAAAAAAGAAAATCTCTAAATACAATTTGTAACCCATTTCTATTGTTTTAAATCTGATCTTTACCAACAATTCCAAAAAGTAAATCAACAGTGTTCAAATACACGTTTCTCATAGTTTTGCTTGGGTGTCTGCTCTTCATTTCTGCCACTTTCCAGATCACACCAGCAGGTGGTACACTTTCCTCAGAAAATGTATTTTCTTTCATTATTGTGATGTTTAATACTGATAATCTCCAAAGTCACCTATGATTTATAAGAGTTAAGGATGAAATTTAACTAACTTTTTAACTTTTTTTTTAAGCGTCCTATGAAATAATCATGAATCATTGGTTGGTTTGTGGAGTTCACCGAAATTTAGGTCAGTCAGTTTAGCACTTACAGACTAAATGCTGACTTCACGTGCTATCAGAAATTTCCTACTTCCCACTTCTAAAGTCGCGGTTATGAGTTCATCTCATTCAAGTGCTTTGTTGTCGGAAAGAACAAGAACCATACAGGGCAGGTTTATTCAATACGCCATTTTAATTATTATTTTGATATAGGGGTCAAAATAATAATTAGATTTTTTACGTCTATCTTTAAATAATACTGTAACTGAACTACTAACATTTACCCTGGTTTCACGGACAAGAGACTAAAATGCATGTTTGAGCTGGTTTAACTGAAAGCAACTTGCACGCACATATCTTGTGCGAAGTGATCATGCAAGTGACATTGGTTTGTCTCAAGATAGTAAGGCTTGTTTATAAAATCTACTTAACTGTCCTAATTGAACTAAAGCCTAATCCTGTCTTAATCTTGTTTGTGAAACCGAGCTATAGTGTGTTTAAGTCAGTGTATGTAAATAGCCCTTAATTTGGACCCTTTTGGCTTTCTGTAGTCCAATGTGTTGCACACTGACAGTTTTATATTACAATGAGTAATTCATTTTTAAGTTGGTTTAGTGGTTAGCATGATGCTACATTGAGCATTTCTGAGATAAGTAGTTAGATTTGCCAATGCCTAAAACTACAGGCTTCTAATTTAGACTGGATTGAAATATGTGACCACATCTAGAATTATAGTAAAAAGGTCAAAGAACACAATATTTTTTCCTAACTGTTATTATTGTTAGCTGTGCTTTTGCACCTGGTATTACAGACCTCCTTGAATCCTTTGCCCATAGTAAAATACAGATAGAAACAAAAACAACAGCTTCACATGATGGCACTTGGTGTTTAACAGTATATTTACCCTAAAGGTGATGAAGTCAATCCTGTGAGAGCTTTTTGAAGCCCCAAGAGGAGAAGCAGGTTCCTCATATCTGTGAGTAGGTGTGGGAAATAAATCTACACTCGCGGCCCAGAATAACCTCATCCTCTGGGGGTAAGTTTCCATCTCTCCATCCTTTAGATGGAAATCTGATTTTGCTAAGTTTTAAGAGCAGTTTTAATTGTGACTGATCTCTCAGCAGTCCAGCATTTTTAGACTATGATTATGCTATATTTTGGGGTCCATTGAGTTTATTTAGCTGCCCTGGTCTTTTGAATAATGTATGTGTGGCGACAAAGATACTGTATGTTTGTATTAGTTTTTTTTGTCAGGGCTTCTGTTTGGCAGGGAACCAGACAAGCCCCTTGTAGTGCACAGAACAGATATACAAACAGCCCGTGGCAGTCGAGTCTGGCGGGGGGATTCAAACCCCCTGCAATCCCTCCAGTCTGTTTCATTTACATACCAAAAGATGCCCAGCTGTGCCAAGTAACAGGCCTTGTCTGGATTGCAGAACTGTAACATTAACTATGGGAAGGAGTAACAGTTGGAAAGTTTCTAGCTAGCGGGTCAGTGGTGGTCCTGACCTGACATGGACGTTCAGATGTTGGCTGATGTGTTTGCTATTGTATTGATTGCAAATGCTGATGATTTTGGAAAAGCTTTTGGTTTGCCGATTCGGTCTCACTTACTGTATTTTAAAGGCTCAGTTATGACGAGCTTGTCTAAAAGTGACCCGTTAGAAATACATGAAGCCTAAGTTCGTCGTATAAAGCGATCGTATCTCTTCAGAAAATTTGGACTAAACCGCTCAATTCATATGGATTAGTTTTACGATCTCTTTATGAACTTTTCTAAGGGTCAAAGTGGTAGTTGCGTAGCTGTCAATGGAGGGACCGAAAGCTCTCAGATTTCATCAAAAAGATCTTTATTTGTGTTCTGAAGATGAACGAAAGTCTTACGTGTTTGGAACGACATGAGGATGGTTAATGACAGAATTTAAATTTGTGGGTGTACTGTTCCTTTAAGCCTGGTCTGTGAAACCAGGCTATTGAATCTTTAGGCCGCACTTCAAAATGTATAAATGTCATTGAATTATATAAATCCATGTGGCATTTTTTCGAAGGAAGGATAGTGCAAGCACACTTTCATTCATTTTTAAGTGGCATAAGTGTCGAAATTGGTTTTAGGGTCACTACATATTTATACAAAATATGTATCTGCCCTATCTGGAGCAGTGAGAAAAGCTGTCGCAGTGAATCCATGTAATGTTGTGTCTTCTCCCCAGTTTTAGTGAAATTGCTTGTTTATCAGCAACTGTTTTAAATGCAAATCCCATGCATGATTTGCATCTGGACCACTTCTCCCACACACTTTACCGTAAACACACATCAGTAAAAAAACACACACACACTGAATAGGTAATTGTGCTCTTCTACATGATAATAATAAAGAAAAGAGCATTATGCTAAAACAAAATGAATGCACGCAGAGTGTTTAAGGGCTGTCAGTCTGGGGCCTACAACAGGAAGACAAGAGTCCCATAGGAAGCTTTACTGCACTTAAGAGTTTTATTTGAAAGTAAAATGTAGTAACCATGGAGACAATTTTATGACACCCCACTACCATTTTGTACAATCAGTGTGAGTTTATTCTGCACACATCATGCATTTTGTTTTGCAGTTATATTATACATCAGGTTTTTTTTTCAATTACAGTTCTCAGTAAAGGTTTCAGTAGTCGAAATATTCTATGAAATTACAAAAGCAATGTTTATTTCAAGAATTTCAGGAAAAGTAATTCTACATTTTCAAGTTAGCAGCCATAATACCTTTCAAAAGTAATAATATACCTTGTCAAAATAACAATAAATCCTAAATTGTCTCTCTGCTGATTTATACAATATAAAACTAGGTACAATTTATTCAATTCTAATTTATTTAGAGCTTATTTAAATAGTTCCAAAGCAGATTAAAACGAAACGGATCAACAGCTAAAAATACTTAACTTAATAAACTGTAGTGGCCAAAAGTAATGTCTGGCATAGAAAAATGTACATCTTGTAACAAGCGTATTGTGGAGTTAATAGTTTTATTTTGGATATCGCAAATTAATGTAACATGCCAAATTGTGCGGACATAATTTGTTGGCCAGGATGTCATACAAAGAAATGATATACACGTGCAAAAACAAGAGAGAACCAACAAAATATTACAAATATTAAAAACCAATAACCCTTCTGGACACACACACACACTTGTTATTTCGTCTGTTTACATCTTGTATTTGAAGTGTGTAGCAAAATAATACTTATGGTGCTTATAGCGGTGTGATTTAACTCTGTGACTTATTTTTTCTTATCTGCTTTGCCCAAAATTTGTCAATTTCCTCTAGCCAAATACGTGCAGTTCCATGCAACAAGGAAAAGCAAGGCCCCAGAATTAGAAAAGAGAAATTCATCCTTGACACGAGAAAGTTTGGGAAGTCTTTAAGGCGTTTACAACATCAAGTCAGTCCGAGCAGCCCTTAGGCTGCAGAAATCCAAAGACGTCAACATTCAACATCCAGTCTGACTTCCTCACCTCAGATAATTTATGCACACAGCACACCGCCAGAGGGCTTTTGAATACATTAGGCGCCACGACTGGACCTCACACTGTTAGTTTATGTGTGCACCACAGGTCACGTTCTGAAAGGACCCGAGTAGTTTGTGGCCAAAGGATTGGCATGGATCCATCTCAGACGACCCTCAGGGGAGATTTGATACGCAGCCCACTGGAAAAAGAGAGAGAGAGAGAGAGAGCCTTCCACAAGGCCTAATCAAAGCGGTTTCAATTTGTGCCGTGGGCTTATCGCAGCACTGGAAGTGATGAGTTCTTGACTTTTATAGTGCAGTCAACCAGCACGCTGAGATAGGCAGGCCTTCTGCATTGTTTTTTAATGAGCTCTGATGGAAACAGGTAGAAAACGAAGCAGCTTAATAAGTGCAGGGAGGAAACCAGCCCATGCATAATGACTATTGCAATGATCAGACATCTCACACTCCACCCAGATCAATAAACCCACCCTCACTTGGGGCTTCTTATCGCGCTCAGAAAAGATGGAATATCAGCAGCTGTAGAATAATTGTTTCGATTGTTTGCGCCATCGTGACCTCATTTTCTGTCTCATCACGATTGGATGGATGTTCATCCTGTCTGATTGGCTTTGCTCATGACCCAAAACATACTCCTCTCCTACACTAATTATTTCTTAGATTAGTTGTTGAAGTAATCAAATGTAACCAGACGTTTGGAGCCCCACTGCTTCATGATTTTGTGCGAGAGAACGTTTCTGAAACTGAGATAAGGATTATGGATGTTATAGTTATTTGATTTGACCGCCTGTCATCGGGCTTAAAGTACTAGTTACAATTCTGTCATTGTTTACTCACTCTAATGTCGTTTTAAACTACTTTTGACCATGGCAAATGGATCACTGAGTCAATGAGTTGAATTCGACAATAGAATCAGTCCGATTAATGAACGAATCATTCAGACAGGTTGTGTGAACTGAATCAGTGATTCAATGAAAATATTTGATTCACACATTAATTTGCATATACACTCACCTAAAGGATTATTAGGAACACCTGTTCAATTTCTCATTAATGCAATTATCTAATCAACCAATCACATGGCAGTTGCTTCAATGCATTTAGGGGTGTGGTCCTGGTCAAGACAATCTCCTGAACTCCAAACTGAATGTCAGAATGGGAAAGAAAGGTGATTTAAGCAATTTTGAGCGTGGCATGGTTGTTGGTGCCAGACGGGCCGGTCTGAGTATTTCACAATCTGCTCAGTTACTGGGATTTTCACGCACAACCATTTCTAGGGTTTACAAAGAATGGTGTGAAAAGGGAAAAACATCCAGTATGCGGCAGTCCTGTGGGCGAAAATGCCTTGTTGATGCTAGAGGTCAGAGGAGAATGGGCCAACTGATTCAAGCTGATAGAAGAGCAACTTTGACTGAAATAACCACTCGTTACAACCGAGGTATGCAGCAAAGCATTTGTGAAGCCACAACACGCACAACCTTGAGGCGGATGGGCTACAACAGCAGAAGACCCCACCGGGTACCACTCATCTCCACTACAAATAGGAAAAAGAGGCTACAATTTGCACAAGATCACCACAATTGGACAGTTGAAGACTGGAAAAATGTTGTCTGGTCTCGATTTCTGTTGAGACATTCAGATGGTAGAGTCAGAATTTGGCGTAAACAGAATGAGAACATGGATCCATCATGCCTTGTTACCACTGTGCAGGCTGGTGGTGGTGGTGTAATGGTGTGGGGGATGTTTTCTTGGCACACTTTAGGCCCCTTAGTGCCAATTGGGCATCGTTTAAATGCCACGGCCTACCTGAGCATTGTTTCTGACCATGTCCATCCCTTTATGACCACCATGTACCCATCCTCTGATGGCTACTTCCAGCAGGATAATGCACCATGTCACAAAGCTCGAATCATTTCAAATTGGTTTCTTGAACATGACAATGAGTTCACTGTACTAAAATGGCCCCCACAGTCACCAGATCTCAACCCAATAGAGCATCTTTGGGATGTGGTGGAACGGGAGCTTCGTGCCCTGGATGTGCATCCCACAAATCTCCATCAACTGCAAGATGCTATCCTATCAATATGGGCCAACATTTCTAAAGAATGCTTTCAGCACCTTGTTGAATCAATGCCACGTAGAATTAAGGCAGTTCTGAAGGCGAAAGGGGGTCAAACACAGTATTAGTATGGTGTTCCTAATAATCCTTTAGGTGAGTGTATATTTTGCATATATAATTACATTTTCCAGTTTAAATTGTGGAGAAAGAAAAGAAATGCCATATAAAAACCCTCCAATAAAGTTTCTTTTCCACTGATCTTCACATGACCATACGTCTAATCGCACACATCCTTCTCTCTTTTTTTATTTTTTTTTAGCTTCCAGCGTGTTTTAGTTGAATTAATCCTTGATGTTGAATTAAAATGAGCTCTTTTGGGTGTCTGAAGAGCACAGTGGATTAATTATACCCGTCTCATTGTAATGGCCGACCATGGTGCTCCTATCTGGCCATGAGTGGTAATAGCTTTTGATGATGATCTTTTATCCAATTACTGGCTGGTGACCTGAGAGGCTACCTGTGTTTGTGGGCTCAGGTTGGATTCATTAGTGGGATAAATCCGCTCCTGACCTGCTGGATTGGACTGGATTTTGAGGGCCACGGGAGAGGACGAGAGCCGGTGTTTTCTCAGGAAAAGGAAACGTGAGATTGACACCCCTCCCCCCAATTCCCAGATATCAGCTCTGTGGCTGTGATAAATGATAAAGGCTGAAGGAACCTCTGACCCTATTCAACAGGGACCCAGTCAGATAGACAGAGAGATAGACCACCGAAGACAAACAGCACAATAGAGAGGAGGAAAGACACTCCTGCTCCCTCAGGTTAGGAGCCCCAGTGGCCCCCGGGAGGAAAGATGTACACACAGCCATTTCCGAGCACGGCTGCTATTATCTCCGCAGGTCTTAAATAATAACAGTGTGTGTGAGAGACACAGGCTGTGGGGAGATTACTGTAATCAGACGATAAAGTACATGAACGGACGCCCTGCGGCACGTCAGTAGGTGGGATTCTGGATGTTTGGCTTCCCAGAACGATTTTAAACTCAAAACCAACCTTTTCTGATAAGGTTCAACTCATTTTCTCAGCTCTACATCGAAGCAGAATGAAAACTTTTAACTTTTGAGTGTAGATTTCTGCTGTTCTCTGTGAAATGACTGTAGATGGATGGCCTTTAAAATGGTGTGGGTGGATTATTGTGCTTTATTAAGTGGGTTTTTTTTTTAGAAACACTTGAGAAATGATTACGGTTTTAAAGTTAGTGTTTTGTTTACATCAAGTTCTCTGCGTGGCTTCATTAGTTAGGTTATTAGCTTTTTTCTCATTAAAAACATATCATAATGAATAAAATATTTTAAACAAAGTTGTGAGAAAAACTAATCATCTAGATTTCTGCAGTAATGGCCTTTAAATATACAATGACCTCAGAAGTATCTGGACACCCTTAATCATGCCTAAAATGTATAGATGTCATTGCATTAGGTAACAACATATCAAAACTGCAGACCGGCCATGGTTATTATAGTTAACTAAAACTAAAACCATTAAAAACAAAAAAAACTGTTACTCGAAGTAAAACAAAATATTAAAAAAACTTAAACCTTCATTTAGTTGAATTTGACGTGCTAAAACTGAAATAAAAATTAATAAAACCATATAAATACAGAAAAAACAAAGTTTTACAAAGGGTTTTAACCAACTTTTCAGTGACTATTTTAGTAGAAGTAGTTTTATAATGTGCTTGTGCTATCTTTCTTTAAAATAAATGACACAAACTAATTCAAATAAATGTATTTATTTAAAAGAAGAAAATAAATGTATTTAAAAAAATAAATAGAAAATAAAAAATGTGGTTTGATATTAAATTAAAATTCATACATTTTAAGTGTGCAAACACTTTTGAAGCCACTAGTAGTAATTCAATAAGTACAAGCAACACATTTTTTCAGTAAAAATAAGAGAGAATGCAATGGTGCTGAATTGCCTTGGTCTGCCTGATTATAGACTGAATTATGCTTTAAAAAGCATTGTTTAAGTTAAAACATGTCCTCTAAGGTGCAATTTGGAGGGTTTACAAATTTCTTCTCACAGCTGTGTGTATTTTAAAGCCATTTCTTGAATAATGTAGAAATATTGAGAAGTATAATAGCATTTCTGTGGAGTTTGGAGTCTCACTGTGTTTTTTATACTGGTAGTGTGCAGTTTAGTGCACTTACAAGTCAGTCCCCTGGCCTTGTCAAATTATCATTACGGTTTCTTAATTACAAAAACAGCCAGATTACAGTAGCTCATTAGCATGCACCCTGTGCACTCATGAAATATGTATCAAAGTTGTGCAGATGTCTTGTATTCACTCAGTCGAGGCAGGTTGTAACGAGACAAACACCTGCATTTGCTTAATGAGGCTGCATATATTGGATGCAATATATTTTATTGTTGAAATTTGTGTCAAATCAAACACTACAGTATTTTGCCACATTCTTGTGAATGACATATGCCATGGTCAGATTGCATTTTAACCTCAAATTATGAATAAAACGGTTTCTTCTCTGCACTTTTATGTAATAATGCATATTCAGGACTTTTAGTGCACGATTTCTTTGAGCTGTAGTGTTGCACATGAGCCACAAGAGGACACCGTTGCCCTTTAACAAAGTGACCGCTTTCTCTTTGCGTGGGTGAATGTGTCACATCTGATCATAAGTCCCTTTAAATATAAACTCAAATTAATGAGAGTAGATAGACACATTATGCACTGAATTATGCTTAATTGGGCTTCTTTAAATAACACTTACTGTCAGACTGTGTATAAGCCTGTAGAAATGTTTATTTCTGCCTTCCTCCACTCTTGCATGAAGTGATGGGGTCTTCTGTCAGCGAATTAACCGAGCTGTCATTAGCAATATGATTAAGCTTATCAAATACGCATTTCTTTATTTGTCCCTTTTGCTTTGGTTTTGATTTGTACTCTTATCAACCACACTCTTTGCAACTTCTTAAAAGGTTAAATTTCTTCGATTCGATTGTGTTTCGGGTTATTTAAAGTGTTAGCTCACCAAAAAAGGAAAATTCTGTCATCATTTACTCACCTTCAAATCGTCCCGAACCCGTAAGACTTTCGTTGATCTTTTGCCGGAACACAAATGAAGACATTTTTAATGAAATCTGAGAGCTTTCTGTCCCTCCATTGAGGACAGTCCACGCAACTACCACTTTGACTCTTCAAAAAGTTCATAAAGAGATCGTAAAATGAATCCATATGAATCAAAATTTTCTGAAGAGATTTGATCGCTTTATATGATGAACAAATTGAATGTAGGCTTTTAATCACATATAAACAGTGATCAGCGAACATTAACAGAAGCTTGATCAAACCTGCTGGATCTGCGAGAACAAACCTCTTGCGGAAGCTCAAACGTGCTGCGTAACACAAGAATGAACTTTGTCGGTTCTCGCACGTCAAGTGAACATGCTTGAGCTTCCGTTTACCACAACTGATGTGTGAGTTGATGAATGTTTATATGTGAATAAAAGCCTAAATTCAATCTGTTCATCCTATAAAGCGATCGAGTCTCTTCTGAAAATTTGAACTAAACCGCTCAATTCATATGGATTAGACAATCTCTTTATGAACTTTTTGAAGTGTCAAAGTGTCAATTGCGTAGCTGTCAACGGAGGGACAGAAATCTCTCAGATTTCATCAAAAAGATCTTCATTTGTGTTCCGAAGATGAACCAAAGTCTTACGGGGTTTGGAACGACATGAGGGTGAGAAATTAATGATTTTCATTTGTGGGTGCACTATCCCTTTAAGTGTTCTTTGCTTTTTCAGGTTTTGCCACAACAAACATGTTTCTTGGCTCTTGAATTGTATTGAATTGTGGTGTTTCCTCTCTCTGCGTTGCGCTTTCTCTGTTTCTTGGCTGACACATGCAGTGGCCTCTGTTTGTTTGGCACCGTGCCCTTGCATGGCCAAGCTCAGCCCTGGGTCTGTTGCATTAAGGCCAGAAATCTTGACCCTGTAATTCCCAGAGCGTGCAGCTGAGATCAGGCTCCGAGGGGACAGAGTACAGGCGTGATCAGATCTGCAAGAGAGTGCAAGTGAGCAGAAAAACGGTTTACAGATGTAGAAGTCAAAAAGACTTTGACAGAAAAGAGCCAGATTGACTCACAAAGGTTCATAAAGAGGAAAAGGACTGGTTAGTGTGGTAAAGCGTGGTAGCGTTGTTATAATGTTTTACTCGATCAAATAAATTGGGCATAAGAAACTTCTTTCAAAAGCATTAACAAATACTACTGACCCATTAGCATAAATGTCACATTCTTTTGTCAGATGTTTTCTATAAGGTCTGCTCTATTGAAATAAAACAGTGATGTATGTTTTCCAACTAACACTGCAGCCCTCAATAAAAAAAAGTCTCAAAATCGCCTCAATCACACTATTCCCTTAATATCGTCCATTTGTGAATGAAAACGAGTGAGTGAATTCGGACAATGAGTGCGCCAGAAGAGTTGTCACACAGTGCATTATGAGTATTCTCTAGTCTCGACGTTGAACGCACATCGCTTGTACACTCGTTTTTGTGGTGCATTGAATGAGTGCACTCAATAGCGTCCACTAGGGTCCTATTTAGTGGCCTATTTAAGGGTATATGGGGCGATTTCCAACACAGCCTTGGTTTCCATTAAAATATCTTACGGTTTTATTTGTCACAATGAAATTCAATGGTGTCCAATGTTGTTTGCACCCCACCATTTTTCAAAATATCTTCTTTTGTGTTCTACAGAAGAAAAGAAACTCATGAGGGTGAGTAAATGATGACAGAATTTTCATTTTTGGGTGAACTATCCCTTTAAGCTCGAGAGAGAATTCAACATCTGTGTTAAGGGTCTCAGCACCTTCTGGAAACTCAAATGTGTGTGTGTGTGAGAGTGTGAATCCTTTGGTTGGACATAACGTTGTCGAGCTCCTCGTTGGGTTCATCCTGCCCTTTGCTCGCTAATACTGATAGATGATGTCTGTCAGAAGGGTCAGTGCCCTCCCATCATGCATCAGAAGGCCACTGAAACAATCAATGACAAACCAATCAGAGTGACTTCATTTCACTGTGTGCAGACTCAGCCAATCAGAAAGCTGCTCTCTCTCTCTTTCTCTCTCTACTTGACAGCATTAACCTCTCATGCCACTTTTCCACCTACAGGTTGCCAATGCAAGCGCCCAATCCTGAACCGTTTCACATATTTCCACCACAGAAATGCCACTGATTCTGCAGCTCCTTAATGTCATAACTTGATATTCTGATACAATGTCTTCTCTCTGGTGATGTATGCCAGACTTCTCCAATCATTTAGTCTGCTTAAACCCCATGAAACCCCGCTCATTTTGTTCTCTTGAACACATGGAATGGAAGCGTTGCTTTATTCGCAAATGTTTTATGCGATATTCCAATCACTCTCTCTTTGCCATGTGGAGTTAGTGTGAAGTTAGCAATTTGTTCCTGCATATTCTCTGAATTTCTGCATGATTTATGCAGTGGCCAGATATTAATGTAGAGTAGTAGCATGTGTGTGCGTGAGCTTGATTAAGCATCAAGCAGATTGCAAGAGCTTTCATTATCCCTGTGTTGGGCGCCTCTGCGACCTCTCAGACAATTTTTTTTACACTTCTACAATAATCTAAGTAACATGCTCGTTTTGAACAAACATTGTTAAATGCGCAAAGGATAACACATCTCTGCTGGATCTGGTTTCTGGTCCTTTAGAAGCAGTCGAGAAAAGCTCTCTCAAACTCTGACACACACATATTAATAACGTCTGTTGCCTTTGTACTAGTCGATTTCTTAAAGTGCAATTATTTGCATAAATGTTTTGCTGATGGACATGGAGAGGAAAGATATAGCTTTTTTCCCCCTTCTTTTTTTCATTGCATAATGGCACTAATTCATTTATAAAAGAAGCAACATTAAGGTAGCATATTATGTGTCCTTAACCAAATGCAAAAATGCTGATCGTAAATGTATTATATAAAATCTTTATATAGCTTCTTATATACACTATCGTTCAAAAGTTTGAGGTTGAGGTTTTTTGAAAGAAGTCTCTCACCAAGGCTGCATTTATTTGATCAAAAATCAATATATTGAAATATTATTACAAATTAAAGGAAGTTTTATTTTATTCTAAAATGTAATTTATTTTGGACAATAAAAATTGGAACCCAAACATTTGATTTGATCCATTTACCTTAGAAAGTTGGATTTGTTCAAACTTCCCATTTAGAAAAGTGCAATAAAACGCTACAGGTCTGTAAAGCACAGAAAATGAATGTCTTTTTTTATACTTAAAATGACAAATGCAGACAAAATACAGGTCTTTAAGACCTTCTGAAAGGAATCTCAATATGCGGTGTTGCTTCTCAAGGTAATTCATCTCGTTTAAGCCATTTTAGAGCATTTAAATGGAAAATTTGTAAAATAAACTTTTTTTAACATGGGCATGTCTTTCAATAATGTTAATTTTTAGCAGCAAGGAAGCTCATGTCAAGATAAAATGACATCTTATTTGTTCTATTTGCTTACGTGACAGAGACGGTTGTAGGGCTGGTTCAGCTCAGGTAAGGGATAATTTGGGATAAAAGGGATAATATTTAACTAATATTTATAAAACTTACCTACATTCAAGTGTTAATTAAAAAAAACTTTTATTCTAGACTCATGCATTCTTTTTTTTTAAGCAGAGGCTATTCTTTTGATATTCATACAAAATATTCTGGAGGCCATGAAAGTTTTATAAAAATGGTAAAAAATGCCGCCATTGGCTGGCAACTATTAAAAAAAAAAACGCTGGTGGGGAAAGAGTTCATTGAAATAAAATAAAATATAACTATTTGATGAAAAACGTAAAAACGTTGGCAACTAATAAGTTTAGGCTGAAGTACTAAAACTAAAATTGAAATACAAAATGAATTAAAGCTAAATATAAAAACACAAAAACTACTAAAAATGAGAAAAGTGAACACACAACTGAATTACTAAATCTTAAACTAAAATTAAAATGTACTATTGTAATATAAATTAAAATTACTGAAAATATGAACTTAAAAAAACATGACTAAAGTAGCACCGCATCCAGCTGTAAGCAACCCTACAGCGACCTGGTGACCTCTAGTGATAAAACGCTTGAGAAAGCATCTTGCCCATAGTGGCACTAGACGGCTCTCTAGCTTTTCCAACAGAAGGATAGCGTCTTGATGAATCGTATTACCCTCACGCTCACCTTTAAGAGTGGAACAAAACAGCCCTGTTAGAAATGATTTTATGTCACGTTGTAATTTGTTGTGTTTTAGTCCAAGTTCCCTCGCAAAGGAGTCTGGTGTCATTAGAGCGCGACGAAAGCTGGCTCAACCCGACACCGGGGTGGAATGAGCTGTTTGAATTCTTAACAAATGTAATTTGTCAGTGTTTATTATGGCAGGTGGGGAGGCTTCGCTCGCTGAGGAGGGGGTAAATAGGTACATCCACACGGATTAGCGTTTGAGACGGTACCCTGGGCCTGGCGAGCATGAGCTGGCATCAGCCACCAACAGGCTGTTTGGAGTACAGTCTACTAAAGAGAGAGAAAGACAAAGGAAACAGAGGATCTCATGGTAAACAGGAACAGCAACAGCAAGAGATCTCCGAACAATCTCAAACTTCGGACTCCAAAGGTGACAGCAGTGTGGACATTTGGGAGGGATTAGAACCTCGTATAATCATGCTCTTAGCTGTGTGTTTGAGAGGTGTGTGTATTGGTTTTTCGCCATCATAAGTGTGTGTGTATATGTCGGCGTAAGTGTGTTTGGAGCACAGAGGGGTGGGAGGATTACAGCACTTTTTCAATTTCCTTTCCGAAGCATCGTAAGCTGTTTCTGAAAGCTCACACGGGCGGCTTGTACGAAAGCGACCTTTGCCGTGCCACGTTGAATAGAGATCAGGCCAGACCCCCACATTTCCCTGGATTAGAAAGCTCACGGGCAGCCAGTAGGACACGACACACTGAGCTGGTCATCTACTTATAGCACAGCATCTATTAGCACAGACAAAGCTATCCTCTGGGTAAACACGTCCACGATGGAGCCACTTAGTGAAGAGAGCGTCAGGGAACCGAGGGAGCATGCTTTAGTCGGCTGGAAATAAATTGACAAATCTTATGAGAAATGGAATATTGCTGTATTTATTATAAATGATTTATCCGTGCAAATTATTAGTATTATTTAAATTCGTTTGCCCTCATAGGGTGCTTCTCATTTCTTATTCGTGCATCCTCGTTCTCACCCATGATCTTAAAATCAGATGAACTTCCCTTCCCTCTTGCAACGACTTCTCCCCAGCCAACAGCAAATATGCTCAAAACTAATGTTCTTTCAAAGTTATGAACAAACATTACTTCAGTAATGTTAATAGATTGTTTGTTCAAAGTATTCTGGTCTTTAATAATGTTCTCAAAACATTAGCACAACAGCATTATTTACACATGGTTCATGCAACGTTTTTTTTGGTTGGATGTTAATCTAACATTTGTTTTAATTCTGCTACTTGTTTCAGAATGGATAGAGAACGTTCAAAAGTAAAGTTCCCATAATGTTTGTAAAATGTGAAAATTGAATTTCCCTTCACATTTGTATAACCAATATAACCAATATATACAATATTCTACAGTTTTTGGTAAATTTAAATGTAATTTAAAAGTTTGTGGTTGGTCTCTTTTTTTAAAATGTGTTTGAAAGAAGTCTCACCAAGGCTGCATTTATTTGGTCAAAAATAAAGAAAACTGTTAATCAATTTTAATTTTAAAATGTAATTTATTCCTGTGATGCAAAGCTGAATTTCCAGCATCATTACTCCAGTCTTCAGTGTCACATGATCCTTCAGAAATCATTCTAATATGCTGATTTGCTGCTCAAGAAATCAATTTTGAAAACAGTTAGATGCTTTATTTACATTTTTTTGCGATGAAAATAAAGTTAAAAATAGTTGAAATCGTATTTTTTTTGTTACAATGTGACAAAGTCGTTACTGTCATTTGTGACCCTGGACCACAAATAGCCAACAATACATTGTATGGGTCATAATTATCGATTTATGCCGAAAATCATTCGAATATTAAGTAAAGATCATGTTCCATGAAGATATTTTGTAAATTTCCAACCGTAAATATATAAAACATTTATTTTTGTGAGTGAATGCAGCACAATCGCGAACATAAATGGACAACTTTAAAGGCGATTTTCTCAATGTTCCCTCAGATTCCAGAATTTCATATAGTTGTATCTCGGCCAAATATTGTCCTATCCTAACAACCGTACATCAATGGAAAGCTTATTTATTCAGCTTTCATATGATGTATAAATCTCAATTAGACCCATATGACTGGTTTTGTGGTCCAGTGTGTCAAATTTAATGCATATTTGCTAAATAAAAGAGGTGAATGAGATTTACATTGAACAACGACTTAAATTTCGTCCTGTTCCTCCCAGAAAGCAATTGTATGACTTCATAAATGTAGAATATAGTGCACACGTTTTATGGAATACTTTTATGAAACTGCTATTTTTAATTTTTTCTGAGCTTAACAGCTTTTATTGCATGCAAAGAGCACTCTAAACATTCTAAACTTCTTGTCTGTGTTCTGCAGATTAATTAAAATCATAGCATTTTAAAATGATACGAGAGAAATTATGACAGAATTTCCATTTCTGGCTGAAATATCCCTTTAAGCCAGTATACAAAGCATATTCTTTACCTTGCTAACACATTTGCAGTCTAATTCTCGGTGGTTAACTCTGAGACCTGCCCATGAACCGCGTGGGTTGGAGGGATTCGGGGAAACTGTATTGCATAGATTTTAATAGCTGTAATCATATAACCCTACACATGACAATCTTGAGGGGCGGATGAAATTTTCCCACTCAAAATGACTTTGAGACATTTGGTTTTCAGATGTAGGTTCAATAACTGTGATCTTTAAACCCCTGGGAGCGGATATATCTTTGAAAAGGAACAAAAGAGTGAAATGGTGAAAAGGGAATGAGTGAAAAAGCAGTACACTAAAGGTGAAGTTAGCTTTTGTGCAGAGACAATACAGTATAAGCCAATAAACATGACCTGAGCTGTAAATGACACAGTCTGTTGCGTGCTGTAAGGAGTGCTCTAAAAATATACATCTACAATAATATAAGGACATTTTTGCAATTTGTATGTTGCTTGCATAAAGATTGATTTATAATGAAAGTTTTTGTTTCATTAGGAATAGCATACTAGACTATTCTTACTATATACTACACTGAGCAAAGTGTGTATGCTATTTCTGCCATATCTCTTATGGTTGAAGTTGTAAGTTGTATGCTAGGATGCTATTCTGGATTTATCCCACAATGCAATGTCTTCCATTCCAGTGTGACCAATGAATTAAGTAATGCCAGCAGTGATAGTCTCTTGACTAGGTACTGATTTTGAATAAGTTCTTACTTTGCTACTGCTAAAAAAGTATGTTCTATATAGCATGCATGTGTTTAGTATGAATGGACTACATTTGCCATGTTGTCATTATCATGTGACCTACCAGTGTCAGTTGCGTTGCTCCACTGCCATTCACAAATCCTCTCCCGTGGCCTCATGGGATGGTAAAGTGTCCATTGTTTGCACACTTCAGAATCTCGCCGGAAATAGTAGGTCATCCGGGTGCTTTCTGCCTACTCTTATGAGTACTGTGAATTTGTACTACTTTTGCCACAAGTATGCGAATTTGGATGCAGCCCCAGTATTTAATTAGACTGCTAAAAATTAAAACATTTTTTACACAGAAGTGGATTAAAAATGCAGGACACAATTTGCAGATCCCCAGATCCAGATGCAACACTCATGGACTCATTTGTCTGTTTCATGAGTCAAAAATTGTTTATTAAAATGAGCAGACAGTAATGCCCCCCTTTTTGGTTCAAATGGACTTATTATGATTTATTCAATATAATATAAACACATTTTGCTGTTTCTTTTGGATTGTATAGCCCTGAGCCTTAGGATGAATTCTCTGCAGGTTATTAGGTTCTGGCATAAGACAATAAACACTAAATTATACAATCACTCATATTATCATTTAGAAAACCTCGCTGTGCTCGGTGGACGGGTTTTCCCATCTCAGAGTTTTTAAGGTGAATTACGATCTCCACCAGAGACTGTGGGTGGCTATTCTTGATTATGATCTGAATTTATTTTATTTGTGCACCTCTCCAGAGCCTATGAGCATTTCAGCGGTCTGCCTTTATTTAGAGCGGTCCACAGATCTCCAGCAGCTAATGCATTCAGAGAGCCTGGATGCTGCATAAACCCATATCATTAGATAACCAGGCTGCCCATCAAGGCTGTGTTTTTCAGAATAATTAACAAATCAACTCGAATTTCAAAGCATACATAACTTACATGGCCTATTAATGAGACTGTGCATGTGTTAAGGTCTGCTGTTGATCATGAATTCATATGAGAGCTAAATATAACAACTTAAGTGATTAGCACATTGCATAATGATTAGCTTATCAATAGTTTGTGTGCATTCAAATAAACATACTTCATAAAATATGTATGTATATGTGCTATACTACTATTGCTCATACTTAAGGTTAGTGACCCAAATTATGCATGATGACGAGAGGTTTCCTAGTGCTGTCATTATTATAAGTGGTCAGATTTACAATTTTCATCTGGCAGATGATAAAAAGGGTGGGAAAATCCCATAGATTTACATTGAAGGGGGGAGGGTCCAGAATATCACAGACTGGGTGGGCTGTTTTGAATCAGCACCTAGCAACCATTCAGGACTCACAAAACACACCCTAGTTACACCTTGGAAACCACTCAGAACACCCTAGCGCCCTAGTTTCCGACTCAGAGAATGCATTAACCAAAAATGTATTCATAAACTTCTTTATATTATTAAAATTATGCATGCTTTTTTTAAATAAAATAAATGATATATTTATTAATAGTATATTTATTAATTATTCATGGTGTTACTAGTGCCAGGTATCCTAGTAATTCTAGAATTTACTGTAATGTGTATTTATTTTATTTAACAATTTGGCTTGATTATTTATGTGCGATATTAGTGTTATTTATGTAAACTTGTCAGTCATCCATGATTTCAGTTCTTTAAATCTTTGTATCTGTTTTAGCCTATATTTTGACTATGAGCCATTTGTATTTATTGCAAATGTTGATTTCCGTTTATGTCAAGGTGATTTCAAATCTACATGTATAAATCGAATGACGCATGTCTATAATAATCAAAGAAATTAAAACTAGGGATACACCATTATAAAATTTTGGCCGATATGATAATTCTTTATATTTGAAAGCCGATAACCGATATATTGGCCCATAAATCCGAATTTTTGTATAATTTTTGAGAGCCTGATTACAAAAACTGAAGTCTCACCATTAAAAGCCATGTCCCAAGCACACAATTATAATGTTCTCATTAAGATTTAATGTAGCCTATATGACAGGCTGAACATGTTGCACTTAACTGTATTTTTTTTCTCTTTGAAGTGATTCTAATCAGATTTCAAGCAATTCAAAACCATCATGGCGAACAGTGTGCATCTGAAGTGTCTCAGCAGAAGGAAATAATCCATTTATCGGCTTTAAAATATCGGCCAATTTCCTTATTGGGCCGATAACAATAACATTAAAAATGAACATCGGCCGATACCGATATGGTGGGCGATATATTGTGCATCCCTAATTAAAACAAGTTTGACAGATTAAGATCATAATGGAAATTTTACAGCCTATAGTCTGTCATTAATGTAAATGTAACCTCTGGTCTGTATGACTCAAGTGATTTGATAAAACCTAAAAGTAAATATGTAATAAAATGATGCAATGTGTACAAAAGAGAGCCTTTTGAATATTCACATTCAGAGCCCATCCGTTCAGCTCTGGCGATCTTTACATAAGGAAGCGACAGAGTTGATTTTTATACTGTCAGGAGAAAATGTCAGGGCCACTTTCCATAATGTTTTTTGACAGAGGCAGTTGCAGAGAGAAAGAGAGCAAGAGAGAGAGAGAGTGAAATGCATACACAAGAAAGATTATACCAGCTAATCAATTTTGAGATTTTCAGCAGTCTATTACTGGCAAGCACACACACACACACACACAATGCTCCATTCAGAGAACTATAGTGAACGGGCGTTCGTGGAGGGGCCCCCGAGATCGTAAGGAGGTGGAGGGGAGACGAACAGACTGATAGCACAGATGGCCCAGTCCATTCCCAGTACCAATTAATCCCCAGTTAAATCTGACACATCTTAACCTGTGCTGGGTCTCATTCAGCACTACAGGAAAACCCATATGGCAAGGAGACACTTTCAGGCAGCAATTTAGACCTGGCAGGGTGCCACCACCCCCTTTCCTGCTAATAGACATGTTTGTTCTACACATCTAGTCAGCATGCGGTAGTACTGTCCGCCTGTTTTAATGAGGGCCAGTTTTGATATCACCTTGTCTTACATTCACGCGTTCGGCCATTGCTGAGAGCAGATATGTGGTTAGAGCTTTATCTGAAATGAGTCTGAGGAAAAAATGCTTGGTTTTGAAAGTAAAAATGGCATTTAAAATGTCTATAGATAAAATGTCATGTATAAAGCTTTCAGACAGACGTGTAAATAGCTCCGGGGTTGTTAAACGCTATGTGTTTCTTAAGAGGTATGCGCCATATGATTTAATCTTTTATATATATATATAAATTGTGTTTATTTGCTGAATTTCCTGTGAAGTATACACTCACAATCCTGAAGTGAAATCCAGTGAAGTCACTGATAACTTGAACTGCTGCACTCCACATTGGTGAGTTTTTACAGGCTAGCGAAGGCTAGCAAGATAATATTAGCTACCTAATATGTTTATGAAAGGGTCAGTTCACCCAAAAATGAAAATTCTGTCATTAATTACTCACCCTCATGACGTTCGAAACCTGTAAGACCTTCGTTCATCTTCGGAACACAAATTAAGATATTTTTGATGAAATCCGAGAGCTTTCTGATCCCTCAGCAATATCATTGCAATTTTCAAGGCTCAGAAAGGTAGTAAAGACAACGTTAATATAGTCCATATGACTACAGTGGTTCAAACGTAATGTTATAAAGTGATGAGAATATTTTTTGTGCACAAAAAATGATTCAAAAATTTCTTCTCTTCTGTGTCAGATCTCCTACGCTATTCGTATTCGCGTAATAAACACAGTACAGCGCTTCCGGGTTCTACGCCAAAACGCAGGCTCACCATTGGCCAGCTCCTGCATCAGCATCACAGGCCAATAATTAGCCGGCATTCTGCCCTTACAAAAGAAATCTGCCCTCGAGTCGTTTCCATACATCATTTTGCGTATATCTCAAATTATATTTTTGGTTTTGCATCGCAAATATTTGTAAAATGCAGTGAGTAAAGTTTACCGCTTACTATTTTCACGAATAGGCCTATTACTAAATTAGGAAAATATTAATCAGAAGTTCACGGCGAAGTGGGACAGTTCTCTGACAGGAGAACTGCCCCCCCGACTGAGCCTGGTTTCTCAAGTTTTTTTCTCCATTCTGTCACCTGATGGAGTTTTGGTTCCTTGCCACTGTCGCCTTTTTCACCTTTGCCGCTTGTGGCTTGCTTAGTTGGGGACATTTAATATTCAACAATATTATTGATCTGCTTGCATTGACACCATTATATGAGAACTGAACTGAGCTAGACAATGACATCACGGTTTTCTCCGGCTATATATAAAAATGAACTAACTAATAACTTTTTTACAACGAAAATTAACCATTACTTAAGCTGGACTACGATTCTATTTTCTTCTAGAAACAAACTTTATTGGTGCTTTGAAACAATCTGTATTGTAAAAAGCGCTATATAAATAAAGGTGACTGACAGGACGGCATGAAACTGCATTTATGCGGCGAAGCCCATGGGTTTGTACACAGGGCAGCTCATTTGTCCCGAATGCAAAATTTTAGGATCCATACAAAAAGATTGGTACAGTATGTTAAATAGTCATATAACAGCAATCTTTAACATAAGCCTTGAACATGCAGTCAAGCCAGTCACAGTTTGATGTGTACGAGAATTCAAATCATTCAAGCCAAAAATAGTTATTCGTTCTGCTTTCAGAGTTCAATAACATCTAATAGACCAAAAACATCAAATCACTGCTTTTCTCTCTCTCTCAGAGACGGATGCAGCTGTAGCCAAACTTTTTATTTGTGTAGGCCTAAAAAATGATTGATAATTTTCATTTCCATCAGTTATTATCGGTAAACATTCTGATGCGCTAAACCTTTTTTACGCAAAACAAATCCTTGGATGGAAACCTGGCTAGTCTTCTACTTCACTGTGGAAATTTTACGCCCGTTCTGAAGGGAGAACTGTGACGAGTTGAATTACAGGGTTGCCCACCAAATCCTAATTGTGATAAATTTGTCACATCTATCTAGACAATGAGCTGAAAGGCAACGTGATCTGTTAAACTGGATTTAATTTCACAGGCGTTTGGCAAAGCCAATGCGATTTTTTTTTTATTTTTTTTTACAAATATCACACTTCTGTCGGCCCCTCTTCTGGCACAGGAGTTTCCTCTATTTCCCACACTCATTCTTAACAGTGCCAACATTTATTTACAGGAGCGTCCAAACCTTGAGGATTTCACCACATTAAGCCTGTAATATTCAAACAATTGCTTTATCTGTTAACACCTCAGTTGAAGTTGCGTCGTGAAATCGGTATGTCTCGCTCGGCGAAACGTGACACCGTCCAATTGCTGTCCTACTTGAATGAGTGCGGTGTAATTTTGTGCATGTTAACATATGCAGGTGAGCTCTGTCACGGATGCAGATTATCCCTCTGCCTACCTGAGCGTGAAAGGGGGGACGACGCAACTTCAAGTGACCCACGGAAAGTGGATATCCAGCTCTTTACAGAGGCGTTGAAGTGTGCCGTAATTGTAATGACTTCGACTGAAAATGCCCGGCAGATGTGCTCAGACTGTAATATGTAGTTCGCTTCTCACGGGCGTGAGCCATCCGTTTGAATTCAGGTCGACACGTCTGCTGTGAAATTCTTCCAGTGGAAGACGTGCCTGGTTCTGGTGAAGGGGTGCGTTTGATTTGAATGCTTTTTTGAAAAGAAACCTGATCTTTCTGAAAGAGTGTGTTGTGTGTGTAATGAGACGGAAACAAAAGGAATGGCGCACAGGCCTCCGAGCAAAGTCCAGTCCTTTTATTTATACAAAATATCAGAGGGACTTCAGTAGCCTACAGCATTGTGCAGGAAGTTAAGCTCTGAATATAGTCCATGTGTTTCCTGTGCATCAGGTAATCTGATATGAACAAAATACAAAATAATCTTGAATGTTTTAAAATGGCACATGTAACCCCTGCTGGTAGATGTTGTAACAACACCACCTGAGAAAATCCATGTTTATTATATATATATATATATATATATATATATATATATATATATATATATATATATATATACAAATCACAAATATTACAATGTTTATAGTAGATGTTTTTTAGCTGTGTGTTATAAATATGTATATTATACAATTATGGATGCACAATATATCGGCCAACATATCGGCCGATATATGTTCATCTTTTATGTTATCGTTATCGGTCCGATAAGAAAATTTGGCCATGATTTCTTCATGATAGTTTTGAATTGCTTGAAATATGATTGGAATCACTTCAAAAAGGAAAATACAGTTAAGTGCAACATGTGCAGCGCAAGTCTGTCATATAGGGTACATAAAATTATAATGAGAACATTATAATTGTGCTTGGGACATGGGTTTTAATGGTGAGACTTTTGTTTTTGAAATCAGGCTCTTAAAATTTATATAAACATTTAGATTTAGATTTAGATTTATCGGGCAATATATATCGGTTATCGGCTTTCAAATATAAAGAATTATCGGTTATCAGTATCAACCAAAATGTTCATATTGGTGCATCCCTAAATTTTATATATATATATATATATATATATATATATATATAATTTTATTTTCTTATTTAAATTATTTTCTTAAAATATATTTATGCATATAACATATGTGTGTGTGTGTGTGTGTGTGTGTGTGTACGCTGACTTTGACATCACAGTTTAGGTGATTTGCTGTTAAAGGACTGTGTTCTTATGGTGCCAGCAGTCAATCAGCATTGTTATGGAATTTTCCTGTGGCTCAATTGCTCAAATGTCATTTGTTGCTCGGGTGATTGGAATAATAATAAAAAACCTTTATGCCAAAAAGAGGGTCGAATCCAGCGCACGTCCTAACCGTTGTAAGTTAGTTAATGCTGATTTTCAAAATTACACTCTAAACTGTCTACCGATATGTTTAAACACGCAAGAATAAAGAAGTGATATGAAAATTCTCGCACATCCTTTAATACCAATTAATGTAATTACTGATTCTGGAGGAATGTGTGCCTTCCTCCGATTAGGACTGATTTTATTTCATGTAATTCCATTGTTTTTAAATTGTCTACCCTTCATCAGGAGCAAAGTCAACTAGTGCAATGGTGCAGTATCAAAATCTAATGCAATTGTAATCTCATCTGTTTTAATCACATCTAATCAGATATTATCTAAACTAATCACATCACAGATCACATTAACCCACTCTAATCTAATCCTGTTGTCATGGTGATTTCTGGTATCCCTGAAGTTTTCACAGAACACACTTATGGCTTCTGTTTTTTGTTGTCAGTGTTTTATTTTCCTTTTCTCCCTGCCAAGCATCTTAATTTAGAAGGAAACATTAAACTCATCATTCTTCAGCTCATTTTTTCCCATTTTTGTGGTGTTTATTTTTATATAAATGCAATAATATGAAATTAAAGGTTGACTGAATCTAACATTGAAAAAGTTAATTGAAAAAAGTCATTTATTGTTTCTTTTTCAAGGATTTATTAGGACATTTTGAAATAATTAACCAAGTTTTTTGGATGCATGCTTATAATTGCTCTTGGTTTTCCACTGTCAAACACTATTTAACTGACAAACAAAAAAGTTTTAACAAAAGTAGACCTGATTTTACAAGCAGGGCTTTGATTAAGCCAGGATTAAGCCTTAGTTCAAGTAGGATACTTAAAAAAAAAAAAACTGTAACGTGTCGTAAGCAACATGCACGGACTAGGAATATTTTAAACAATCTTTAATGATGAACGCAGGAGAACACAAGGAAATAAACAACATATTACTTACAGACACAGCTAATAATAATAATAAGGAACCATAGAAACTAACAGGGACATGATCAGAAACCAAGGAAACCGAAACTAAACAGAGCAGGAATCAGAACAGCATATTAAAATAACTGTAACTAATTAAAATAACTGTAACTGTGTATCTTGAGACAAAACAATGGCACATATTTTAATATATGTCAGTGCAAGTTGCTTTCAGTTAAAACCGCTCAAACACACATTTTAGTCTGAGACTAGGCTTAGCCTTGGCTGTGAAACCGTGGGAGAAATGCTGCTCTGTCTTTTGCAAATGTGTGATTTCTGAAGTTTCATTATTGGAATACGCATTTCTTGTTCATCTTTTATAACATTATGACGTAGGCCACTTAAACACTGTCATCTGTTTTAAAGGATTAAACTATGGTTTGTTTTTCCTCTGTCAGAAGGATGAACCGCCTCGACAAGGCTCGTTTCAGATCACCAGCTGCTAAATAAATGACTCGCAGCAAAAATCATCCTCCTTCCTAAAACCAATCGAGCCTGCACTGACACTTCATCCAGCACAGTGTGAGCCTGGACAACAGCAAAATGCCTTGAAATCCAGAACCTTAGCAATCATAAAAAAAAAACCTCAAATAACTCTTTAAAGGGGTAGTTCAACCAATTATAGGCAAATGCCCAAGCTGCTCCATGCCATTCAAAATGAAAGCAGATCTGGATCAGAAACAGCAAAAAACAGATGGGTTTGGAACAACATGAGGGTAAGTAAACGATGACAGAATTTTCATTTTGGGGCGAACCGTCTCTTTAAATACTCCAGTGACTTGATTGGCATAGTAACATGGTACTGTTTTGAGCAAGTGTCCGCAAACGGCAGCTGCTGTTGCCCCCAGGTCTGAAGCGCCACATCAGCTTCAAAGGTCACGACCCCTCTCGTCATTAGCATCATCAAACGGAATAGCTAAATGGAATCGGGCACAAGGTTTGGAATTATGCAGGGCTTCCTGACCAGGCCGCAGGCGAGGAGTGAGATTTTGGGAAACAGGGTAGCGGATCGCCCCTCTCATGAGATCCAAACAGCGCTGTTAGATCACTGTGAATTCACTCACATTGGAGAACATCAAAAGTGATGCAAATAAATTCAGAGATAATCACCAGTCTGATATTAAGCCTTAAATAATTAAAATCTCATAACATCACGTTTATCATTGTCTATTTAACTCTGCTGGCAAATACAGATAGATAGAAAACAGTTGGAGATGGATGGAGAAAAAGTCACTATTGAAGATTTGAAAAAATAATTCGATTTTTACATTTTCTAAAGAAAAAGTGAAACAATGTTTGCCCATCCAAAACTTGCCACCGCAATGCTAGGATGTTGTGGGTGGTTTCCAGGGCATTGTTTAAGTGTTCTATTGTGACTATGTGTGGTTGCTAAGGTGTTGTGGGTGGTTTCCAGGGCATTGCCTAAGTGTTCTGATGTTACTTTGTGGTTGCTAAGGTGTTGTGATTGGTTTCCAGGGCATTGCCTAAGTGTTCTATTGTTACTATGTGGTTGCTAAGGTGTTGTGATTGGTTTCCAGGGCATTGCCTAAGTGTTCTGATGTTACTACAGTATGTGGTTGCTAAGGTGTTGTGATTGGTTTCCAGGGCATTGCCTAAGTGTTCTGATGTTACTATGTGGTTGCTAAAGTGTTGTGAGTGGTTTCCAGGGCATTGCCTAAGTGTTCTGATGTTACTATGTGTTTGCTAAGGTGTTGTGGGTGGTTTCCAGGGCATTGCCTAAGTGTTCTGATGTTACTTTGTGGTTGCTAAGGTGTTGTGATTGGTTTCCAGGGCATTGCCTAAGTGTTCTATTGTTACTATGTGGTTGCTAAGGTGTTGTGATTGGTTTCCAGGGCATTGCCTAAGTGTTCTGATGTTACTATGTGGTTGCTAAGGTGTTGTGATTGGTTTCCAGGGCATTGCCTAAGTGTTCTGATGTTACTATGTGGTTGCTAAGGTGTTGTGATTGGTTTCCAGGGCATTGCCTAAGTGTTCTGATGTTACTATGTGGTTGCTAAGGTGTTGTGAGTGGTTTCCAGGGCATTGCCTAAGTGTTCTGATGTTACTATGTGGTTGCTAAGGTGTTGTGGGTGGTTTCCAGGGCTTTGAAAAGGTGTTCTGAGTGATTTCTAACATGTTTATATGCTGTTGCTAGGGTGTTGGTAAGGTGATCTGAGTGCTTTTAAAATGCATTGCTATGATGTTGCTAGGGTATTTATTCGCCTAATTTTTAACTGTTTAACTGTCATTTATTATCGTCAAGCACACTGGTTTGAAGAGCGCAAATTATTTGACCATTTATTGCATTTTTTATTCTTCAGTTATTTACCTATTGCAGCAAATGAATTCACAGAAAACAGTTTGCTTCCGCTTTGCAAAATAAGGTGGACAGGGTGTTCCTAATGGTTTCTAGGATGCTACTTTGCAGTAGCTAGGGTGTTGTGATTGGTTTCCAGGTCATTGCTAAGGTGTTCTAAATGGTGTGGTTGCTAGTTTCCAGGGCATTGCTAAGATATTCTGGGTTTATTACACATTTTATGATGTCGCTAGGGTGTTGCTAAAGTGTTCTGAGTGGTTTCTAGGACATTGCTATGCTGTTGCTAGGGTGTTGCTAAGGTGTTCTTTATGATTGCTTACTTGTCAAAAGTCAAATGTACAGAAGTCTGTTTTTGCTTTAAAGTAAAAACAAAACAAAATTGTGAGATAAAGTTTAAAATGAGAAGATAATCACAAAAACAAAGTCAAGCTGGGAAAAAAACTAGGAAATATGAAGTCCAATTGTGAGATATAAAGTCTCATACGCCATTGTTGAGCAATAGTGAAAATGAATGAAAATTGTATGAATTTATACCGCATCTTGTTTAATTGCAGCAAGAATTCGCTGATTCAGATCACTGCAAAACACTGAATTCTCTGACTATAATGTGAGAAGCTATCTTCTTCGCTCTTGTAAATAATTAAAATCTCAATAAAATGTATTTAATTCTTTGTGGGGAGGGACAGGAAAATGTAATAAAATTTGCATAATAGTGCATTAATTATACATTCAGCTTTGTAATGAGTTAATCAGCCTTTAGCCTTCTACAGATACGTTTCATTTGGTATGAAAACAGGAGTATCATCAGAATGTAGAAATAACGACATTTTCTTGAGACGGTCGCATAACAGTTTTTTTGAGATACAAACACTCAACAGCACTAACGGGACCCCTGCTGTGCTGGTACTCTCATGCTTTGTAAAACATGATAATCTCCATTAGAAATGACACAATATTTCACAATCAACAATCGAAGCACTCCTCTTACAAAAATGGACACTTGAAAAGATATCATCTCCTTATCTAGTCTGATTTTAGTATTGCATCCTTTGTGCAAAGACTAAAAGCACACAGAAAAACAGCCATGAAAATGCATACTGAGTACACAAAGAGCACTTTAGAAAGGGAGTGGGTGCTTAAATTTTTTTAAAGTCATACAGGTGCTCAATTATTTATACCCGACAAAAAATATGTACAGCCCTGCAAGATTTTACAACAAAAGTTGTATAGTATTTGTTGCTGCTGGCTGTCGTCTTTACACAGTGCCCATCGAGACAAACAGCAAGTAGGTAATTACAGCCATACCTTTTCGCCGTCCCTTCCCCCTCTTACAACTGCCTTCACACATCCTGTTAGCAACATTGTTCATTAAATGCTGCACCACTACAACTACCCAGGAGTCTTTGAAAGGGCCTTATTGGGAGCCATCAAACAGAAGCACTCGGATAATGACACTGTCAGGGGCAAGACGAGTGATATCCTGAGAGCAGAGCCTTCACACGTCGCATTATCGAAAGGCGGCAAGGTCTGTCTGAGGTTTAAATCATACGTGCAAAAACACTCATTTACTTTAATGAAGTCCCTGAAAAATGTGAGCCGTCAATTAGGAGCCAAATCATCAGAAATGCTCACGTGACTTTTACTAATTACTCAGGTGAAACTTGCCATCTTGTCATCTTGCCAGGCACCGGAGTTCATTTTAGGCTGAAAATAAGAAAATATGAAAATATTGCTCTTCCATTCTTAAAAGAATAAAATATTAGAAAAATTTTAAAAAAATTGCGCAACTTCAAAATCATTATAATGAAGTGTACATTTTGTTAAATTATTGGTCTTGTCTATTAAAGGTATACTTTTTTTTGTTCAAAATTATCAAAATTTAAATAATATGTCAATACATCACCAATCCTAATTTCAGAACATATTTTTTTCTTACCCTGATTTACTATGGTAAGCCTATAGTGGTGCAGGCATGAGGTCACTTTGTAGGCCAACCGACAGTTAGCATCACACTGGTTTATAGCTAAAAACAAGCTCTGCGATCAACAAAAGTTTATAATACTTGCACGTTTTGTCCATCAAGATAGTTATCACAGATGAACACAACTTTTATGAATTTTGAAGCCTAAATGCAGTCACCGGAAGTAAAAAGCTAAAGGTAGGCTATAAACGAACTACAACACGGTCCCACGAATTCAACGTCACCACCGCTAAGCTTCTGACAACACTTTCAGTTTTTTTTTTTATCTAAAAACATTTTCCCAGAATGTTTGAGTTAGAATATTTTATAAGAGCACAATTATAAGCATAAGGAGGCTGTAAAAACGGACTGAGTTTACCTGTTTGGCGTGATGACGTTCAATCTCCTGTTTAGCCTCTTAGCAACCGCCTTTTTCAAGACAGCTTAAAAAAAAACACAAGTGGGGTAATATTGATGTACACTCCCCTAAAGGATTATTAGGAACACCTGTTCAATTTCTCATTAATGCAATTATCTAATCAACCAATCACATGGCAGTTGCTTCAATGCATTTAGGGGTGTGGTCCTGGTCAAGACAATCTCCTGAACTCCAAACTGAATGTCAGAATGGGAAAGAAAGGTGATTTAAGCAATTTTGAGCGTGGCATGGTTGTTGGTGCCAGACGGGCCGGTCAGAGTATTTCACAATCTGCTCAGTTACTGGGATTTTCACACACAACCATTTCTAGGGTTTACAAAGAATGGTGTGAAAAGGGAAAAACATCCAGTATGCGGCAGTCCTGTGGGCGAAAATGCCTTGTCGATGCTAGAGGTCAGAGGAGAATGGGCCGACTGATTCAAGCTGATAGAAGAGCAACTTTGACTGAAATAACCACTTGTTACAACCGAGGTATGCAGCAAAGCATTTGTGAAGCCACAACACGCACAACCTTGAGGCGGATGGGCTACAACAGCAGAAGACCCCACCGGGTACCACTCATCTCCACTACAAATAGGAAAAAGAGGCTACAATTTGCACAAGATCACCACTATTGACCGTTCGCAAAAGCCACGCCCCCTAGTTATTGTTACTACGCCCGTCAAACAATTGAGAACCAGACACATAGCTATGGCTGGGTTGAGCACCATACCGGTATAAGTGATTGGTTTTGGAGTAATGCAGCAGACATATCCTCCAGGGCACGACAGAAAGGGCTGCAATATGCAGTGGAGGAATATGTTCAAAATGTTAAAATAAGCAAAGACGGGAATATTACAACAATCGAGGCCAGTGCTTGAAGTGGGGGAAAAAAGGTGCCGGTAGGCTAACTGTTACTCTCTTGCATTGGCAAATCATGACATTTGAGATTAATACAGTGAAAAACAAAACTTGAAGATATTGCTGGTACAACAGCAATTTATTGTTATTTATTAACAATATAAATGTATTTAAACAAGTCGTGTGTGTGTGTGCTTGTGTGCAAACGGAACTCCTCCAAGTCTGCAAGTCCAAAAATACATTTAGGCTATGGTGAGTTTACTTCATTTTATTTTATTAAATGCATTTATGGTGAGATTATTATATTTTCATGTCAATCTGTGTTCATTTTGACCAAGAACCATGCGCTGTCACTTTAATTCAGCGTGTGCAGCACAGCAAAAATAGACTCGGTGCGGAAACGATTGCAGCATTCGCGTGCAGTGTGAAAGCTTTACCTGTTAACATGGGTGCTGGAAAAAAATACGCACTGTAAACGGACTACGGAGTATATGTGAAACGGGCGTGACTGACGCTTATATATGTTATATACGCTGACATATGTATCGTATGCTTATTAATCTTCGAGGCATTTAGCTGTGAGTCAGGTCTTCCACACTGCTTAATCCATTGTCGGCATCTTTCCGCTTGAGTCTTGGGTTTTGGAAAGGCGAAAAAAACGACCCCTCCCTCTAAACTTTTGGGGTACCCAGTGTCAGACTTGCAGGTGCCATAGGCGCATCGTCTCACCATGTTGCTGAAATCGCAATGTTTGACGGAGGTCCTTCTCCTTAGTTACAGTTGCTGAGCTAGGATTGGACGAGGACCGTTCGAGGGCGGGGTTTTGCGAACGGTCAATTGGACAGTTGAAGACTGGAAAAATGTTGTCTGGTCTCGATTTCTGTTGAGACATTCAGATGGTAGAGTCAGAATTTGGCGTAAACAGAATGAGAACATGGATCCATCATGCCTTGTTACCACTGTGCAGGCTGGTGGTGGTGGTGTAATGGTGTGGGGGATGTTTTCTTGGCACACTTTAGGCCCCTTAGTGCCAATTGGGCATTGTTTAAATGCCACGGCCTACCTGAGCATTGTTTCTGACCATGTCCATCCCTTTATGACCACCATGTACCCATCCTCTGATGGCTACTTCCAGCAGGATAATGCATGTCACAAAGCTCGAATCATTTCAAATTGGTTTCTTGAACATGACAATGAGTTCACTGTACTAAAATGGCCCCCACAGTCACCAGATCTCAACCCAATAGAGCATCTTTGGGATGTGGTGGAACGGGAGCTTCGTGCCCTGGATGTGCATCCCACAAATCTCCATCAACTGCAAGATGCTATCCTATCAATATGGGCCAACATTTCTAAAGAATGCTTTCAGCACCTTGTTGAATCAATGCCACGTAGAATTAAGGCAGTTCTGAAGGCGAAAGGGGGTCAAACACAGTATTAGTATGGTGTTCCTAATAATCCTTTAGGTGAGTGTATTTTATGTCATAGAATAAAACTTAAGAAAAAAGAGATCCGCTCACGAGTATAGGCCTAAAAGCCCACGGGATTTTATTGTCCAGAGGCCACAAATAAAGTGCAAAACGTTTTCGGGTTCAACCCTTCATCAGTGTCATTTGTGGCCTCTGGACAATACAATCCCGTGGGCTTTTTGGCCTATATTCATGTGCGGATTTCTTTTTTCTTATTTTTGATTTCCTTTTGGATCTACGCACCGCAAGAAGATATCACTCATCAGTTTGGGACTAATGTTTGGCGCTACCATCCTCTTGTATAGAATAAAACTTGAAAGCTTCTTGTGCTTGTGTTCACCACAGACCTTATTTTAGCCATTTAACCAAAACCCCATTCAAAAAACCCATTGACTTCGGGACGATGGAACTGGAAGTGCTAAAATGCTGGTAAAAAAAGGTCATTAATGGCTCATTAAGCAATGTTATTGGAGGGTCAGTTTGAAAGTTTTTTCAAGAAAGAAAGTCAAATATTTAAATATAATATTTAAGTAAATATTTTAAATACACATTACTCACAATTATTAGATTCACATTTATATAAAGAAATAAATAACTTCTTTATGGTGCTAATGTCTTTATTTATGTATTTATTTATTTTTAAACTTGACAGACACAGTCACCATCATTAAAAAACTAAAGTCGTACGGATTTGGGACAAATTAGGGTGAGTAACATCATTTTTTTATTTTTTGAGTGAACTATTCTTTTAATATTTTTCTCTGCTCTCCTCATGAACTGTGCAATATTTCCAAGTGATCCATCAAGTTTACCAGGATCTTTCCAAATCTGGCCTGCACTGAATGAATCAATGTCTTCCAGCTGATGGTCGGAATGATTGTTTGTGTAGGATTACAACCTGTATAGGTTTGTTAGGACAGAGGATAAAGCTGAGAGCCAAATGCTCATCTTTAGGTGGCTGCGGTTCATCTTCCTTATCAGCTGTGTGTGTGTGTGTGTGTGTGTGTGTGTGTGTGTGTGTGTGTGTGTGTGTGTTTACCGTGGCCCAGGATGGCTGGAGGTATATTTGCCTGAGGCATTTGATTGCATCAGTCTCACTCTTTGCCCTGGTCCTCTTCCTCTCCAGTGATTTACTTCCTTCTGTAATTACAGCTAAATCTCTCATTCTCACCCACATCCTGCAATCTCTGGAGCTGCCAATATCCCACACGGTACTTTTAAAAGATGTCTGGAAAAAGTTTTATAGAAGATGGGCTAAAGATGGTTGTGACATCTCAACATGGAGTAAGACTGAGCTCATAAATATGAATTCGCTGCACTTCTAGTCATGTTACATGAACTCTTTGCCTTGATCCTGTTTATAAATGATCCTTTGCAGATGTGCCTGTTTTATAGACAGTCCTCGCTGATTTAGCATTGATACACATTACCTTTTAATATTCATTTTTGATGAATTCGAGTCATGTCTAATGAATGAGATCGGGTCATAGTATAGCTCATTCTAATATGCTTATATGGAGCTCAAGAAACATATCTTATTATTATTAATGTTGAAAACAGTTGTGCTGCCTAATATTTTTATGGAAACTACTACCATTAAAAAAACCATCAATCAAGGATGCATTAAATTGATCAAAGGTGACTGTAAAGACACTATTCTATTTCAAACTTTCTATTAATCAAAAAATCCTGAAAAAAAAATATCACGGTTTCCACAAAAATATTAAGCAGCAAAATCATTGATAATGATAAGAACCTTTATTAATAACTGAGCACCAAATCAGCATATTAAAATTAATTCTGAAGGATCATGTGACACTGAAAACTGAATTCAGCTTTGCCATCACAGGAATAAAAATGCAAAATGCATTTAGAAATGCAAAAATGCATTTAGAAAACCGTTATTATTACAATATTTTACTATAGTTTTGATTAAATAAATGCAGTCTTGGTGAGCATAAGAGACTTCATTCAAAAACATTAAAAAAAATCATTCCAAATTACTGTAATTACTGTTTTATTGTTAGTCTTGTTGCTAGGCTGAATGTTTTATACATTGTAATGGACTTACAATTAACAATAATATTCAGTAAAAAAATAAATAAATTAAATGATAAAATATTTTAAACTCAAATCAATGTTTTATCTGAACACATTTATTACTTAGTGAGAAAAATAAAACCCTGTCAGGGAAATACAATCACCCTTACATTTCTCTAACATAGTTTATTATCACAAATGTGTTTTTAATGTGAGCCAGCAGAGGTTTATGTTTTAATATCAGCCTGCAAAGTTCGGTTGAGTGGGCTAAGCGTGGAGCTTCCAACCCCCCTGTCTGGAGCAAGTGGCGCATCTGTGAGAAGAGCTGTACCATTTCTCTCAAAATCTGTTTCCTCATCAAGATGGTATTTTTTAAACCGTCTCATCTCCACAGCATATGGCGGCCTCCTCGCCCTGATGGGACGGATAGAAGTGCTGGTGATTGTTTCCGTAAATCATTGCAGCCGGTAACTTTTTTTCCAACCCTTTACTGTGCGATATAACATATTTAAGGCTGATTCTTGCACGGTGATGACTTAGCGTGCACGCAGAAAGGGGATAGTGGGTTCATATTGCTCTTAAAATGGCGGCCGTTGACTCCAGTTAGATTTGAAGAAACAGTGATGGTTGCAAACATGTGGTTGGTGGAGCAGGTGTTTGAGAGGGCAACCCATAATTCACTCTACCTCTTCAAAACGCGCTTGCTGATCAGTTAACTGCACAAAGATGTACATTTGGTCCCTTAAAGGGATAGTTCACCCAAAAATTAAAATTCTGTCATTTTCTCAAGCTTCTTGTCATTTCAAGCTTGTATGAATTAGAAATATTTGTCTCATTCCCTCATTTTAGTAAATGCAACGTTGTAGTAGTTTAGTTAAATCAAAAGAGGGAACAAATTAGTACAACATGGCCACGATTTACTAAAACGAGGGAACGAATTCATAATTCGTGGCCACAACATATATATTTTTATCCGCATGTCATGTGTGGCGCTCCGTACCAACAATACATTTTTAAAAGTATATTTATTTGACACTTTATTTCGATGGTCCACTTTCTAACTATTACACTGTAAAAAATTTCTAACCTCCCCAACTCAATATTTTCTAGTGACTGGTCACATCTAAATTTTTCAATTGGCCCAAGTGAAATTCTGTAAATTTAATTTTATAATTTACAGAATTTCACTTGGGCCAATTGAAATATTTAGATGTGAACAGTCACTAGAAAATTTTGAGTTGGGGAGGTTAGAATTTTTTTACAGTGTAGGGATGCACCGATATGAACATTTTGGCCTATACCGATAACCGATAATATTCTCTATATTTGAAAGCCGATAACCGATATATAGGCCGATAAATCTAAATCCAAATTTTTATATCATTTTTGAGATTACAAGAACAAAAACAAAAGTCTCCCCATTAAATCCATGTCCCAGGCACACAATTATAACAATGTTCTCATTATGATTTTATGACAGACATGCTTACACAGCAACTTGTGTTACACAGAAAGAAAAGCAAAAAGGGTTTGGAACGGCACTATAGGGTGAATTTACAATCAAGTTAATGATTAAATGAAATGAGGGAACTTCCCCTTTAAATCTGAACTTTTTGTGACCGTAGCAGCATTTCTAACAAATAATGCAGTCATTAGTCCACACCTGGCTGAACGAACGAGGTAAATATCAGCACATTAAAAGATTAACTGAAATGTATCTTTTAGCATCCCAGCATCTTTTATCATACTGTCCCCAGATCATTATACCGCATCTCTCAGATGAGGAATCTGCAGGATCCTGCTTTATTTACACCAGGGGCCAATTTATCCTTCTGTCTCTCAGCCTTGTATTTACATCAACGGCGGCTCTGATACGTACAAGTAATTACAACAGGTTTCCTATTGAACTGTAACACTGCAGCGTCTGCATGCGCTTGCAGCATCATCCAATTACTGCCCCCGAGTCTACACTTGGCCGTTCTCAGCCCTTTATACCCGCCGCTAAAAATGATGAATCCAAATAGTCTGACTTTTAAAGAATTGCATTTCATCATTACATCTCTGTCATGCTAACAAATTGACCTGCTCGGCCTGCATGCTAATGTTGTGTATCAGCTCTTTCAAACACAGCGCTGAATAACGGTGAGATGCTTTGGCCATAGAAATGAATGGAGAACAAAGGCTGGACTGTTGAATGATGATATAATGTAGTTGCTAATGAGGTGCATGTTATTTAACACGAGCACTATGAGCTTTCTTTATTAGCTCACAGTACTGGATATAATGAACAGCATTTCTGGGCTTCTTGGTAAGGGTTTATGATTTTTTTATGTTTTCCAAATGCAGCTTTAAGAATGTTTCACAGCATGATAGACTAACAAAGTGTAATTATAAATAGCATAAAGTACAGAGGAGGTTCTGGGCACTGATGGTAAAATCATGGTGCTTTATAACATTATATTTGCAGGACTTTGATATGCCTAATAATACCTTACAATTTTTTTTTTATTTCCACACCAAATGTATTTCAGTTTTTGATTATCAGTCATTTTTTATTTATATTTCAGGTATATGTTTCCCATTTTCTGGTGTTCAGGCCCAAACAATTGGAAACATATACTTGAAATATAAATATGAATATGATTTTCTTTTCTTTTTCTGCAATGAAAATTCAGATAATTTCTAAATCATGCATTTTATATCTTAGAAGATAATTATAGAATGTATTGTAATGATTATAGTATAAAAATGATAAAATATTTTAATAATATTTTATTTAATTAAAATAATAAACGGATACCCTACCGTTCAAAAGTTTGTGGTCAGTAAGATTGTTTCAAATATTCTAGAAAGAAGTCTTCTTATGCTAACCAAGGCTGCATTTATTTGATAAAAAAGTAAAAATTTTAATATTGTGAAATAGTGTTACAATTTAAAATGACTGTTTTCTATTTTCATATATTTTAATATAATTTATTCATGTGATAGCAAAGCAGAATTTTCAGCAGTTATACTACAGAAATAATTCTACTATATTGATTTACTTTTCAAGAAACATTTCTTATTATTATCAATGTTAAATGTTGTGCTGCTAAATATTTTTTGTGGAAACTGTGATGCAGTTTTTTTTTTTACTGGATATTTTGATGAATTGAAAAAAAACAACAACGGCATTTATTTAAAAAAAAAAAACTTTTGCAACAATATCAATGTCTTGATCTTGATCAATGTAATGCTTCCTTGCTAAATAAAAGTATACATTTCTTAAAAATACTGACTACAAACTTTTTAATATTAGTGTGTGTGTGTGTATATATATTTGCTTTTAATTAATTCAAACATTACTTTGATATTTCATATATGATCATCACAATGCTTTCTGGGATTCTCTTCTTATCCAGATGTGTTTATTTGTCTGTTCCCCTTGTCCATCACATACTCCATCTCTTGCTATTCAGGTAAATGAAGCCATGGCTGACGGAGACAGCGCTCGACTCCACAGATAAGAGTGGGAGTGCAGCAGATTCGGCCGCTCTCATTGGTTTAGAGGCCATTGATCGGCCAGGCTGGACTGCGGATTAGATTTCCAGATAGAGCTTGTTGAAGAGCTTCAGATTGACACTGACCTCTTGCTTGTTGCTAAATCAAATGACAGAATCTTAACATGACTGCCCACTCAAATGGAGGAAAAATTGGATTTGTCAATACTGAGCCGTTATGTTATGGCTGATATAATGATAAGTTCGATTTTTCCCCGTTCGTGACTCATATCTTAGTGCGGCACTCGATAGAGACAGAAAATCGAGGAAATGCAGTGAAATAATTGATCTGTTTAAGTTAAGAACAAAATTCCCCAGTGCCTTAACTCACCTGATGTAAATCTCCCGGTGACAGGAGTCCACAAGGGTGGTAACTATCTGCGTTTTAAGATTAATTCCAGAAAAAAATTGTCAGTTGTGGTCTAAAAGTTTCATCCACTCACACTCCACGAGACAGATTTTATCCAAGCAATTGAACCATCAGCCAGAACTTTAGTGAAGAATCCCTTCAACTCGATCTAATTGCCCTCTCAAGGTAGCCTATGTCCCGAACCTCACTGGCTATAGCTATAGTGTTAGATTGTTCCAGAACCAAATTACCACAGCTCCTCTCCATATCTTCTGCTTTATTAAAATCCTCTGATCCTTACTGTCTATTATCCTAAGTGCCACCCCGCATGAAGCGAGTGCTAGACTGGTCCATCTGTAAATTAGAAGGCTTGATGTCGGATCAAAACCTTTGAAAATCACACTTTTTTTTTAAAATGGAGATGGCAAAAGATGATGTTTCACACAAGACTTGGACTTCAGAGAGAGAGATAGAAAAACATTTACTTTACTCATTAGGTTTAGATTTAGCTTGAAATGGTGCCTTTTGATAATAAAGCTAAATCGTTGTAAATAAGCATTGAGCATGAGAAATTCATTGTTGAATTGTAAAAAAAAAAAAAAAAAATTATTTTAAATAAAAGTTGTTGTTTTCCTGTGCAAACATACAACTCTACAACATACAATTCTAAAAATAGATCAATCCAAAACTAATGTTTAAGAGCAAACATGTTGAAGATTAGCCAATGGGCTGTCGATTCATTAAATGATAAGCCATTTTCCCACAAAAGCAGTTTATTCAGTATAGTGAAGCCTCTCCTCCATTGACATCCATAAAAAACGGCATCTGGTCTCCTTCCTTGCGTACCACAGCATTAGCAGGCGTTACGTTTTTTTTCTTGCTAACCTTGCAGGCTTTCCTTCAAGTGGCTTTGCTCCAACCCTAATCAAACACACCTGAACCAGCTAATCAATCTTCACAATCACTTTAAGGGGCTGTTTAAACGACACCGTTTTCAACTAATGCGCTGTTTAAACGACACCGTTTTCAACTAAAAACGTAAAACCTTTTTTTCGTTTACATGACAACAGCGTTTTGGGTGGCTGAAAACGCAAACGTTTGAAAACGGTCTCCGTGTAAACACTAAAAACATGAATCTGTGAAAACGATGACTTCATGCACATGCGTAATACATGTTCAGTCTTTAGTGTTTCATCACCATCTAATGGTCTGGCAGCAGAATACAGTGTTTTTAGTCTTTTTCGCGGATCCGTGTAAATGGGAATCGTTTTGACAATGGTGTCGTCTTTACGCGGAAAACTCAAAGGAAAAACTTCTCCGTTTCAAGCATATTGTTGTCTTGTAAACATACCCTAAAAAAAACGTAAAACTTTGTATGTGTTTTGTTCGTTCGTTTACACGACAACGCTGTTTTGGGTAGCTGAAAATCTAAACTTTTTAAAACGGGTTTCAAAGTGCAAGTTTTTGAAAACGGTCTCCTTGTAAAAAATAAAAACGTCACGCACATGCGTATTACGTGTTCAGTCTATAGTGTTTCATTGCCATCTAGTGGCCAGGCAGCCGAATACAGCGTTTTTAGTCGTATACGAGGATCCGTGTGAATGGGAATCGTTTTAACAATGGTGTCGTCTTTACGCGGAAAACTCAAAGGAAAAACTTCTCTGTTTTAAATATCGTTGTCGTGTAAATGTACCAAAATCATAAGCAGGTTAGATATAAACTTTGCAGGGGAGTGTGTATCCAGGAGCAGGGTTGCCATAGAGGAGCCATTTTAGGTTCCTCAAAGAACATTTCTGTGAACAATTACCATTTCTTTTCTCACTAAAAAAAACCTTTTGTGCAATGACAAGATTCTATGAAAGCTAAAAAGTTCTGCATGGATTCATAGATGCCAATTAAGAACCTTTATTTAATAGTCCTTCCCTCAACTCTGTGTGATCTCTTTTGCTTTTTTTATCATCTAGTAAGAACTTATAAATCTGATCATGTAGAAGTTTAATACTTGAGCTCAGAGGTTTATTCAAATCACTAACCTTAAGTATGAGTATATAGTGATACAGGTCTTCTAGAGTAACATTTACCAGATTTCCCATACTGCACCAGTCCTGTCAGTGACTGTTTGAGCTTTGCAGCTCATTCACATGAGAGATCTGTCGTTCCTCTCTCTGCAGCCACAACTCCATTATAGGTAGAGGATGAGGAAAAAACCCAGCTTGCTCTCTCTTCTCCTGTATCTCTCTGTTGCAGGCCTCTTTGTATCTCTCTCACTGCTAATCTGTACCGACCAGTATGAGCTCTCCTGTACGCTGGACTTCAGTTCCAACACTGCTCGGCAGTCTTCAGCTCGCAGATAGACAATCCACCTGAATCCAGGCTTAACTTCATCAGAACTTTCTGGTGTTTAACAGGAAGTGGAAAGCCAGAAAAAAAAACTGAAAAGTGGAATGAACACTCTTTTAATAGTAGAGAAACACATCGATTCATGTTTGAATAACAGGGTAGAGGATTCGAGTCAGGAAGAGAGAAGAGACTACTGTAAAACCAGGGACCAATGAATTGGCCAGTCTCTAGGATCTCAAACAGAACTGGGAATGTTAGATTTTCCAGGAAGTGCATTAAGAAATTTAAGTGAAAGGAGAGTTTAGTCGGATTGAAGAATTCTTTAAGGTCATTCTATACAAACAACACCATCTGTTTCAATGCAGTTGTAAAATATACATTGTGCATTTTATTACTGTAAGATTTTTCTGTGATGGCAAAGCATTCATTCATTCGCTTCGTTCAAACAGCTGAATCATTCAGGAATTAAGTAAATTACTTTCTTTATGAATGGCCCATTGAATCATTGGTTCACCTGATTGATTCGCTCAAAATAGTTAATTTTATAGGTAATATTTTTGTTGGCAAAAGTAGACAATATTGTGTCTAAAATATAACACAATATTAACTTCTTATTTATTGAACTGTTGTTTAAAATCAATATCACATTTGTGCTAATCATGACAAAAACATCTCATGATATCCTGAATTTTATCTAGCTCTATCACGCAGTGAGCTGTTGCCCTGATGTTCATCAAAAATCAGCTGTATGAAATGTAACATAATTTTAAACTAGCATTGTAAGATTTTAAACAGCAATGCAGAAAAATGTGCCCAACATAAAACCATGAAATGTCCAGCTAACATGTAAGATCAGTCTTGACCCTATGCATCTTTATTTTCATGGCAACTAGGCAGGTTATCAAGGATTGTTTGGCAGTTTGCTGGAGGGAGGTTAGTCAGGGGGGCATTTTGGCGGGGTGGGGGCTGGCGAGGAGGGGTTGTAATATGACAATGATTGGTAGCAGTGCTTTATCCTCAGGCCAGCTCCATTTTTAGGCATGCTCCCTAACGTTCACTGATCCGGGTGCAGATGGCACATTCTTTCTCTTTCTGGTCTGCCAAGTGTTAGCACTCCAATAGCTTGGCAGGTAGCCTGCTGCAACATGACTTTGATCCACTGCGACCTTTTAACAAATTCTCAATTTTCTCACTGGCTGGAGAGAGAGAGAGAGAGAGAGAGAGCGAGAGAGAGAGAGAGAGAGAGAGAGAGAGAGAGAGAGAGAGAGAGAGAGAGAGAGAGAGAGAGAGAGAGAGAGAGAGAGAGAGAGAGAACCTATGCCAATGAGAGAGGGGGAGAGAGAGACAGAGAGAGAGAGAGAGAGAGAGAGAGAGAGAGAGAGAGAGAGAACCTATGCCAATGAGAGAGGGGGAGAGAGAGAGAGAAGGGGGGACCTGTTTGTAAGTCGTTTTTTCCTTTGCGTCTCCTCCTCCTCTTTTATTTGCTTGGACCAGGAAGAGTCTCCCTGGCAACATATCAATGTCTGTTGTCTATTGGAGAGCTGTCTCCTTGCGTTGATACAGCACACTCTTAATTTACCCTTTATGCTCAATGGGAAAGTAAAAGACTGCATTTTTCACATGCTCAAAGAGAGTGACTAAATACAGCTTGGGAGATGAAGCCTTTCAGAAAAATATTGTTCTCCGGTTCAGAGTATGTTTTACTGAACAAAGGTCATTTAGCAATAATGGGATAATCAGTGCACAGTTAACTCGGTGACATGACAAGTTTAAGCTTAAGTTTAAGAAAAATAATTCAGAGAAGAATTTCCTTATCATTAATGTACTACAACAATACATATGTGTGTGTGTGTGTGTATATATATTAGTGCTATCAAATCGATTAATCGCGATAAATTGCATTTAATATAAAAGTTTGTGTTTATATAATCTGTGTTTGTATATATATATATATATATATATATTATATATAGGCCTACTGTATATGTATGTCTGTAATAATATATATATATATGTTTGTGTGTGTGTGTGTGTGCTTGTGTATGTCTCTGCGTGTACATACACACACACACACACACATATATATATATATATATGTTTCAATGTATGTGTGTGTGTGTATATATATATATATATATATATATATATAAATATGCATACATTATACACACACACACACACACACATATATATATGTGTGTGTAATTTAAATTGATACATTTTTTGCATCAAGAAAATTATGACAGGATCTTATGATTTAAAAAAATAAAAATAAATAAACATTATTTAAAAAGCATGATCCTCTCATTTTCTTGATGCAAACAATTAATAGATCAAAATAATATATATATATATTTTTAGTTTGAATATTGTTGTCAAAGCAACCAATCTCTCTTTTCGTGTAGCATCACACTGCCATACCCTGTCCTGCTTTCTGCTTAATTACAGACGGTGACGAGGGAGGTGTGCCGTGGGAAAACTGGGTTAAAGGTGTGTAATGAACAGGTTTTCCCTCAGCTCCTCCAAGTTGTTTGCTTTGTCCCACTTGTGGACATTCCCGATGGCTCTCTGGCCTGTTCATATTTCATCGAAACGATAACCTGACCTGAATAAACACATTAGCGTCTACATTATTAATTCCAATTTGACCGTGATTCTGTTTACCCTGTCGGGTTCATGACGAAGGCCAGATAGGTGCTCTGCTGTAAAAGCGTCCGCAGTGGCCGTCGTCTTCAGCGGACACAGAGGCGAAGGGAAGGTTAAACGCAAACTGTTTCTCCTCCCGGCAGCTTGTGTTGATTCAGGACTCAGTGATATTTGCTGTGCTGGTGTGAGTGCCTTGCCATGACAGCTATGTAATTCCCAAAAAGGTCTCAGCCCGCTGACTGCTGGGAGCTCGGAATAAAACCCTCACCATTAATTACTCTGAGAGTCATCTTCCTGGCCCCCAGTCATCCGTGGCCCCACCTGCTCTGTGTCTAATGTCACGCAGTGGGGCTTTTTCCGCAGAGGGGGTCCAATCTGTCCCGGTCAGTCCAGATCCTCCCGCTGCTCGTCTGACAAAAATATCTGCCTCGTCGTGATCATGCGGGATGCCAAGCAGTGGCTCAAAATCAGGCCGAGGATGCTTTGTGGCAGACAGGGCCAGATACTTTTTTTTTTTTTTTTTTTCAGTGTGATGTGCCACGTCCAGAGCTGTGAAACACTCACGCAAGAGCACCACAACACATCTCAGAGGAATAACTCTCTTTTTCACAGCTGAAAAAGAAATAAAAAACACTTTTGGAACAGGAAATAAAATGAAATCATTGACAATTATCAGACAAAATTACAGGATATATTCTTTTTTTTTTTTATAAAACTTGAGAGATATTAATGTTATCAATTTTACATGAGAATTTTTTTTTAGGGATATGAGGGAAGATTTTGTGAGATTTTGAAATATTACAAAATCTTTTAAAGCTACACTGTGTAATTTTTTAAGTTGATTCTTAGCAAAAAACACTTTGTTCTTTCAAAATGATATGTGCTCATTAATGTGTAATTACTTCTACCAACTAATTAAGTATTCTCGTAAGCGTAGAATCTGCCGTTTAGAATACATACGAGCGAGTCGCTCGAATGGCGGCAGCCATGTTGTGCCTCCATCTTGAAAATACATTAGACAAAGAGGGACATACCTGGAAATTCAAGCTTCGCCTTTCGCATTTTGGCACTCAGTGGCACCGTGACGAATGTGAGGGGAAGATTACTCGCGACTGCCGGCAGATTTGAAATAATACGGCCACCGTAGGAGTTAAAACGCCCTCGGAATGGGAGGGGCTAGAAAGTAATATTCAGTTGGTAGTCATATACAATTTCACCGCTAGATGGGAGAAAATCCTACACAGTGTAGCTTTAACAATTTTTTAAATAATTTGAATGAAGCATTATGATTGTTCTAGCCTGGACATCACTTTTGGTCACTTCTGTACTTTAAAAAATATATACTTGAGTGCAAACTGATTGTAATGTTTTCGGACACTTAATTGCATGTTATTTTCCATTAAATGTATTATAGTTTACATTCATTTGAAATAAAACTAGTTGAATTTAAGAGTGCTTTATTGACCCACTTAAGTACATCTTTAAATGTTATTTCATAACCATGTCTTTGAAATATGGTTAATGAATGCGAATGCACTGACAATCATTTATGGTAAACTTGTATGTATGCATTTAAATATATTTGGAATGATACATTTGTAATGATTAAGTTGCAGTTCTTCTGGCCACATATTAGTGCCTGTTTTTATCATACACGTGAAAATCATAAGCTGTTTGTGCTCCGTACATGAACGATGCCTCAAATGGTGCATCTTGTTTATTATTATTTTGAATTTATATTTCGCATAAAGAAAAAAAAGATTTGCTTTTTGCATGCGCCGTCATTTTTCATGTTGACTGACAGATTATGATCAGAAAGTCAGTTTTTCACATGTGTATGAGTTGTCATTTGAGAGAAATGTGTGTCTGAAGGACTAGAAAAAAACCCAGAAGCTGCGGCCCACATTGTGCGGCACAACTGAAACCTCTTTAAAGTTGGTTGAAGAGGGCGCAGCTTTTTAAAGAGGAAGTAACAGGTGTAATTTCCTTAGACAATTGTCCACCTGTTCCAGGTGCTTACAGTTCCAACAGAATGTTAGAACAATGACATCAAATTTGAGTCGATACTTAGCTGCTAATTGGATATTTGGCAGACTCGAACAAAAAAGCTTTAATTACGACTAGGACAGCTTGTCACTGGTTCGCCAGGAAAAGTGCAGATATTTGCAGTTTTAATTATACTCACAGTAATTATCGCTCCAATGTCGCGTTCGTCACACAGTTTATTGATAGATTTCTATCATCGTTGCTGGAGAGTAACTGACTCAAAGTAGCACTGCTGTGAACTTAACAGCATGTCCCACTAATATAAAACAATACAATTGCTCAGCTGTTTTCAAAACAGAGTTGCTTTTCCACTACCAAACTACTTTTTTCTTTGTGTTGTATGTCACTTTGTATTGTTTTATAGCCTGGCACATAGCATGCTAAGCAAAAAAAACATGTTCTTCTAAAATGTCTCCCTTACTCAATATATTTTAGTGTGGTTTAGACATACATGATCTGATGCTACGTGGGCATGTACTTGGAATGTTACAAATTCAATTTCAAATAAATGCTGTTCCTTTACACTATCTGTTCATGTAAAAAATAAACGTACCACGGTTTGCTTCTTGAGCAGCAAATCAGCATATTAGAATGATTTCTGAAGGATCATGTGACATTGTAATAATGGCTCCTTTGCCATCACCGGAATAAATTACATTTTAAAGTGTATTAAAATAGACAAGTGATTTAAAAAATGTAATAATATTTCACAATATTACTATTTTACTATATTTTTGGTAAGCATGAGAGACGTAAATCAAGCATTACAAAATCTTGCTGACCCCTAGTCTAAATATCACTGTTCCTCACTGTATTTGACTTTCTGGTAACACTTTACAATAAGGTTTCATTAGTTAACTAACATGTTAGCAGGCATTTACTCATCTCACTTGAACAAAAACATATTCAGTAATCCTCAAACTGAATAAAAATGTAAAATGCAAACTCAGAATCTTATGCAAACCTGCAATAATTAAATATTACAATTATACTTTATGCATTTAATCTCACTTTATTTACCAGTGCCTTAACTGTTGACCTCCGATGATCCAATTCAATTTCAATTCAATTTCCCCAAAACTGATTACTAGCTTTTATGACCAGATACAGAGTGTTTTTCGTACATGAACAGAGATGCTCTTCTTTAACTGTTCAGACGGTATGTGTGTTACCATCACCATGACAAAGGTGGACTCCTGTTAATCTCTGCCTCGGTTAATGTCCCGCAAAGGAAATTGTGGTGATTTCGTCATAGCACTTGAAAGTTGTAAGATGGGTTGGTTGGCGACACGGGCCTAATGCTCTTAATGGAAGTCATGGACGGCCACTCGCTTTGTAGCATTCCTTGTAGAGTAAAAGATTCCCCTGTGATGTGCCATTTGTGAGAGAGTCCAGTACACTTAGGGAGCCAATTGACCTAACTAAAAGCTGTGGGCTGTACCCGTGTGTTTTATACAGACAGCGGGTCAGGTGGAGAGTGCACAATGTTGGGTCTTTGATTTGATTTGAAACATCGACCTAGGCACCCTGAATTGCTTTCACTCTGTCAATGCCGAGCTCATGATTTTATATGGCACATTATTTTGACTTTGTGTTATGCTGCAAGAATAAAAAGGATGCAAATGACTGTGATTTCGATTTCGCGTTTCTGATGTCCATTATTTCTAAGCCTTTTCTTTGTTTATTTCTGTGCCTTGGATTCTGGCCTGATGTTGTGGCCCTTTAAGATCTCCATGGCAACATGCATTAACATTTTTGTATGAGTGCCTTGCCAAATATGAAAAGCTTTCTTTTGATGTAAATGGCAGTCAGACGGAACCACACAGACAAGCACATCTCTGCTTTTGTCTGGATGCTCCATCACAAATGTTTACTTACAATAAAACAATATGTGAATTATGTTAAACATACAGCAATGCATTTGGCAGAAAGATTGTAATATGCTGTAAATTCGTTAAATTACATTATCACAATCCCGCTTTTGAACAGCAGCATCGGCAAGATTCATTTTTGCGAATCAGATTGTTTCAATAAACCTTTTAAAAAAAATCATTAATTCATTCATAATTTCGTGTTTCATTGTTTGTAAGTTTTGTAAAATAAAAAAATGCATTAAACAACAATACAATAATAAGTCGCGATAGTTTCATTAAACCTCACATTAAAACGTATGTAAAAATTATTAATTCTTATTTTATTTATTTAAATATCTGTTAATATATCATTATTATTTGAGGCTTTAAATCAGATTTTAAATCCCAGTATATGGCCTCATACATTTGGACGCCACTGTAGTTCTTATAAAAATTCACTTCTTACCGAAAGTATAGCCAACAGGTTAAAGACATTTCGGCGTGTGCTTACCGTCTGTTTATGATGGTTTTATTCAGTTTCAGGTGGAAAAACAACTGGATGGTGTTCATGGGTGAGCAGGAGGTGGTCAGGTTAGAGGCAAATTACTGGAAAAACGGTGAAAAGGCTTTCCCATACTTTGCAGGAAAAACAACCTTGAGCATGGGCATTTTATCTCATTAGGCCTTGATTTACTCCTAGCGAGTGTCTGAAGATGGAAGCTCCTGTTAACAGGCCTGATATTTCCTGTTCCCTTCCTCCATGTCCTGAGCGGAGCCTGAAACACGCCTGAACCGCACCGCTGCTGTTTGCCTGCCTGACTCTGCTGCCGCAATTAGCTTTTGATGAGCACTGGACAGAAGCTGGAAAAGAGGTTAAGAGTTTGAACGGCCAGGTTATTTTGAACCTGGTCAAGTCATTGACGTTGATCACTGAAGGAAAGGGTTCATTTGCAGTGATGATGGGATCCAACTGTTTCTATCTCATTTTAATAGGACACCTAATAAAAGAGGTCAGTGTGAAGGAAATTTAAAAAAACCTAATTTAATAAAAAGCATGTATATTGGTCATGATATTTATTAATATTTAAGTATTAATAAATATTATAATATTTGCAGTTTTTCTCTCCCCAAAATGCTTTTTACATTTTTTAAATTTATAATTTCTTTTTTAATTGTACAAAGCTTTTTTTAACACTTTAGAAGTCTTGCCATATATGAGTCATAATAATATAAATCATATTATGTATTGTTTCTGAATTAATCTCCACGTATGGTGATCAACAAGTGAAAAATCATAAATTGCGTAAAGTAATCCAACTCCAACCCGAGAAAACTATTTTATGAGGTGACGATTTCAAATTTGTACAATGTGATTCACACGAAAACATACAATTTTATGCATGAAAGTCAGGGTTATTATCGTTAACTAAAACTCTGAGAAATATTTTTGTTAAATGAAATAAAGCTAAAATATTAGATAAAAAACTAATAAACTAAATGAAAATAAATGGTGCCTTGGCAACTATCTGAAATATGTTTAAGTTGAAATAGAACTGAAATAAAATAAATTAAACATAACTAGTAATAAAAAAGAAAAAAAAACGAATGGAAATTACAAAATTACAAAAAAAATAAGGCTAAAATTAAGATAAAAACTAAAAATATAAATAATAAAAGCTAATTCAAAATATGAATACAAACTTTAATAGTATAATAGTATGGCCTAATGGTTAGAGAGTCAAACGTTTTCAAACGAGTCAAAAGGTTTCGGGTTCAAATCTCAATACCTGCAGAAAATTAGCAAGGCACCTAACCCCCAATCGCTCCCCGGGCGCCACAGCAAAATGGCTGCCCACTGCTCTGGGTGTGTGTCCACGGTTTGCAGTGTGTGTGTTCACTACTCACTACTCCTAATGCGTGTGCACAAACGTGGATGGGTTAAACGCAGAGGACAGATTCCGAGGGTTACCACACTTGGCCTTTACATGTCACTCTCAAAAAACCGACCCATCAGTGGTGCGTAAGCAGAACGCAGGCCTACGAATTAGCGATCAATTCACCAAAACTTAACGAGAGTATATTGGTGATACGCTTGATTCTTCATGGTTTATCAAGAGCCTCAATGTTCTCTTGAACGGTTCACATTTCTAGAAATCGCCTTCTCACCTCGCTGACAGCTTAAATTCGTCAGGGTTAAGATGTTTAGATTATGTGGCGGTGTTCATTAACGGAAAAAAAAATCATCTTGAGTGCAAAGATCTCATTTTGAGTTTTTCTATCTGATGAGGCCCTTGTAGAGATCCCATCATCTTATGTTTCTGTCCCTTCCAACCAACCCCTCCCCACACACACACCTTCACGCCCCGTCTCTCCGAATCGCTTTTATGCTTTCCTGTCGTCTGCCGGTAATCCCACTGTCTCCATTATTGTCTTAATATCAAGTACAGCTGGAGATAATGGAGCGACATGGTAATAACAGTGTGGCCTAAAGGGGGCCCTCCAGGGAAATATCCTGATGCTGGAAGAATATTAATACCTCTGAGCTCTCTGTACTTCCTGCCTTCCCTCATTGCACATTTTTCACAAATACATAATGGCCCTAATATGCATAAGAAAAGCTTTAGGATGTGAGGGTAAGTGTGTGTGTGTAATGTGCCTATAGACCGCAATACAACACTATAGAAAACTCCTCTCTGCTAACGGAAAACATATATTTGCCTATTACAAGTATTGACCTGAGACTATTATGGATTTTTGAAAATGACCTTTCATGTAATGTGTTATAGCTCTAAGTGAATGAAAACATCCTGCAAAGTTTTAAATCTGAAAGTGCACCGTATATAAAGTTATTGTCTTTCAAAAGTAAGAGTCGACTCTGAGTCAATTAAATGAATCGTTTTTCAAACGAGTCATAAGCCGTTTCGTTGTGACGTCAAGACGAAACATTAGCATATCGCCCACTTATTGCGCGCGCAGACACCGGGGAAAACCATAGACTGTAAAAAATATGGACAAAGCGTCTGTGACGTCACCCATAGACTTTCTGAAGAACGGTTTTGAGGCCGTTTATGGGGGGTATGGGCGGCGCCATCTTGGAAAATCTTGGGAAATCCTAATGTTCAGAAAGGATACAGAGGGGGTATGATGTGTTGTGTCAGATCATGGCCGAGACGTCAAATTTCAGGAATTCCACTCGGCGCAGCCTATGCTTGTTATCAAGCTGTCAATCAAAGTTAACCACGCCCTTATTTGTCATACATTTTATATTTAAATACGATCTAAACTAACGAGTTAGAAAAAAATTCACCACCCTCACAGTTGTCAGGCACTCGGAACCTATCGAAAAATACAATAAAAGTCCATGGGGCCAACCTGTAAAAACATGAATTTATGCTGTGAAAATGGACATTTTAACATGGGGGTCTATGGACATTTGCTCCCTTTTGGGACCTGCCCCTAGCGGATTTTCGATGTATTGCAGTTTTTCGCACTTCCGGGTAGGCTTCATTTTTCAGATTAGAATGTTAACTTAAACCTCAAACCTGCAGCTGATTCCTGTGGATACTGGATAGCATCATGTCGAGAAGACGCTGTGCTCTACAATGTGAAGGTAAAGCCAGTTTTTTATCACTGCCCAAGGACGAGCATGTGAAGAATCAGTGGTTAAAATTAATCTTTACTATGATATCACAGCAGTATAATCCTAAACTTTTGCTGTGTTCCCTTTATTTTACTGACGACTGCTTCTCAAATCTCGGAGTTCAATGCAGGATTCGCAAACCGCTTGCTCTTGAAAGATGGTGTTCAAAAACTTAGTTTTGAGTTTTATATTGTGTTGGTCTCCTGCTAACTGGCTAACTCACATTATTACTGCCTTACTGAAATACTTCTGCTATTCAGCTGTGGGCCACTATTACCTAAAACTGTGTCTGTTAATGCAGATTGTCTGTCGTTCTCACTACTTTGAGGAAAGATTAAGCATGGAGCAAGATTTGTTTTACCCACGTTTATGTTACATCAGTCATTCACACTAGAGCTTTTCAACAGTCAACAGTTATTGATACAGTTTCCACATGTCCACCGCAATACTGTAAATTAGAAAAATACTTGGTAAATAAATAAGTACAAGTAAAATAATCTGTATAATAATCTGTAAAATAATTTGTTGATGGACATGCACTTGTTAATGCTGATGGTCAGGAATTACAGTTGCAACATCTCATACCTCAGACTGAGTAGTGTAGGCCTATCACTGAGAAACGCCCTGCTCGATTCGTCCTTGCGATGGAGGTTCGGGTTGAATATCTAGGTCTTCCAATGTTTCATCATCAAACTCGCGCTCGGATTGATATGGTAAAATCGACGTCATTGTTCGTTTCTGTGTTTAGTTTACGGTATAAACCAAGGACAAGCAGAGGTGACGTAGTTATGGCAATGGCCGTTTTTGTTTTCGAAAACGCGCGCTGTATGCGGTAAACCAATCACAACAGACTGAGCTGTCTGGCCAATCAGAGCAGAGTAGCTTGCGGAAAGGAGGGATTTAGAGAGATTGATTCATCTGACAAGTCGTTTGAGAGTCATTGAAAATGTGGTGATGTGCAAATGTATATTATGAGGAAATGAAACAGTTTTTTGATCTTTGATGCATGTAAACCTGGTGTAGGAGACTCCAAAACAGCATTAGGAAACTTTAAAATTGCGTAATTGGGGCACTTTAATGTGTGGGATTTTCTGTATGTTCTAATAGTTTTGAGATCAAGTGAGCACAACCTAAACTAAAAGACATGCAAAGTTATGGCTTAAAGGAGCTGTATGTAAGAAATGTATTTCAATTAATCATAAAATGGCCCTGATATGTCACTAGACATTAAGAAATCATGTTCATTTCAAATACTTATATCACTGACAACAGTAGTACGGCCAGGATATTGTCATTTAAAAAGTGAAGTTGCAGCCCTCAACTGATGTTGATGTTGTCATCTTGTGTTTTGGCCTGATGCTCCACCCTCCACCTATCTACCAATCACGAAGTCAGTAGTGTTTCGGCATCCGGGTTGCCAGCTCTGCTCTAGCTGCAGCTCCTTGTAGCAGCCTACGTTCCTGCTGGATCCTGCAACATATCTGGCAACCTCGAGTCAGGGGGGAGGGGGAGGGGATACAGTGATTGCAGTACCAGTTTTGGCCACAATCTTACATACAGCTCCTTTAAAGGTGGAAGTGTGTAATGTTGTAGTGGTTAAAATATTTTTAGCCAAGTTCCATTATTTACAGACCCATTGTAGTCAAAATCTAGTTTGTTATGTTGTTTATAAAACGGATAGTTCCGGTCCTTGATTCTGATTGGTTGAGCAGTGTTCGAAGCTGTTGTAAATTACTCAACAAACATACACCTGTGAGTGTGACCGCATTACATTAGTGTTACTCCGCTCCACGTCGTGCCTAACAACGCCCCTTAGCTGTTCTAAATTCACTGTAAATCATGGCTTCGCGGAGCTTATTGCTTTATTGTGGTATGTTTTTTGTGGTGTTTTTAATATGCTTTAAGACAAACCATGAGCTAATTCTTCACTCAACACCAATACTGAGTATTTATGATGAGTTATGATGAACTATATGCCTTTCTTCACTGTTGTTTAAAGGTGCCCTAGAATGTGAAATTGAATTTATCTTGGCATAGTTAAATAACAAGAGTTCAGTACATGGACATGACATACAGTGAGTCTCAAACACCATAGTTTTCCCTTTCTTATTTAAATCTCGTTTTTGAAAAACACCCCTGAAAAACAGGCGAATCTCCACATAACACCAACTGTGACGCAACAGTTGGGATCATTAATATGTACGCCTCTAAAAATTTGCATATGCCAGCCCATGCTCAGTGCCAGGCGGAACTGCGCAGCCGAATCATCAGAAGTTCTGCAGGTGAAGAAACAAGCAGGAGGAGGATCATAGGGAAAATGGCAGATCTATCTATAATCTGATTCCGCTACAGTTTAATTCGAAGTTGTTAGTTGCTCTGCCCGTTTCACCACGGACTGTTTTTCTAACCTGAAGCAGCCAGGCTTCTCTTGGCGTCTCAAACGGACGAAGGGGGCAATTTCAACTAACGTTATATTCCCGCAAGCGGTAAGTAGTGATTTATTAACGATAATTTACACTGCGTTATCTAGATCCAGCGCGATATTGTTTTTTCCTCGAGAGACATCGTGGCTTGCAAACGAGCGAACGAAGCATGGCAGTTGCTCAGTGTTTGGAAGTACAAATGAACACAAAAGTATTTTTTTAGTTCCTTCATCCGAGCCTCTGGAGAACCAGTGGGTTATGTGAATTTCTGATGTGTAATTGTTCAAGTTCAGACAGATAATCTTTCTCTCAAAGTCGTTCAACACTGTTTATGCATCAGTAAATCGCGTTGCAGTGATAAGATCTTCATTCACGCGATCAACAGGCTGTCATCTGCTCAATGCTGGAATAATCTAAATACTTAAAAAACTTCTCATGATTCGTTAATCCCGATAGCTGTAATAGTAAAAACGTTAAAAGCTGTAATAGTAAAAGTTTTCCAGATAGCTCTACATGTAATGCCAGATATTTCATATGCAAGCATGTCAGCCAATCACAGCAGTGAGCAACAACACTGCAGTCTTACAGCAGACACGCCCCTTCAAACAGAGTGTTCAATCCAGGGAATGAAATCAGGCTAGGAAATATGCCTTTTATTTCTAAATTATAACAAATTTTGATCTAAAAAACATACTAACATTATAAGGGCACCCCAGGAAACATTATAAAATAATAAAATAATCCATTCTACGGCACCTTTAAAGCATTTCCAAGGATACTGATTTTTAGAAGGCAGCTGTGTGACTCTGAGATGGTGAATGGGAACATGGTTTGTGAAACATTAGCAACACATTATTAGCTGTTTGATAACACAGCCAACGTAATCATATCAATTTACTGTTATGTGTCAGAGAGAGCGATACATAAAACGCATTACCATACTGATACATCAACTTGTAGATGAGCCTGTATAATTCGCTCTTCCACTTCTTCTGAATCAGTTTCTGGTTCAAACATATATGGCTGAATTAAACCAAAATTTCCACTTGCCATCGTGTAGCATTTGCTACAGTAAAGTTGACCGAGTGAAGGTATTCTGAGCTGGTGTGAGTGAGTGGAGGCAGGGACTAATATGCACATTCATAGATCTGTGCATAATAAATGAAGCAAGGGTGTAGTTACATTCATTTTGGTGATCAAAGATGAGTTTTAAGGGATAAAATGATTGACTACAGGGGGACTTTTAAAAAACACCAGATCCACATTTGTCTGCTGTTATGGATGGGACACCATACTAAAATGCGATCCTTCAACTCTGATCAGCGTGACCAACTTGAACTTGTTGCAAAATTTGTATCGGAAAGATAAACATTGAAGTAAATTATTGAAAAAAATTAAAGGAAAAATTATATGATTTACAATGAAATAATATGCACAATATTCACAATGGCCAGAAACATGTAATAAAAAAGTAAATAGGGTCATTTTTTAAATTCATGTTCACTTTAAAGGGGGGGTACAATGGTGTTTCATGTATTCAGAGTTGTTTACAGTGTTAAAGAGATGGATTCTCATGCTTAACATGGCCAAAGTTTTTAAAAAATATTTTGGACGAATAACGGAGAATTTCTGTGCCGAAAATCTTACTTCCGGGTTGGTACAAGTTTCGGCTGTTTTTTTTTCGACCATGGATCTAATGACGTAGACCAGAGTGGAACTCCTTATATGAGCATTTCTCCCGGAAAAGCGCGGCCGCGCACACGTCGACCAGAGGAGAGCGAGACCGCGCACATCAACGCGCTTCAACAGGAAATCATCGGCAGCGCTGCATAGTGTCTCCAAAGTGTGTTTTTGGATGTGAGGGAAAGCTTACCAAAGAACCCAGCGTTAGGAACAGTGGATGCTGTTTGTTCCCTGCATTTCGACGATGAATGTTTTATAAACAAAGCCCAGATCGACGGATTCTCTCTATGGCTCTGGCTTCGCCCACACGGCCCGCCTCCAGACGCTCGTTTTTTTCCGGAAAAACTCGGTACAGCCTATCTTTTCTGTTATAAATATAATAAAACTAAAGACTTTTTGGAGATATGAAGGATGCAATACTACTCTATAGGTACTCAAGATTAACAGGAGATTGAGTGAAAATGAGCATTTCACCCCCCCTTTAAGGGATGTTCAAACACAAACACACTGTCTTCCTGCTCTCATCTCCATCCGCATGACTTGTTCATGTGCTTTTGCACGCTCGTACCGGCTCTCATGTTGTGACATGGATCAATCGGGAACGCTGTGAACTGAACCACCGTGAACCTGCAGGTGCTCCACAGGAGGAACAGACCTACATTCCCAACTGCCCCTTTGAAAGGTAGGGGCTACGGGCAGGTCAGGACACCCACTATGCTTTGTTTGAGGGCTGGAAAGATTCGACCTGCTCTCAAATCCACACACTGAATGGTGAGTCTTACAGAAGCACTGAAGTACGCTTGGCCAAAAACTCACCCTGTAAAGAGACACGCTGCATATAAATGGAGCATCTCCAGGATCAGCCAATCACATCTCATCTCATGGTCAGTGCTGAGGAGAGATGGGGTTGGTACTTTTATTATACACACTTGTCTTTCGTGAGAAATTTGAATTGAGAAATTTAAACTGAGAAATTTGAACATGCACTGTTTGATATTAAATAGCTTTGTTCTGTTATGAAAGCTGGTGTCACTGTTTCCCCTAACGCCTGCTACAGACGGTGTGATTTCGGGAATCCTATAAGATCAATACAAATCACAAATTGTACGACATGTAGACTGTACGATGATGATGACACCTATCTAATCTTAGGCTACGAGCAAGTTAGAAGAACAAAACATTATCAGCATGCGCTTGTGGTAAACACATAGAGCAAGATGAAACGGCAATTGCGTTTTTTATGTGCGCTGAAAAAAAGAGTAGGAAGCGAAAGAGGAGAATATGGACGCGGTCATGGCTAGGGAAAAGAGTTCAACTTGGCATGACAATCTTGCAAATGGAGCTCAAGGTATTCAGTTTTAGCGCCATGTCGCGTTGGTCAATACGCCATTTTATGTTGCATTTTTATTAGCTAGTCAGTTGACGTAGGTCGTAGCTGCAAACACATTGTGAGGTGATCATGCTAAATTTCTTACACTGTCAGAAAATTATCGCAGGCTATATTTGTTAGCAAGACCGTTATAACCGCCATCTTTGAACCTCTCTCACTGTACGACGTAGAACCACCACCGTTAAAGGGGGGGTACAATGGTGTTTCATGTATTCAGAATTGTTTACAGTGTTAAAGAGATGGATTCTCATGCTAAACATGGCTAAAGTTTTTTAAAAATATTTTGGACGAATAACGGAGAATTTCTGTGCCGAAAATCTTACTTCCGGGTTGGTACAAGTTTCGGCTGTTTTTTTTTCGACCGTGGATCTAATGACGTAGACCAGAGTGGAACTCCTTATATGAGCATTTCTCCCGGAAAAGCGCGGCCGCGCACACGTCGACCAGAGGAGAGCGAGACCGCGCACATCAACGCGCTTCAACAGGAAATCATCGGCAGCGCTGCATAGTGTCTCCAAAGTGTGTTTTTGGATGTGAGGGAAAGCTTACCAAAGAACCCAGCGTTAGGAACAGTGGATGCAGAAACGAGTTGTGTAGACTGTTTGTTCCCTGCATTTCGACGATGAATGTTTTATAAACAAAGCCCAGATCGACGGATGCTCTGTCTTCGCCCACACGGCCCGCCTCCAGACGCTCGGTTTTTTCCGGAAAGACTCGGTACAGCCTATCTTTCTTTAATAAATTTAATAAAACTAAAGACTTTTTGGAGATATGAAGGATGCAATACTACTCTATAGGTACTCAAGATTAACAGGAGATTGAGTGAAAATGAGCATTTCACCCCCCCTTTAAGAAGCCACGACCACAGAAAGCGCCATGATATGGGTCATCTTCTTTAGTCTGGGACAGCCCAAAATTATACAATGTGTACTTGGCATTAAACCACGAATGTCTGTGCTCATTTATACCTTCTCAGATTTCAGTTTCTACAGTTAAAAGCATCAGCTAAATGAGTAATGTAAGCATTTCAGAATGTGACTTTATTTTATTCATTTTATTATGGAAACTGGCTTTGCTTGGTTTATTAACAGTCTTGTCTTATCTTTTTGTCTTGTCTTATACTTAGCTAAAGTAGGTGTCCAAAATAGGTGCATGCATTTTGCCTCAAATGATTAAAGTGACAGAATTGTATTTATTTTGGACAGAAATGTAGTTGTTTGGCCTTGGCACAGTACATATATAATCAATCACTGATATATTGTGCCATGTAACACTGTCTCATCTTCCTGACAGATCAATGTCATGCTAAGGAATGATGCTGGGGTTTCTCCTGGTTGACCTTCACTGGCATCTTTGATTGTGGCAGACAGCAGGGTTACTGGCCTCAGAGATCGAGAAACGTGGCGAATGGTCCCAGCATTGCCTCCTGTGGGGAGTTTGAAAAGGTCACTAGTTATGCTGGCAACCCCTGTTATCTGCGTCTCCTCCGCTGACTATCCGCATCCAGCACTGAGCAAACACAGCCAAGCTGTTCTGGCACGTCCCGCGATGATGCCACCCCTCTCCAGAGACCGTTGAGATATAACCTCCTTGAGAGAGCCAGGTAGAAAAAGCTTCTTTTGTTTGGGTTTGCAAAAATAACCAATATAGCTATACAAAGAACTAGACAGAGGGATATTTGAACATGTTAGGGATTATTAGTAAATTACGTCCATTAGATCCTCTGCAGAACAGATGGGCTTCTGTTACAACCTGCCCTAAGCAGTAATTAATAAATTTAATTAGTTAATACAGTCATTTTGACATATTGATTAATAGAAAAATGGTTTAAGATTAAGTGAATGAATTTTCATAGTCTTTAGTTAAAGATTTAATTGATGGGCATCATGGAAATATTGTGGAATATTAAAATTGTGACTGATTTGATTTCTGCTGTGAAAATACATTATTTTGAGGTGTGCTCTATACTCTAAAATATTTAATCATCTAGATATTGCTTTTGTGAATTGTTCTTTTAAGTGAATTGAATCAAAATAATTTTTTATAATCCTTATCAAGCAATCAGAAATGCCTGGAAAAGTCAGAAAGAGTGGGAACCATGATTTCATTAGCTAGCTAGATATTACTCTTGTAAAATGTCCTTTTGAGCAAATTGTTCTTTTGATCGGTTCAGAAAATGGTCTGAATCAAAAGGGTTTGTCAGATTGAGTGGAAGGGTGGTTTACATCATTTTTATAAGCTAAATATTGTTTTTCATCAGCTAAAATGTTCATGTGATTGAAAATGTTCTGGATCAAAATGACTGGAAAGTGCATTATGGAACGTAATTTGTTTATATAAAGAAAGCTGTTGCTCAACTTATAGTTAGGGATTTTAACAAACCCTTAACCATTAAAGAGATAGTTCAGCCAAAAAATAAAAATTCTGTCATCGATTACTCACCCTCATGTCGTTCCAAACCCGTAAGACTTTCCTTCATGTCCTGAACACAAATGAAGATATTTTTGATTAAATCCGAGAGTTTTCTGTCCCTCCATTGACAGCTACGCAACTGACACTTTGACGCTTCAAAAAAAAAAAAACTAATCCATATGAATTGAGCAGTTTAGTAAAAATTTACATAAGAGACTCGATCGATTTATATGATGAACAGATTTAATTTAGGCTTTTATTCACATTTAAACATTGATTAGCGCATATATCTTCATTTGTGTTCTGAAGATCTTTGGGTTTGGAAGGACATGAGGGTGAGTAATTAATGACAGAATTAATGAACTATCCCTTTAAAAGCACTTTTCAAAAAAAAAAAAAAAGATCTTAGTATCTGACTAAAATCGGCTCTTATAATGATGATCGTATTCTACTGTATATTATTAGTCACTGTATGCGTATACAGTATGCATTCAGGTATCATGAACAACCAATCAGATCGCAGGATCCATTCTTCTTTCCTCCTACCTGCTAAACTGCTCTTTTGTCTCAGTTGTCATTTCGGTACAGTTACTGCAATGACACGTCTCAGGCTCAGCTGATGCTGCTGTGCTCTCACCTCCACTGAGAGCTGTAAATTCATTTCACACCTCGCTAATAACCTGACCAGGGGATAACAAGAACTTGGATTGACTGTAGGTCATGCAAATTAATTACAGCAATTAGTTCTGAAAGGAAAGAGCGGGGTGAATTTCACTTCTCATAGACCTTTTTCACTTAAACTCACTGCCAGCGGTTCACGCAGGGTTGAACTGCATCCTGGGAGATTTACCAAGATCTCCTTCACTTCTCTAGGTGATGTCATTCCTGAAAGCAGTGTAAATACTTTTTGTTTTTCTTGATTGGCAGACAAAATCCCTATTTGGACCAGAGTAGTTTTCCCTGAGGATGTTGCACATACTTTGTCATTTTAATAACGCACGAATCAAACATTTATTTATTTTTCTTGCAAAACCTCAGTCAAATTGAGGAGGAAATTGCCTAGTATTTTTCAAAACCTTCTCCTCATTTGTTTTGACCTTCATTGAATATCGCAACTAGGGAGTGTTTTTTTTAAATTTTTTTTTTACTTTTTGATGCGACGCACGACACCTCCAAAATTAAATGTTCCTATTTCAAGGAACTGCCTTCCTAAAATGAAACTATAAAAGCAGCTTTATTTTGTCACATATAAAGACCCATTTATACTGTGAAAAATAAACATTATTAAACCTTAATCTGGGTTGGAGCCGATTCCCTCGTGGACTGCGCATTGCGGACTTTTCCGGATCCCATCCCCCTCTCTCCCATTTCACTTCCTGTCTTCTCTATACTATTGCAAAAAAGGCAAAAATGGCAAAAAAACAAACAAAAAAAAATCTGGCAAAAGTTTTTACACTGGGTCTATAATATAATATAATATAATATAATATAATATAATATAATATAATATAATATAATATAATATAGTCATGTTAAGATGAAATATAACTTCTTAACGTGATTTTAGTACAAAAGTTTTTGGTGAATCATGATTTGTTCGTGAATACGTTTATACGCAGATTGGTGAAGAAGACCCACTGTCTTTTATTTATGTCATAATATGATTATTTTTTATTAATATAGGCTAATTTAGAAAGCTCCTTCTGTCCATATAGTGTTAAAAATTGCATGCATGAGAACAGTATTTATGTGTTTCACCTAATGAAATATGGTAACACTTAACAATAAGGTTTCATTCGTTAACTACATTAGTTAACATGAACTAAGAATGAACAATACTTAATGCACTGTGAACTAACATGAACAAACAATGAACAACTGTATTTTTATTAACGTTAACAAAGATGAATAAATACTGGAACAAATGTATTTCTCATTGTTAGTTCATGTTAGTTAGTTCAATAAGACCTTATTGTAAAGTGTTACCTGAAATATTATGATTATGCCACCCAGACAAATCCATTAGATTAGATGTGAGATTAAAAAAGGAATACATTTCTTTCTTCATTTTCAGAGGTCTTACAGCCCTCTGCTAAACAATCTCATATAATCAATTCAGTGCTCAAAGTTTGATGTTGTCAATTAGAATTGCTCCTTGCACGCATTGAACTTCAGGCACAAACCACAAGGCATATTTGAAATCAATGTGTCCGTTGCGGAGTAAATACCTTGAGAATGAGGGCGTTTGAAAGAACTGGTCAGGAAAGAGGAACTCAATAACAGCGCTGTTACTATTCAAACTGATTTAAGACATCAGAGCACAACCGGAGTCTTTGGTTTGTGAGTCTAGCTGAGCAGTTTACTGTGCATGGATGTTCTGGGTGGATTCCTGATGGGAAGAGCCCAACCTCTAGTGATAATTCTGAAAGCAAAGTTATTAATTTGATTCCCAGGGAATGAACTGAAAAAATACTGATGTAAAGGTCTATTTGCCATGATATGGAACCCACTATCTTCAATTTTAATAGCAGCCAAATTTAGAATTTTTTTTTTTTTTTTCACAGTCAAAACTTGGGCAATTAACAACTATTTTCCAAAATGTTCTCTTTATTTGTTTTGATCTTCAATGAATATCGTAACTATAAGGAGTTTTAAAACTTTTTAATGCCAAACACCCCCAAATATGCTGTTCAAATAAACTGCCTTCCTAAAATTAAAATTTTAAGACACCATTATATGTTCATGTATAAAGAAGACCCATTTATATTGTGAAAAAAAAAAGTGTAAATTATGATCTGGAAACCAATTCGTTTCTATTAAGCTAGCTGTCTTTTCCCTGTTTTTTTTTTGTTTTTTGTTTTTTTTCAATTCTATGGATTTAACTTTCCCACTCGGTTTCACAGACAAGGCTTAAATCTAGTCTCAGACTAAACTGCATGTTTGAGATGTTTTAACTGAAAACAAGTTGCATTGACATATCTTAAAATATATCAGTGACATTGTTTTGTCTCAAGATGCACACCAGTAATGTTTGCTTCTGAGGCACATTTATAAAAGCGACAGTACTTAAATGGCTTAATTGAACTAATACCTAATCCTAGCTTAATCTAAGCCCTGTCTGTGAAACCGGGCCAAAGTCTTTGGTTCATGAGATTAGCTGTGTATTTAGAGTTGTGAACTAACTCTCATTTTTCATTAAATTCATTGTAAGACCAAACCTCAACGCCCACCTCAAACTCAGAGCTGGATGTGAGGAACGAGCTCATAAGCATGGAATCGTTAGCATTTGATCTCTTGGTTGATATTTTTCCTTTGAAATTTGACAGCATTGGTGTGATGCTGGAATGCTACCAAGGCCAAATTAAAATGGTTCATTAGAATGATTTGATTTAAGATATTGTTGGTTTGCACTTAATGAAATTCATGCAATGTTCTCTTCATACACCGAGATGCGACTTTTTCTCAATAAACGGATCTGCCCTCTCACAGCCTGCATGGTCGGGAAAACAAACAGCCACATTTCACTTTAGACATCGGCATCTGGACGTTGACATCCAATTTCGGTGTGCTTGTCCCCACATCTTAAAATCAATGTGTTTGGTTGCCCCCAAAATTTTTATTCTAGCACATTAAATTTTCATCAAAAGCAAAGTGGGAAACCAGGAGACAATTTCGGACATGACTTGTGGAACTTTGCCTGCGCACAGTTATATTTGTGCAGTTGACTGAAGGAAAGACGTCCACAGAGACCTCGATTAAAGGTAGACTCCACTGAGGAATGACCAAAATCGTTCATTCTGAATTCAGACTGGGGTCTGGATCCAAAGTGCTGCCTTTTGTATGCCTCCGAGGATTGTGGGTTTGTGCGAGAGACAGATATATGCCCCACACCAAGGTTAAACTATACCACCTCTGCCATATCTTTCTATAAAGGAAGCTGTGTTCATAAAATATTACTCACCTCATTTAGCCCAGCGCGGTAAATGTCAGTTGGGGGGAAAAGAGGAGTTATTAAAACAAGCTGCAGTGTTTTATTAGACTTTTTGCACAATGTGCTTGAAAATGAAAAGAAAATCTGTTGAAAATTGTCCACTTATTTGATAGGGAGACTAGTCGATTAGTTCTTTCACTAGTAGTCGTAGATTACATGACTTCAGTTGCACTTGTTCTAATTTATTTTTGTTCAGTGTTGTAGTTTGGGTACTTGCTAGGGTGTTGCTATGGAGTTGCTCTGATTGGTTGCTCATTATAGCACAAAAATGCCCACTCACAAATCTCTTACCTTATGGTGTAAATCTGTGGGATTTTTTTTTTTCACCCGTTTTATTGTCATTAATAAAATATTTCTTTTTTCACCAAGCAATATAGTCCAGCTGTCCAGTTGCTAAGCAACATAGCAATTTGGTGCATTAATATGAAATTTAATTGATGTGCGGTCATCGGCTATTTTACACTAAATGGTTGATCCAATCAAATTTGATTAATGATAGATTGACAAATACTAATCTTCCATTTGCTCCAGTACAGCCGTACTCACAAACATCCCCTCAGCACGCTTGTTACACCTGACTAAACACTACATCAAGACCTGGAGAGGGATGAGACCAATAACATACTCAACTTTCCTTTTTAATGAAAAATAATAGTTATCTCACACTGACGGTTAATGAGCAAAGATAAAAGAATGCAAAGCTCATTGACACCAACAGCCTGGAAATTAGAATACTCCATCTATAATTTATATTAGTGCATTAGCCTTCATACATTTAAATTGTTTTCTGGAGATGCATAACACCAAACAGCTTTGGGTTCTGCTCAGAATTCAGCAGCCGTCACAGGCGATGTACATTGTCATTACCTGTCGGAAAGACAAATCCCAAATTAGATGTCTAGAATTATTTCTTCTAGACAGCAATGACATCAAATTGAGACCTTTATATATCAGATTTTTTTTTCTTGAGAAATGTACACCAGATCAGAAAATATCTCAACAATGTCTCTGTTTTTAGCATTATTTGTATACTATTGTGGTTTTTTATTAATATTTTGAGTCAGTTTTCATTTTAATCAATTTTATTGCCGCTTTTTTCAATTGACAAAAACACATTTAAATAGGTTTAGGGGCCGTTTACAAGACACCATTTTCCAAAATTTTTTTTTTTTACTTTTTATACGTTTTGGCCGTTCATTTACATGACAGCAGCATTTAGGGGAATGAAAACGCAAACTTTTGAAAACTGGTTTCAAAGTGCAATTTTTGATAACAATACAGTTATTGTCTCCCTGTAAACTACAAAAACATGAATTTGTGAAAGAAAATTACGTGTTCAGTCTATAGTCGTGTAAGGTTTCTTTACAAAGTGACATCGCCAACTACTGGCCTGTCATGTATAATACAGCGTTTTTAATCGTTTTCACGGATCCGTCCGTGTGAATGGATCGTTTTGACAACGTTGACGTTTGTACGTGAAAAACGCAAAAGAAAAACTTTTCCATCTTTAGTACATCTTTTTCATGTACCCTTAGTTAAGAGTCTGCTAATATTTTATTGTCTGCAGTCAATATGAACTCAAAAATTTCCAATACCAACCTATTTAGGGTGCAATCCACATTCATTTTTATAGTTCTATACTTTTATAGTATGTCAACAATTATTTCGTATTTTCTCCCTACATAATTTAATGTTTGAGTCTTAAAGGTGAAGTAATTTCTGTAAAACTAGTGCCACCAGTTTTTAAACTGGTTTCCTGACCCCACTGTTATTGGTCAGCCAAACAGGTGATGTGTTGGGGCAAGGTTTTGATAGTGCCACACTTCATCTTTAAATCAAACATAACTGAGAACTTGGTTAACTCTCCTGATATATGTTACATGTTACATCTTTGTACTTCTGACTGTTATATTTGAACATTTTCTCGTATTTCTGCCACCCCACTTTTTTAAGATCACATCCGTCCTGAGCAATAAAGCGCTTCTTTTGGGTAATCCTCAAATTAAACAGAGGGGGTGATGGGTCAGGCAAGCTGGACAGGTGGAGATTCTCTGGCTCTGCCTAAACCCTCTTCCCTGTGAGAGATCAGATCCCTGGCTTTAGGGAGGGTTTATCCAGACCATGTGTTGGAGGTGCTGTCTCCTCTAGGCTCCATGCTGTTCATTTTCCTCTCGGAGGGTCTGTGGCCTATAAATCTGCTTATTAACGTGGCAAAGTGAGCTAGGACTAATGTGTCCACACCTGAGACCACCTGGAAATACCTCCCACAACTCACTTTTATCACTCCTTCCTTCTTTAGAAACCAAAATGAGAGTGGAAAGAAATTATACCTTAGCCAGCGTAATTACTGGTAAGCTGTTTCTGACCATCTAGTTATTCCACTCGAACACACACGGGCCTGACAGCTTGTTAAATGCACTGAGATGTACACGCAAAGTGAGTTATTGATGGCGACTGTAAGAAATTCTGTCATTGTGCTCAGCGATTCCTTGAAGCGGAAAGATACAGGTAACGGTCAGATCAGCGTTCTACCATTCCTTTTTATTCTGATCCAATAAGTGAGTCTGAATCCTTTTCTATTTTTTCTATATTTCCATGACTCCTGTGATTTACTATCTACTGAAGGTTTTACGTTTGAAACATAGTGGCCCACTAAACCCATTTGAGCCCTTTTGACACAATATTACAGTGTGTTATGGTGATGTAATGTCGTACACCCCATATTTGAATGAAGTTATGAGCTCAGGGAGCAAACATATCACACTGTAGACTTCATATTCGTCTGACTCATTGTGTCATAATGACCTCGCTGTAGTCGCACTCAGACATGAAGGCAAAAGAGAGAGAGACATAAAAAAAAATCCCATTCACAGTCAAATGCGATCACACTGTCTGTGGTATAATACAATACAATACAATACAATACAATACAATACAATACAATACAGTACAATACAATGTAATATGTTATATTATTAATTATATTATATTATAACAGTTAAATATAGAAACAGTTATTATTGATAAACTTACTGTATGTTTCAGGCAAAATGTTGTCATTTACTCTGTCTATTATTTCCTAAAAAAGCCACAGTGACCATCTCTGACCGTCTCAGAGTCAGTTTTTTGAACGAATTGTTTAAAAGATTGATTCAATGACTTGCTCAAAAAGACTTGTTTCGTTCTTGAATGAATCTGTTTTTGAACGAAATCTGTACTTCTTTTGAATAAGTAATTACTTTGCGGATGGGAACTATAGTTTGAATCTAGTAAAATATAAGTATCTAAATATATTTTATTTCTGTCTGTAAAGACAAAAGCAAGACCAGACAAGACAGCTCTCCATCGCAGCAAACATGCTTGATTCCTTTCAGGTAAATTTATACTGCAGTGTGCGTTCAGAAGAATTCTGGGAAAGGAAATGTCCGCTCAGAGCTATCTGTGTATTGTGTCTCATACAATTCTCATCAGAGGAGGTGTAGTCCAGCCAACTACACACACACACACACACACACACACACACACACACACACACACACACACACACACACACACACACACACACAGGTAATTAGACAGAAAAGAATGGCTATAGGAGTCTAGACGAATGGGCTCAATTAAGACCCTGGTCTTTATTCAATTGCTCACAGTCCATTTGGCACTTGAGAAGAACAGAGGATGGCTGGTGGTTGTGCTGGATAGAAAATGTCCCTATTTCTGTATGTCTTCAGGTGGAAACAGGCTTTTGTAAGAATACTTGTGTTTTTGGAGATTTGATTACTTAAGTTTTTGAGTTTCTAAAGACCTGTTTCCTTAGCATTAGAAGCGTCTCGGTTACATATGTAACCCTCGTTCCCTGAGGAGGGAACGGAGACGTTACGTCAGTGACTGACGAAATGGGGATTTCGCTTAGAAGCCTATCATCTTCGAGTTCTTACAAAATGAGCCAATGGCAAGGGAAATGCCATGGGTCTGCGGATTTTGCATAGTGCAACTCCACCCCACCATGTGGGTATAAAAGGGGCAGCGCGGCAATCTCGCATTATGTTATGCTGAGGAGCCGAGACTGAACACCTGGATGTTCCAACGGTACAGGGAACTAGGGTTACATACGTAACCGAGACGCTCCCTTTCGTTCAATCACTACAAGTTACGTCAGTGAATGACGAAATGGGGGTCCCAATTCAATCACGCCATAGTGGCTGTCTTCCAGTACCCTGCGCAAGACTGAGCTCTCTGTCGTGAGACTAGCACGGACGAAGGGCTAGGCTTAACGCAGGAATACCAAGGCACACTGGGTGGCATATTCCAGGTGGAATATGTAACACAGCGCCTACCCATAGGGAGGACTTAGAATACAAATATGACCAGAGTTCGGGATGCAAATGGAAAACTCAGAGGTATCCAGCCCGCAGGGTGGATTGTTTCAACCTCGAGATGGCAAGAGGGGTCTTGCCGAAGGAAAACACGTGCTCAGAGGAGACTTACCATGGAAAGCACATGAGGGGGTTGCCCAACAGGGGAACCATGCACATGGAGCACCTAGCCAATCACGAGGACTGACCAACCGGGCATGCACTCTGGTGACGGCATCAACAGTGCCGGAGGAACTCATCGGAGTGGAATAGCGCACGTCTCCAGTCCACGGAGTGGAATGGCGCAGCAAGCGTTGACATTCTGCTTCTGGGCGGCCGAAAACTTTTGGGAAGTCCTCGACCACGCCGCCGAAAAGGCCAGCCTGGGACATGGGAGAGTTGAGGAAACGTGTTCGCTCATCCTCCCGCATATCAGCCAGGTTAAGCCACAGGTGTCTTTCCTGGACCACACATGTGGACATCACCTGACCCAGGGAGGGTGCGGTCACCTTCATCACCCGTAGAGCGAGGTCTTCCATGAGCCCTGGATCAGCCCTACCCTCGTGCATGTCTCTGAGCACCCTGGCCTGATAGACCTGGAGGATGGCCATAGCATGCAGTGAGGAGGCAGCCTGCCCAGCAGCTCTATAGGTCCTCGCCACCAGAGTAGATGAAAAGCTGTAGGCTTTGGAGGGGTGCTTAGGGTGGCCATGCCAGGTGGAGGCGCTGTGGGGACACAGTTGCATCAGCACAGAACGCTCCACCGGGGGGACCCCAGTGTACCCTTTGGCTGGGGCCTCATCGAGGGCAGAGAAGGCAGAAGAGGCCGCTGAGCAGTCGTGAGAAGTCAAAGGAGATGATCAATTGAAGTCAGTTGAATGGAATGGAATCATGATATCCAGTCCTAGTTTCCTGCAAAAAATCTACTTTGAATTGAATCAATCTTGTGAACCTTGTGAAACAGTGATTTGAATTTTATTGAATTGGAAAATCAGTGACGATGCCCAGTCTAAGTTCCTGGCATCGAATCAAATCTGAATTGAATTCATTCAAACCAAGACCTTGAGAATCAGAATGGAATCAAATGAGGAAATCCGTGCCAAATCCCAGTCTTTTAGGGGTGGTTCAGGATTTTCGACATCGGACCTCATTTTCAAGTGAGCCTGGTTGTTATTCATCAGTGGAGACAGTTTTCAAAAAAATTCATCCAGTCCTTACTTTTGGATAGTTCGCCTATGCTAGGCTAGCGCGAGTCAACGGTGCACGTTAGCCTGCCATTAAAAACAGTTTTACCCACTCCACAGTACACCAAAAGCAAATAAATTATAACGCCAGACTATCGATGTAAATGTCTGTTGAGAGAATAATGTTAGAAATCAAACTACCCTTTCATCACATTGCATTAGTTATAATTTGTTCCCTGTATTTATAAGCAGTCTACAGCAGCGGCGGAGTTATATTTGGTTACCTAGGAAACCGAGAGAGCCGGTCCACATAACAATCACGCAAGTGTATTACCTGCCGCAGATAATTGAGATACAAGAGTTCTTTGATTTCTAACATTATTCTCTCAATAGACATTTACATCAATAGTCTGGCGTTATAATTTATTTGCTTTTGGTGTACTGTGGAGTGGGTAAAACTGTTTTTAATGAGAGGCTAACGTGCACCGTTGACTCGCGCTAGCCTAGCATAGGCGAACTATCCAAAAGTAAGGACTGGATGAATTTTTTTGAAAACTGTCTCCACTGATGAATAACAACCAGGCTCACTTGAAAATGAGGTCCGATGTCGAAAATCCTGAACCACCCCTTTAATTCCAGCCGATGAATCAAAATGAATGAATCAAGGTTGTGTGAATCAGAATAGAATCATGCAGGAATCATGATGCAGTACTGCTTTGTGACAGACTGAAACTGGCAGGCCATTTTGCCAAAGTAAATGTATGGTATGTCTCAAGCCAGGCCAGGATTTTGCTGAACAGTCTGTGGTCCGAGTCACTGTTCTTGGCTCTCACTCTTTTGTGTGAACTGCTTTGGCAAGGAATGATAGGAAGAAAGAGGGCCACACCAAACAACAGAGATGCCCAGAGGACTATCACAGCCACATGGCATCTCATAACAGACAATTAACAGATCTGTTGAAACTTTGTGACTGACAACATGGTATTCATTTTTTGTCAGGTTCGACATCCAACAATGTTTTTGGGTATGTAATGCTGTACCGTTTCTAAGTATTTGGAGAAGTCAAAGGGGTCAGGTACAGGTGCAATCTTGCTTACTTTAAAAATCATATCATCATAATCTTATATACAAACTTCATTGGTGGATGTCAAACCTTATCAAAAAATAAATAACATGTTGTATATGAAAATGCGACTGTTAATGTTCATATTTACCACACACAGACAACTGTAATGTTAATCTCTCATAGGAGAGCAGTTTAAAAAACCTCAATAATAAAATATTCAGGCCCATTTTGGATGGAGCTTGTTTAATTACCATGAAAAAATGTCACAATGCCAAAAACAACCTTAATGGTCCTAAAAAGGGCTTCATTTTATTTATGGAAATTGCTAAATATAATATTTACTAAAAATATTTTTTATTCTGATTTTGGCATTAAATATGACCAGATGTGAATTCAATGATATGTATTTTGTTCATGAAAGGGAATCACAAAATATATGAACAAAATACACAGAATCATCATTTCATAGATAAAATGCATCTTGTGACATGCTGAATCATGAAATGGAACATTTAAAAAACAATTACTGGAAAAAATACATTAAAGTATAACTGGATTTTGTGTCGCAAAAAAAATTGTCAGGTTACACTTGGCGCTCCATAAGTGAAAAATATTTTCTCATCTCAGCTTCCTGTTTCAACATGGAAGTATGTCATCACAGGAAAGGAAATAATTATTAAATGGTTTCTGGCATTGACTCAAAGCAAATCAATCTTGTGAACCGTTTGAATCTGAAACAAAACAATTCTCAAAAATTGAACTGAATCAATCTTGTGAACCTTGTGAATCTGAAATAAAACAATTCTCAAAATCTGTGTTGATACCCTAGACCCTGGTGTCAATATTCATATTTGAAACAAATTGAATCAAGAATTGAACTAAATTAGGAAATCTGTGGAGATACCCATTCCTAGTTTCTGGCATAGACTCAAATCAAATCTGAAGTGAATTGAATCAAATCAAATCAAATCAAATCAAATCAAATCAAATCAACCTTGTGAATCAGAATGGAAACAAATTGGGAAATCAGTGCCAATTCCCAGTCCTAATTCCAGTAGAGGAAATCAATCAAGATCTTGTGAATCATGAAATGGAATGTTCAAAAACCATTTAGTGGAAAAAATTCATTTTGTGATCCAGAAAAACACTTTCGTAAACACAATGCAAACGTCCTCCACAGAACACTTACAAAATGCATTTTGTAATGAGATACAGTAATGCATTTTTTTTGCCACATAATTTGTTCAGTCCACAAAAATAGTCAGGTTATTTGGCGATATAACTAAAAAGTATTGTCTCATTCCAACTTCCAATTTCAACAGGAAATATGTGACTTTAATGATGTTTTTCAATTTGAAGTGAAATTGATTTAAATAGTATTGTTGTCAACACTGGATCTTTTTGTTTTGTTTTGTAGATTCCTCTACATGTGTGATTGTGTAATGGAGAGCGAGAGATACTGTAGCAGTGGTTGTGATCTTCAGATCACTGAAATAGGATTTGATGCACCTGGATCTGAGGAGAGCTCCAACTGCGTCTCATATAAAAGGCTTTTATGATTCACTGGGTCAATTATCATTCTAATCTGACTTGCCGGAGAGGCTTTGGCAGAGATGCACGTGACGATACTGGCACGCGTGCATATCCGCCGGAAGCACGATCAAAGGTTACATGTTCTTTTTTTTAAAGCTTCATATCATCCACCATTCCACCTCGCCAGCAGTCACCCACCATTTATCCCACTCCTACCCACAATCCCCTCTGAGGAACTGCCAGAGACAGAGGAGCCGCCACGCAGGTCGGTCGGGCCACCATTACACACCGACTGTTTTATCTGCTTCAAACGGTCGGTAATGGAGAAAGACAAAACCGAGTCAGCGGAGAACCCCGCGCCACCCGCGTGTGAAGTAATTTTTCCGTTCTCTGTGACCCCCTGTGGTGCCGTTCTGTGAGTTCCCGCCAGACTCTCTCTTTCTCTGTCTCTATGGGTGAACCGTCCATGCAGGAGCCTCCCTCTCTCCGTTTCCACTGCAGGAACTTTCCCCAGGAACTAGGAACTTTGGGGTGGTACTCGGTGTGTTTACACCGCAGGAACCAGGGTCCAAATGAAGTTCCGGGTAAATATTTCCCCCTCCGAAAGTCCCTGCTCGCGAGGTAGTACTTTTTCAAAGTTCAAGAACATTCAGGGGTGGAACTTGGGTGCTGAACATGCTGATTGGTTGAGTTCATGCCGCAATTTGATTGGTTGACTCCACGCAGCATTTTATTCAACCACCATCTGTTGCGTTGCGTTGCGTCCAGTAACAGTCGTCTGCTATTCGAAACAACAATGGAGTTTAAAAAATACGACCAATGGACCGACGACGAGGTTTAGGCTTTATTAAGCTTAAATTCAGAGGATGAAATCCAGTGGGAACTGTAAAGTCACGCGCAGTCCTACGTCACCGGACTATTTGCCTAATCTTCACAGTACTTTAGGTCAGGGGGAAAATGAAGTTCCTGGTAAAAAAGTTCCTGGGACAAATTGTTCTGGGTAATTTCAGTGGAAACGCGGCTTTTGGTCAGATTTACGACTATTACTGGTGGAAATAATGTGATACAGTTTAGAGGCAGTTTGACCAGTCAACTTTTCATGAGCTGAAGGGAATTTTAGCCATTCATAACCCTCCCAGACTGTAAACTCGGAAGTGCAGTAGCTTTATAAAACTAAGTTTCTTCTCCAGTTATAACTGGTGAACAGGCCAATCTATCTATCTATCTATCTATCTATCTATCTATCTATCTATCTATCTATCTATCTATCTATCTATCTATCTATCTATCTATCTATCTATCTATCTATCTATCTATCTATACACACACACACACACACACACATATATATATATATATATATATATAATATATATATGCACATTTTGGACATTTGAATACATTTGAATACAATTTTATTTAAATAATTGTTCAAAAAATGAAATAAAATATTACAAATTTAAATATATATAAAAAAGAAAATAGATCCACCTCAAGCAAGTTTGTTTTTTATGCACATTTTGGGAATTTTAATAAAAAAAATATATTTATGTTATTTCAAAGGAATAATATGAATAGAATAATATTTTATTTTATTATCAATATAATTTAAAATAATTATTTGGAATGAACTAAAATTGCAATAAGTTGTTTTGTTCTCTCTGTGCACTCTAAACCACAAGGCATTCATTACATTTAATGAAAGACCCACAGTGGTTACACCTTTCACTTCCATTTTTATTCTTTTGAATACATGGGGTGAAAACTGTTTTATTCTCATTCAATTTTTTTATGCAGAATTTGCAACTTGGATGGAAACATAAACATTATATGCAAATAGCACAAAATGTCATGTTTGTCCATATTTAGATATACATGTGCATGCATCCAATGAAATATTCTGTATGTGGTATACATATTTCTGAGTGCATGAACCTGTGCTTGTGCATTATAAGAGCTTAGTGACATTGTTCAGTTTCTCGAAAAGCATTTTCCAAAGTTTGTCCTTCAGCAAACCACCGCACAGCATGCGCTGCCCTTCGAGCCGAGCTGTAAATGGTTTCAGATTGCCATTAAGAACCATTTACCGTGGTCTCAGAAAACCATGGCTGATTCTTCAACTCTGTATGAATTTTATAAACTCGGCCGGCTTAATGGTTTCTATGAGTACAGGTCACACAGAGACTGAATAACCAAGAGAAAGATTTATCATACACATCCCTACAGTATCGACACTCTTTCCTCTCTGACAGATTCATCCTTACAGAGCCCTTAATTTAAAGTGACTCAGAGGCGCCATACAGTAACCCGTTTAAATTTCACGGTTAGCGCTGTGGCACTGCCATTGGGACACATGAAAGGCCACAAATCTTGGATGGCTCTCTTTGATGGCTCCGTTGAAATCTCCCAGTATCCCCTGTGCGGCTGTGAACTCACATGTCAAAGAGAGTTATTCCATTGTCTATCACTCTCATGTGTGTTTTCAAAGGCACTGATTTATGTTCTGCTATGTTACACTTTAATGAAATTTCATGTCCCTTCCCTTGTCTGTCAATAAGATGGAGATGGCTCTGGTAACACAGTGACGTGCCGGCCCAGCGTGGTAGCGTTGTTTCTTATTATAACTCCGTCATAATGAGATGGAGACAATATTAAGAACAGGCCAAACTCACATTTCCAAAGTGCTATTGTTCATTCCTGTTATGCAAAAATGAATGAGGGATTGAGAGTGTATTTCTTTATAACATTGACCCCCAGTTTCACAGACGAGGCTTAAGCCGAGTCCCAGACTAAAATACATGTTTGAGCTGTTTTAACTGAAAGCAACTTGCATTGACAGATCTATGTCAGTTCCATTGTTTTGTCTCAAGATGCACACCAGTAATGCTTGTTTCTAAGGCACATTTAGCTATAAAAGCTACTTGAATGCTCAACTGAACTAAGACCTAATCCTGGCTTAATCTAAGCCCTGTCTGTGAAACCAGGCCTTAGTTTTGCTTAGGGGTGAAAAAAAGCTGTTTTTTAGCAGGACTATTGGATGACATCTTGCCTAATTAATATTCATGAGACATGCTGATAATAATGTGTCCTGTCCACTTTTCAGACCATTTCAACATCCAAACATCATTCGACCCCACTGACTAAAAAACATTGTTTTGTGTTCCACTGAAGAAAGCAGTCATAGAGATTTGAAATGATCAGAATTTTCATTTTTGGGTAAACTATCATTTTAAGACATGTATGGCCAGATTTACTAACAGCTTGCGCAAGCACAAACCCTCTTTTGGCGGTAAAAAACTACTGTCAGGATTTCCTAAAGACACACAGTGAAAAACTAGCACTAAAAAGGTTTGGACAGGGTTATATTGCTCCCATAATTGTTATATTATGGGAGGAGAGTATTTAAATGAATCATGAAAGGCGATTTACTAAGGTTTGCGCTAGTCAATTTACTAGTATTTGCACCATTATTTAACACCCCCCAATTTTGCACCTGTGTTGTTAGTAGATCACCCGCACCTGATTATCAGTGGCTCTGCTTGTTTGCGACCCTCTGTTAATCTGCGCTGCTCTTGGTAGATTGCGTAGGTCATTATGGAAATGATCCGGAAATGATGATGTCTGTGTTCTTTAATTTGCGCGTCATCAGTAGATCATGCACAGAACTTTCCACTCCCATCCGCGCTTTCATGGAATTGCAGTCTCACGCTAATTTCCCCCATTTAGTAAATCTGGCGGCCCTTAATATAATATATATGATGAGAACATGACAATATATTGTAGAAGGAATGACCTAGAGAGACGTATGTGTTTCCCTCAGTCTCGTCACTGTCATTTAAGGTGTCTTGCCTCACACTGCTCCAGACTCTTAGGAAGAATGTGAGTGTGTTAGAGGGTGAGTCAGTTCTCCATTAGTCTGTCTTTGCGCCTTTCGCCTTTATGAGGTCTGAGCGTTTGGGATGAATAATTGTGCCGCTCTATGTCAGCTCCTGGCGCCACGGCTGTTTACACTCTGGCACCTGCTCCTTTTTAATTAGCTGCCGGGCCAGATCATCTCTTAATCGATTTCGAACATTAAGAAACAAAAGGGAGTCGTAGATGGGAGCCCTGGCATGGGGCGGCCCCCACCTCTTGCAGGGGGAGGTGTGAAGAGAAGCCACCCCCTAATGAGCCGGGGCATCTTAGTGTCACACTCGCACCGAGCCTCATCTACAGACACACAATCATCTTCAGAAATGGGCCAAAACTTTGGTGGGTTTTATTAGCTCATCAGTGCACCCAGCACGTTAGACACCAGGACGACTGAGTGGAAACACGTTTTTTCTTCTTCTCGCTTTTATTCTCTGTCTTTTTTCCCTTCTTGATGCAGTGCTAAGGGTCATTGGAGATGACAGTCTTGAGCCAAATACATTTCAGAAATAAAGCGTTTTGTTTGAAAAGTTCAGATGACCTGCTCTACTTTACTAGGCCAATGGGAAGCTTATAAAACATTTGCTTTGTTTAATTGTCTGGCAGCTTTTTACCGAACACGGTGGTTTGCGCCGACTGCGCAATCTCGTAATCTGTGGCACGCTGGTACTTGTGCATCTAGTCTGTGGAGAGAAGCTATTGAGCACAGGCTCTGTGTGCAACGACGTGCTCATCGATTCCAATTACTCTAAATCTCCACATTACCGTCGGCGAGCGGCAGAGACAAGAACATTTGCAGTAATGACCGAAAAATCAAATTGCGGTGATTGTTTTACTGTTCCTTGGTAAACAAAGATGTTTGTTTAGTAATATCTTCCCATCTATTGATTGGACTGAAGGCATTATTAACCCAGCTGAGGGCTCAGCCACGTGGCACTAACGGAATGAACATCAATCGCAGAAGTCAATCATCTGTCACTCATCTTGTCAACACGGACCTGACCCAGATTTTCCCTGAATCTATGCATTCATTTACCGTAACCATTAGGCCTTTAAATAAGAAACTGCGGTAACACTTTATTTTACAGTGTCCTTGTTACATATGTTTACATGTACTTACCGTAACAGTAAATTATGCATAATTACATGCAATTAACCAAAACCTAATCCTTCCCTAACCCTATAGTATGTAGTTAATTATTATTACTCCGTACTTAAATAGATAATTACACTGTAACACAGACATCTTAAAGTGTAATGTATTCAGGAAATAATGTAATTAGAAGAATCCATCCATCCAACATTAAAGCTGTTTCTACGCATTGTTTTCAAATAGAGCAAGCCTCCCTTCTGCTATTAGTCAGCCAAACAGATAGCCCCGCCCCCAAACTCACACTATTGGCTGAACTAATGTTGCTCTGTTGGGTTTGAAAGCACAACAGTGCCACAGTGTTTGCACTTTTTGGTTCAGATTAAAAATTTCTTGGTTAGAATCAAAAGTGATCGGAAGCAAGTTTATACACACACACACACACACACAAACACACACACACACACACACACACACACACACATATATATATCAACATTCAACATTGATAATAGTAAGAATTGTTTCTTGAGCAACAAATCATCATATTAGAATGATTTCTGAAAGATCATGTGACAGAGTAATGAAGTAATGCTAAAATAGAAAACATTTTAAATTGTAATATTTTAAAATACTGTTTTTTTTTTATCAAATAAATGCAACCTTGTGAGAAAAAGAGACTTCTTTCAAAAACATTAAAATGTCTTAACGACCCCTTTTGAATTTCATTCAACATAATTTCCATCAATATAGGTCTTATGTAAGAGAAGACATCTTAAACTCTGACTGAAAAGGGGGTGAAATAGGCTCATAATAGCCTAATGACACAATGACAAGCAACACAGTCTTTTACAACCCCAGTGAGGTCCTAAATTTACTGACAGCTCAGGGGAGCAGGGGCTCATTTCTCTATGGCCAATAAATGGACGGTCGATTCACCAGGCCACTGGTTCGAGGCTGCTCTAATTCACCACCCGTGTCGTAAATCTCCCTGCCCGACTGCTTTTAACACACGTTCCACACAGGATGTGTTTATTTGTTTCTCTCTAGCCATAATTGCATTTCACTGATTTCAGTTTTCAGTTTTCATTTACACGGTTATGCACAATATTTTCTGTAGTCAGAGAGTGGGCGTCCTTGCAGAAATCCTGGCAAACCCTGTCGGAGTAGGCGATCGGGAGCTTGTAACCCGTAGGCCGTGTGTAATCCACACTGGTTGTCGCTTTGTGTTGTGGGAAGCCTCAGTTGATGTGTAGTGTGAAAGAAATCTGTATTTTCTTTTCCAGAACTCTACTGAATGTACCTTAAACATGTTTTAACAAAACATCCTTTGTAAAAATAATAATCCATATGATGTACTGTGTAGCCTACTGTATATACAGTCATAAAAAGGCAAAACAACTATTCCAATTTGGAACTGAAATTCATTTTGTCATGGTATCCTAGAGTATTTAGCAATTGACTAAAATAATGTGTGTGTATATATATATATATATATATATATATATATATATATATATATAGTCAATGTGTATATGTATGTTTAATATATTTAAATATTTATTTATTAATTGTTTTTTACATGATATAAAGATATGCTTAACAGCACTAAAATTATATATATATATATATATATATATATATATATATATACACACACATATATGTATATATGTATGCATATATATATATATATATATATATATATATATATATATATATTGCATAGGCCTATAAAATAGTAAGAATACAACATTTAGCTGCTTATAGGCTTTAAATATGCTCACAGTTATTAATTGCACAATACTTATTAAATGTGCTCACTGTCTGTTGCTGTCTGTTTTTTTGTTTTTTTGTGCATGTTTTTACTTTAATCTTTAAAGGTCTTGCAATATGGCCCATTGTGAGTTGTTTGGTTCCAGACATCATTGTGATGAAGCGTGGCGCTAATCTAACAAGTTACAGCAGGATAAAAAAAACATTTCTTACTAATCAGGGACAAGGCCATATGGATGGAGTTTGATTACATTAACTTTAATTAACATTACTGTCATCTGTGTGTGATTAGTGGACAGATGTTGGGTAAGGCCTGCAGTCTGTGAAGGTACTGTAATGTGGATCTCAGGTGCCTCTCTCTGGATGTCTGGCATTTCAGCGGGGCTGGAGCAAGGGGGGATTTTCATTCCTCTTTATCATTCTTTTCACGAGCGGATGGGAGGGGATTTATTTAACCTGCTGCTCGACACAGCTGGTGGCCATAAGAGGGAGCTCTAGATATGTCTTTCTTCTGGAGAGGTGTGTTTGTGTCTTTGGGAGTGTTTTATGCCAGTTTAGGCCCATGCTTTAGAGAAATGTGTGAAATGTGATGCTGGGCTGTTTGGCACTATAAAAAAAAAAAAAAAAAAAAAAAAAAAAAAAACGATGGCGGCGCCATGGTTCACTTATGATACCAGATGGTAATACCATGTTATGTTGACATATGATATACAAAATATGTATCATAGTAGCGTACTGTTACCGTTTAGGATTACAATATTCATATATCATGGTATTTAAATAGTGTTACAAAGTACTTTTGTGCTATTGCACATTTTTGCACGATTTGTCCCCTAGCCAAAAACTAACCCATCACAGAAAACTTTCTGCATTTTTACATTTTGAAAAAAACATCCCTTATTATGATTTATAAGCTTTTTTCATCATGGGGACCAAAAAATGTCCCCACAAGTACAAGCATTTTGGATATTGCCATCTTTGTGGGGACATTTTGTCCCCATAATGTAGGGTTTACCAGGCCACACACACACACAGTCTATCTAATTGCAACGCTACCAATAATACAGTATATTATTATTGGTTTTTATTGTTGTGTTGTCGTGATTTGGTACTGTAGGAAAAACAGCTCATATAAGTTTAAGATGGATTTGGAACATGTTTCCTGGTTTGTTTATGGTGTTTTATATTTAACCAGCTTGGCAAAGCAGGCCCCAACCAGATCTACCTAGTATTCCCACCAATAACCTGTTTTGACCAGCTTGGCTCCTATTAATGGCCATAAATTCACTGAACTAAGCTGATGATGACATCACTGTTTTCTCCAGAGCTGATTTATAGATGAATTGAACTCATTCCATAATTGATGAACTTTACACATTAAACCAAACTGAATCAACACTGAACTGATCAATTTCAAAAAGCTGCTTTGAAACAATCTGTATTGTATAAAGCGATATAAATTTGCCACTAGGGATTAATAAAGTTTATCAATTAAATAAAGGTGACTTGAAAAACTCCATTTTGGATCATGTAGAATTCATTTTACCATATTGAGACAACTTGCACAACTAATACAGAAAGACAGTGGGACTGAAATAATTTTCCTTTTTCGTCTTCAGATTTGTCGCATGGATGCACGTTTCTCAGGACGGGAGCAGTTCCTGTTTGTGTCAGACGAAGTCAGTGAGGCCTGGTGTCAATAACACTCCGGTTCTTCACACACCTGCCGGAGATCCAGCATCACACCTCGCAGCCTCAGAGTCGGACTGTGACCCAGGTAATGAAGCTTCCAGAGCGGAAGATCAAATCACTTTCACACACCCTGAGCCTGGATCTGTCAGACTAACAAACACCATAAGCTCTGCAGTGAACTGGGGAAGCATATGTCCGCTGGAATATTTGTAGCAGAAGAAAAAGAGGGGCAGAGAGAGAGAGAGAGAGAGAGAGAGAGACGGCCGAGTTCCCCCAGTATTCTCAGCAGGCAGGAACATCTCGGGGTCAGCGGCACATATCTGCACGGATTATCACGCTGTCACACTCCGCCTCACGCCAGCGGATAACAAGCCAGCCTGCTGCTGAAAGGAGGAGGGCACGAGGAGAGAGAAAGAGAGAGAGTGACGACACACATGTCCACAAACTCACACACATAACATATTAGCATGACACACGGTCAAGAGTTCTACATAAAGAACATGAACTTTCATGTGGCGCACCTGTGTAAATAACGTGATTTAAGAGGATGTTGGTCTTTATGGTGCAAAAAAAAGTTCTTAATTAGTTTTTTAATTAGTCCATTAAAAATATCTAATAACCATTAAACAAGATTGATTTATGAGATGGTAGGATTTGTTGTTGACTTGTTTATACCTAAAAGTAAAAATCTAGTGCAGTAAGAAACTAGTCATAATATCTTATGCAATGTTGCATACATTTATAAGGATTTTGATCAATTTTACCTGGCAAATTAATTACAAATATGTAATAGCATGCTTTGCTGTTTACAGAACATGCATAAAAGAAATTTTCTGCATTTTTCATGCAGAAAAAATTCAAATTAATAAAAATGAGTTGAAAAATAGTTTGAAAAAAAAAAAAAATCTGGAGAAAAACTATGTCATGCATCCCTACTAATTGGCACATTTGCAAACACTTTAGTGACCTCATGTGAATGTGAGCCCCTTTTCTATTTGCTGATTAATCTCATTCATTTGTTAGTGGAAAAACTACGTTAAATAATGGGACTATAACCTTGTGGTTTTGTGTGTCCGAACACTGAAAGGACCTTCTGAAAAACATTATGAACAACATAAAAATGCATTAAATTTATGTGTTTGGCAGGCATTTATATCCAAAGCAAATTTCAGTAGATGCATTCTCTGGGAATCGAACCCATTATGTTGCGTTGAGACCTTGAGAGCAAAAAAAATGAATAACCCATCGGAGAAAAGCTTTTTTCGTTTTGTCATGCATTCAAATTGGCATCACAGATCTTTAATATAAAAGCAAACAACCCCAAACCCTTCAATATATGCATGTTTGCTTTGTCCACTTGGCTTGTTTGTCCACTTTTCCCCGCGAACAGACATGCATGCTCGTAAGATACATAAAGATTGAGAGCTTCTCCTCCTCGCTGTGGAAATGTTGCTTGGCATTTGCAGTAAACACAACAGATGGTGTGACTATGCAGGCCAGTAATTTTCAAATCAATAGTGCAGCTCACAGGACCAACTGTGTGTTCTGCCGGAGGAACTCCATGACAGGCCCAGAGGAGATTCGCTCAAGGTGCGGCAAACACACACAAAGGCGGCGTTTTCGCTTTTCTCTCCCTTTTAGAAAACACACAAAATGTGTGGTGCAAAAAAAGCCTTCAAACACGGTCCATCTCCAACCGTGTCTTCCGTGGAACTCATCTCAGGCCTGACACTTATGCCCCATAGCTCTTCGGAGAGCAAATAAAGGCAGCCCTCATGCGATCAAACGAAAATCTCCATATGATGGATCCGAAAGGTACGCATTTATGACCCATCCGTCACTCCGCTCCCGGTGCTTGGTAAATAGCCCGCTGTACTTATTAAGGCTCTTGCTGCGTTTCAGCTGATTGGCAGTCAGTGGGAGCAATCATAGAAAGATACAGATGCCCATTAGGACGTACACATGTTGTCATGGCACTTCTGAGAACGACAGAGGGCTGTAAACGCTAATAAGACCATCAGTTAATGCTGCTGGCTCCGGATGTGGCCTTGGGGTTCTATTCGCTGATGCATCTCCGAGGGATTTGTTCGTGGAAAAATGCATTTTTTTTTTTACATTAAACAATTGGCGGAATCGGACTAAAATGTGAAGGCAGGCAGCCTTGTGCTTTTTAGAACCGAAAAGACGTCGTATTTGTATTATATTAAAAGCAAGCAGGAGAGAGAATATATTGGGAACTTGAAAAGAGATAGCAAATAAACAAACAATCAGAAGAGGTGAGAAGAAGGACGAAGAGAAAACAAATGATCATCAGATTTCTCTGAGAACTGAGATCTGACCCTTGGCAAGACGCAAACAGCCCACAGCCGCATTGGAGAGTCACACGCTGTAGCCTACGTCACGAGACAGCTTCTTTAGATCACTATTTATGGTTCATTAAGTATTTTCCGAGCTGTGTTGCTGCGTACTTGTTATGTTGTGGAGGAACGAACAGCATCGCCTGACCTCTGTCTTAATGATGCTTCATTCTGCTTGTGCAAATAGCCATTCCTCATAGGCTGACGTTGTTATTTAAAGTGGAATATTAAATCGGCGTTCACGCCACCGTGGCTTTCCGTAATTGTCTCTCTCTTTCCTTATCTGTATGTATTAAATTTGGGTGGTTTTACATGTACAAACAAGGATTGTGTCAATCATAGAGGGTCTTTTTACTTTCCTTTTCATGACTAAATCATCCGTCACGGTTCGTTTCAGCCTAGACATTCTAGCATTAATGAAATGAATTTGCTTTGTTGTTTGGTTTCATTTTCAATAAGTGGGTTTTTGTTTGATCTGATCTGATTCAGAGATGGTGTTGTACGGATAAAGCAGGGTTAGATATGCAGCAGAGTGTGTGGGCTGTTTACAGCCTGACTTTCAGTGTACATTGTGTCATGTGATGTGTCCATAAATGTTACATGTCAAAATAGTCTTCATTTAAATAATTCCTGCCTAAATCATACGGCAAAAAAGGGGGCGAGGCCTGGTTGAGTTGCGTTAGTGTGTTGAAACTCATGGTACGGGGCGTGATGTTTTCGAAACACGTTCAAAGCAGTTGACCAATCACAACACACCGGTTCAGCCGACCAATCAGAGCTAATTGAGCTTTTCGGAAGGAGGGGCTTCACAATGACACAAGGGTGTGTTTCCCAGAGGCATCGTTAGCCAACTATGGTCGCAATTTCCATTGAACTCTGATGGTAACGAAGGAACTTGCGACTATTGGCTTTGGGAAATGATTTTGGGCTGTCCCAGATACAAGATGACCAATCGTGGCGATTTCTGTGGTCGTGGCTCCTAACCGGTGGTTCTATGTCGTACAGTGAGAGAGGTTCAAAGATGGCGGTTGTCACGGTCCTGCGACCAAAGATAGCATGCCATACTTTTCTGACAGTTTTCTGACAATTTAGCATGAACATCTCACAGTGTGTTTGATGGTACGACCTACGTCCACTGACTAGCCAATAAAAATGCAACATGAAATGGTATATTGATCAAAGTGACATGCCGCTAAAACTTAAAACGACTTACCTCAAACTCCATTTGCAAGATTGCCAAATGCCAAGTTGGCCTCTTTTCCCTAGCACTGACCGTGTCCATAATATTCTCCTCTAAAGTGAAGAAAATTCATCTGGCTCTATTTGTTTACCACTAGCAAATGCAGATGACGTCTTCTATAGAGCTGGTAAGTCCCGCCCCCTCCGCTAACCCCACTGGACCTCTAGGTTGAAAAATCGTCAATACAAGTGAATGGGAGAAAATAATTATTTTCTGGTCCCGTTTCAATTGTGCCATGAATGTGAACATATGTTGTCTGTGAATTTTTTATATAATCTTTCGTGTGAAGAATGCTACAATTTAGCGGGTAGAAGTTTGATACGGTTAGACTTTGTGTGAGAGCACTTTGTGGACTACAACTCTTCGCTGCTTTCGACGCGTTTGAAACGTCAACACCACTAGCACACGGACACTAGCTCACGGATCCCGCTAAACATGGCTGTGTCTTTGGTGCACTTCACCGCCTTCTTTCAGGGAGAGGACAAAATCGTTGAGGTTGGCGAAAACCACGGGTAAGTCAACTTTATGGGGTGACGTCACATAGGCGACATGTAGTCTTTCTCGTTATGTCTTTTCCACAACTGCTAGCCGAAGAATCATACCATATACTGTCAAACTCGTAACATGAAAGATTATATAAAAAATTCACAGACAACATATGTTCACATTCATGGCACAATTCAAACGGGACCAGAAAATAATTATTTTCTCCCATTCACTTGCATTGACGATTTTTCAACCTAGAGGTCCAGCGGGGTTTTACGGAAGGGGCGGGACTTACCAGCTCTATACTAACTTGCGTCGTAGCCTAAGATTCAATAGGTGTCATCATCGTACAGTCTACATACATGTCGCACCCAAGTTTATTAGATTAGTCCTGTGTGAATGTGATTTGTAATGATTTTATAGGATTGCCGAAATCATTGCCATAGCAGGCGTTACAGACAGAAGAGAGGTGCTGCAACAATGTAAAATATGTGGCAAAAGAATGTGATTTTTGAGCATTCAAGCATGAAAACTAGTAGACCCCAAAAAAGACTTTGACTTTGTAAAAGGGCATAAAATGCCTCTTTAATGTGTTTATTTAAATTCACAATTGTTGCTCTTATTCTAACCCTGTTCTTGCACTGACATCCCCAAACAGTTGTATATTCTCCACCATCTGGTAATGGATGATCTCAGTGCGTAGGTGGTGTAATTCAAAGATAGCCTTAACTTTAGTTGTTGTTCTGTGCTCAAAACCCCTCTAAAACCAGCAGACTAGCTCTGGTGCTTATAGCTACGACTGTTTTAAGCTGTTTCTTTTTCAGCAGGGACACGCATGCAGCCACAGCTAATAAATACGTGGGCTAGCATGCAGGCTAATGTGTGTAATGCTTTAAACGATTCCGCTGTTAATATGCAATACAAAGCGCACTGAGAGTCGTCATTGACAGACAGAAAAAAGGTTTTAGTTCTTTAGAACAATCTGAACTCGAAGCATTCAGCGCTTTTAAGCCATCACTCAAGGCTACGTCAGTTAGCATGACCGTAATCATATCTTTATGTTCATGATAAATATTACTGTCATCTCCACGACAACAATCTCTCACGTCGCCGTTTTAATGAGAGACAATTAATATTTATTCCTTTTCTGTCGGCAACTAAAGCGTTTCATATTCCACACATTTTCTGCGGAATAAATCAAGTCTCCCTCATATTCAGAGCTATAAAGGGGCTCTTGCTGGAAAAGCCACGCTGCGCTTCAGGCAACTTAATTGTGCCGTGGTGAAAAAATGAGGCAATTCATCCATTAGTTTATAAAGGCCTTTCCCTGGAGACACCAGAGAGTGATTTAAGGTCAATGACACTGATTCTCTATATGTGTTTTTCTTTTTTCTACCCTTTCCTCACACTCCCTCTCTTTGTTTGAAGAGTAACACCGACAACATGCTTTGCTAACATAAAAAGAAGCCCCGTTGTAATCCTCTATCCAATATGTCATTGATTTTTCAGGTAAATTGGATGGGTTTTGAATATTGGATTATGTATTTAGTGGCCAATATTTCATTGCAAGATTATTGAAAATGTAAAAATGAATGTTTGTAATATGTGCACGGCCTGTTTGAGATCTTGTCAGGTGATCCAGATCGTGTCCAGCCTAGTTTGCATCATTGTCACTCAATAGCACTAAAAAATGAATAGATATTCATGAGTCCATATTTTTATTTCACAAAATGTATTTGGATTTCCAAATTGATGTGTCTTATCACTCTATGGTCTCTCTCTAGTCACATACTGTATATGAATAATTTACATTTCATATATTATTATTATATATCTAAATTATAAATACATTATATATATATATTAAACAAATAGTGTTGAGAAATATCTAAAATAAAATTTAAACTCATGTTTATGCATCATTTATATATATAAATATATATACATAAAAACAAAATTATATTTAATTTTAAATATGTATATACTATATATATATATACATACAAACATATGAAGACTTCAGATGCAAAAGCCTCTAAGTCGGTCTAAAGTTTTTGTTTAATATTAACATTTTTATCAGGCTCCTATGTATAGGTTTCTACCCAAGTACTGGCATTTCTGAACGGGCCGAGGCTGGGATTTAGTGAGTTTGAAGTGAAAGTATTTGATGAACGTATACTATGTGCGGAGAGCATTCACTCAATTTTATTATCTCATTTTTGACAGAGGTGGCTTTTAGAGGCTTTTGCATCAGAGGTCTAATTTAATATATTTATATATCAAGAAATATCTAAAATCAATAATATATGAATACATTTTAGTTTATTTATTTATAGTGTTGTGATTGGTGGAGTATTGTTTGGCCCAAAAAATAATATTGCAAATATGTTTCACATCAGATATCTTTGAAATCCACAAATTAATATGAAAGCATCTCAGAGTGCACTGGTCATCTTGTATATATAAATCAGCAAGTGAAGACATTTTAAAAAAAGGAAATCTCATTAGCTTGACCATCCTGTTGACTAACTAAAACCTGGTGCCTTAGGAAAGAAATAAACAAGTCTTTAACGTGGTTAGACGACGAGGCTAAAGTGTGCGGAGTGTGTTACAACAGACAGACAGTGGGAGGAAAACAGAATTCATGACAGGCCTGTGCAGCTGATTCAACCCACACACAGGAGCCAGATACACCACACGCACACGCTCACACAGGAACCAACCAACCTGCACCCTCTCACCCGCTCCTTCTCCTTTCCCAGAGTTCTCTGCCTCCTGGCCCATCTCTCATGTTGATTGGTGGCCCTGTGTTGCACGTTGATCCATTGTGATGTCATATGTCTGTGCTGCTCCTGGTTCCTATGGCGATGCGCAGCAGAGGGAAAGCTACAAAACCAATTGGGTAAATATCACGAAAACATGTCCAGGACACATTTCACACAACATAAATCCTGATTTTTATTTATTTATTAAAAAGTCACTTAATTGTGCTTAATTTACCTAAAAATTGGTTTTATTTTTTTAAAAATATATATACATTTAATTTAGTACATGAAATACATCATATATTTTTTGCTAAATATAATTTATTTCTTTTAGGATGAAATAAAAATAAAATTAATAGTCAAATTCCATCAAATTGAATTTAATAATCTTTACACATTTTAGTTGAATAATTTAACAATCCTTAATCAATTATTCAATTAAAATGTGTAAAGATTATTCAATTCAATTTGATGGAATTTTACCGTTAATTGAAATGTGTAAATCGTAAAAATAAATTGGTAAGTTGAGCCCATGCACCACACAAGAATTTGTTCTTACACCACTGGAATCAGATAACTTTTATAAAGTTTTTTTTAAAACTTGGGGGGTGGTAGGGGTGGGGTGGTGTGTTAATTTGAATTAAAACTGATTTTGGCTAAGGAGACATTTTAAGATGCCAGCTGTGTTTTGGCCCAAAGACAAACACATCTTATCTCAGTTTCCTTGGTAAAGCGAGCGAGGGGTTTCATAATTCTTGCCCTGTAGTTGGAAGATCTCGGCTTCTCATCCAAACTCAAGGCCCTCAGCATTGGCGCACGGGACGCCCACGCAGGCCCACGGCATTATGAGCCAATTATGCAGTATTACCATTAAATTTGATAATCGAGCAATTTTAGTTAGCCAATTGATGGAGATACACATTTACGCATGCATCACAATAGCAAGAAACAGTTTATCATATGCATGAATATTGATTAATGATTTGAATACACAGCAGACTGAAAAAAATGTGTGTTCTGGGATTTGACGTCATTCCTGCACCACCCTATTTCATTTTTTTATTGCATTAACAAGAACATTAACATAATGTACACTTAAAGAGATCATTCAACTATTACCTCAATATAAGTTACATTTTAAATATTTATTATTTGTCCATTTTTGTTTGTGTATATGGTATTTGCCATGCATAATTATTAAATGAATCACCTAATGTTGCTCCAAACTCTTGCTCTTCTACAATAAACCACCCTATTTCATCCCAGATACAAACGCTTGTGGATGACATCATTGGTTGTGGGCGGAGCCTCTGAGAAGTGTGGTACGACACTGGCCTTCAGGACACGAAGCCGACTTTGTTCTCACGACTCACCTGGAGGAGCGTTTCACCCAGCCACTCACTCGCTCTCCGTCTCCTTGCTTTAGAGTGGAAATGACTTGGAAATCTTTTTCCATTCCTTTCATTTTCATAACATGTGCAGTGTTCTGATTCTTCATTTATTTCTGCGTGGGTGAAAAATGGGGCTGTAAAGTTGTGGTGGCAGTGCTGCAGTCCTGTGCTGCTCCCCTGAGCGATTCCACTGCCTCTCAAACACAGAAGCAGCATTTCATGAAGAGAAGGTGAGTTTACTGTTGCAAGAGGGAGAGGGAGAGGGAGAGGGAGAGGGAGAGGGAGGGAGAGGGACAGAACACCTCTTCTATCCCAATGGTTGTGAGATAACAGTTGAGCCATGAGAGAGTGTGTGTGTGAAAGCAACCTCCATTCCCAAAGCCCCAAACATCTAAATAGCCAGAAAAATTCAGTGAAAAATTACTTCTTTAGCGGTTCTGTAGGGAAGCTGTTTAGAGACTGAATGCGTACAAATAAAGACACTGTTCGCTTCATTATTATTAGTGAATTTAATCAAAGGAATTAATCAAATCGCTTGAAATTAATCAAAGGAATAGTTTGAGAGAAGAAAATCCAGTCATCTTTTACTCCTGTTGTTCCAAGCCTGTATGACTTTCTTTGTTCTGTGGAAAATAGATATCAAGAAGAAGCTAAGCTACTTTTTTCTTTATTGTGGACAGATGTTTGTTGAAAAAAAGCAATAACAGGGATTTTTCAAATTAGGGTCCGGGGACCCTCAGAAGGGTCTGCAGAAAATTTGAGCATTTTCTGAAAAAATTCTTGAAAATTGGAGAGTTTTCAGAGTTACCATGTAACTACTATCAATATTGCTATTATTTTATTATGCTTTCTTAAAAATTATGAAATTTATTATAATTATTTACATTCATAATTAGATTAAGTTTTTGAATTTGAATATTCTTATTGTTTTTTTTTTTAAACCCATGTTTGGGTCAAATGTGGACAAACCCAACTGTTGGTTTAAATTATGCTGGTTTGTGCATATTTGACCCAAACATGGCTTGAAACAATCCAGCATTAGAGAATATTTCAATGATTTGCTGTGCTTTTTGTACCGTTTTGGAAACAGCTTGATTTCTTTATAATATAACGCTTAATATTTTTCTCACAGAGTATACAGTAAATGGGTCTTTATACGTACATGAAATTATATATGTTCCATTATATTTTATTTCTCTCAAAGGAGTCATCATATTTTGGATCATATGAACATAAAGTTGGGTGGATTCTAATTGGCTGTCAATGTTTTTGTTGTTCATCAGCTAGAAAAAAAAAAAAAACCTTCTGAAATTTATTCCAATGATATTTTTCATCTGTATCGTGTGCGTTTACACGCATGTTCTTAAACCAACAATGCATGTAAATGCGTTAAACCGTTTTCCTTTATTGGTGTAAGTTGTTCCAAACCTGTATGGATTTCTTTCTTCTGCTGAACACAAAAGACGATATTTTGAAGAATGTCTGTAACCAAACAGTTGATAGACCCATTGACTTCCATAGTATTTTTTTTTTCTGTACTATGAAAGTCAATGGGGTCCATCAACTGTTTGGTTACCCACATTCTTCAAAATATCGTCTTTTGTGTTCAGCAGAAGAAAGAAATCCATACAGGTTTGGAACAAGATGAAGGTCTGAATATTCAGGGCCAGTTAACCCCCACTGCCACATGCAGGCTGAGAAATGGCTTCATTTAAGCTGATGATTGAGTCTTTTTTTGATTGCGAATGCTAAAAACAACATGCTCCTTATTTTGTGTTGCACTACATTTTCTTTTTTTCTTTTTTTTACTGTGTAGTAGCTGATTAAAGCGAGCAGAGAAGTGCTGCTATTATGAGCACTTATTGACTTGCTTTTTTCAGGTCATATTCACAGAGAAAGTGATTTTGCCTTCTGGTGAATCAATGGGCATCAAATGAGATGGACAACACCCATTTCCTGTTCCTTCCCACCTCATGCATATAAATCTCACAGATGTTGTCGCACCCTTGAGATGATGCTCTCAAAGGCGGCTCATCGATTTGTTGAGGTTGTAGTGTTGCGACGTGTTCTGGAGCTCATCGCTCGATTAATGAATGAATGAATGACTGAACCTTATTTTGCAACATTTACAAACAAGTATTTTAGCATAGAAAAAATGAAAATATTATAACAGTGCCTCTAAAATATATTTTCCTTTTTTCTTTCAACCAAGGCTGTGCAGGCCTTTTTCCACCATGATGATAATAAAAATACTACTACTAATAATAATTGTGACTTACTTTATATCCCATATTGTGACTATATTTTCACAGTATGACATTATACATAACAATGTTTTTTTTATTTATTTTATACCTTTATGTCACAAGCAATGTTACTTTACTGAGATACTCTTATAGTCAATATTTTTAATTATTTTATCATTTTTTTACTAGTTATTGTTTATATATATATATCCATTTAGTTCTAATTCGTTTTAATTTCAGTTTTAGTTATTTTAGTACAAGTTAAACTAAATGAAAATGAGAAATGTGGCCTTGGCAGCTGTCTAAAATATAGATTTTTAAATTTTATTACTTGCAATGATGAGTCACAACTAGCTTAATTAGCTTTTTTTGACTCTGCAGTGGAAACACACTTTCCATAGATTAAAGATGGAAATGCTACACAGAATTTCAGCACGAGGAAGTTAAATACATTGCGAATGCCATTTCATAGTGTCTCTAAATGGTTAAACTTAGCATTAAGGGACAATGTTTATGTTGAGGGCACAGCATCATGTTTTATATTTCAGATACATTTGGTTTAATGTTCAGTGAGTTTCCATTCACGTTGTTGAACTTCTCTCATGTCTCTCATCTGCATCTACACATTACAGTAAGTTGCGCTTGGTGCTTTTTAAAAGTTGACAGACAAACTATTAGGCTGGTAATAAAACAGCCTTTCTGCTCTCCTTAATGTCTCACAGTGTGGCGCATGCAGACTTAGTCTCATTGAATCTAAAATTTAAAAGAGCATAGCCCTCTTAAAAGGTTAACAACTTCAAAACAACATTTGAATGAAGCTGTCCCGACCGGATCTGCTGTTGTTTCCAGACCGCTTTAGACTGAATCGGAGAGAGAAGCCTTCTTCTTCACGTTGATGTGTGGCATCATTTAAATCTGTATAGCAGCAGGGCTCGGGTTCACTGGGAGGTCTTCCAATCCATTTTATGCTTTAGCAGCCTATATTTGCTTAATACAGAAAACTTTTGAGCGATACGTTTTCCAGCTTATTTTGGGGGCAGCGGCAACAAAGCTATCCGTCATGTGCTTTTAAAAGTCAGCGTGCGAGAAATTGCAGCGCGGCTCGGGAACGGAAAGGCCAACCCATAACTAGCCTGTAAAGCTCAGGGCCAGCAAACCTGCTTTCGGTGCTGAGCATTTCAAGATGGTCAGATAAACAAGAGCAGACACCACAGTTTTACCGTGACATTTCCAACAGCCAAATCGTAAACCAGGAAGCTCTTCTGTTAAAGGCCACTCAGTTAAACTAAGCATTTGTTTATTCGGCAGGCAGTATATTCAACCCCCTAAAGCTACAGGGAGAACAAGCCTCTGTTTAATCACATTCTCACTCCTGAGGCCCGAGTGGCCGCTGCCATTATCTTGCTGGAGCTACTGCGGGATAATTGTGTGAGACTGCAGCAGGGGTTTGCAAAGACTTGTCAGGATGAATTTGATTGTAGCTTAATTTGCATCACATAATATATGGTGTGTATATTTTATAAGCACATATGCATGCACATCTTCATTCATTTTTAGATAAATGATCATCAAAAACCAGCCAGTAAAAAAAAAAAAAAAATTATTATTTTTTTTTTATTATTATTTTATTTTATTTTATTTATTTATTTATTTATTTTTATTATTATTGTTATAAAGGACTGGATGACCACAACTAATAATATCTTGTTCGTGTTACAGATGGCATAATTGGGGCAGACTAAAGCAGGGGTTTGCAACGCCTTGTCAGAATGAATTTGATTTTTGGGCCTCATTACTATGGTGAGTATTTTTTATAAGCACATATGCATGCACCTCTTCATTCATTTGTAGATAAATGAGCATCAAAAATAAACTAGCCATGTCATTGTTTTTCATTTATTTGATAATTTAATAAATAAATTCTATTGTTTTAAAATCAACATATTATTTATTAAATATTTTATATATATAAAAATTACTTTTTGCATTTAATGGAAAGCATAGTTGAGAATGATAGGAAAGTACAAATTGTTATCCACTTCTTAATTTGTACAATTAGCCTAACAAGTACAAAATGATTAGATTAGCATTAAAAGAATGAATGTGATGACAGCACTAAGCATACTACAAGAATGTCGTAAAAGTGAGAACTCAGGTGGAACTGTCAGCCAGTTGCGTCTCACATTTTTCAACCCCTTTGGGTTTCAAGCTTAATTAATCAAAGAACAACATTGCATATGAGCACAGCAATTAATCTTTTTTTAATCACCCTGAATAAAGAACCATCCTGTTATATACAGAAGACTCTTTGAGTTTAGCGGAGGAATGGACTTCAGTTCAAACGTGGACGGCATTTGATTAATTAAGACATTGAGAGTTGCTTAATTGTCCATTTATTAGTTTATTTCATCTGTCATGAAAAACACAGACTCCTCTCAATCATTTCTGGTGCAGGTCATTCGATGAAGGCCGCAGACTCAATCTGGCCCAATGCATCCGCTCAAATGTATAAAACCCTCAGTTGATCATCAGGTGATTCATTTGAACATCCTGCTCATTTAACATACTGCTTTTTGCATACAATGTAGTGTGCACATATTTGGACACAGAGTGTTTATTTTCCTGTTGAATGAATGAAAATGATGAGCCGTGAGTTGAGAGAAAGGAAAATGCAGCGAGAGAGTGCTTTATTCCTATGTGTCTACTGGCAGTCGAGAGCCGCCCATAAATCACCGCAGGAACTGTCCTAGCATGATAGAGTCAAATTATTACAGCTAAACACACAAGTATGTGGAATGATTAAAGTGTCTCGGCTCTTCCAAGCCGAGATGGATGTTTGATTAATCACAGGCTTCTGTGGAGCCGGACAGAATTGTGAAACACACAGCGCTGACTTCTGGTTCCAGCAGTCTGTCGACTGAAGGATGAAGCACTGCAGTGTATAAACATCATCACAGTACATTCACTGCACACTGCCACTGAAGACTGTGTCATAAGTTTGTCTTTTCCAGTCCTGCAACTCACTGTTTGAAAAGGACAAGCCCTAGTGCCCATTATTTATAGAGTAAAAAACTAAATATTGAAAGGAAACAGATTCTTCCATTGCTTCTCAATGGAAGATGCTGCACTTCCCATTTCATTTTTTTTTCTCTGCACATTAATCAATAGAACATTTTTATTCTGTCTGTCCTCTTTTCCTTCGTGTAAAGACATGTGAGTCTCTTAAATTGCCTGTGGAGAATCTAACTGCACAGTGGTCCTCAGATGAATTTTGAGCAGTGTAAAGACAACAGTCCTTTTAATCACACATTGTGCCATCAAATCACATTGCTTGTGTTCATCCCTATTACGACTCAATATCTCATTTGTAGAGATATACAAAGTTCTGTCATGAAACTCTAGATGGCGCAGGCTGATAGGTCCTTAACTCAATCTGGTTGCAATCGTATTGTTCTCAATAGGGCACAGCTGATTGGTTCCTGCTGTATCAGTAGCCAATGAGCTCGCTGCTCAACCTTCAAATACTTGCTCAGCATTTACTGTAGCAGTTGCAGTGCGCATTCAGAAACCCTTCACCTTCCCCAGCTCCACCTGTATAGATCTGCTGTGGGTAATTCATGTACGCTATATTGTACAGGAACAGCATGTCTTACTTGCTCACATATTTTCTGAATAATTTTACAATTAAAATTTTTTACCCAGCCCTACTGCAAAATATTTTCTTTCCAGTACAAATATCTAAACATTCTTAAACCAAGGTACAGTTAGGCTACTTGAGAAACAAAAAAAAATGTCAAGAAAAAATATCTGCTATTTGGGTCAGAAAAATAAACTTGATTTAAAGGGAAACAAAGATTATTTTTCTTACTCTGTTGGCAGATTTTCCCTCCTGTTTTAAAGCTACACTGTGTAGGATTTTCTCCCATCTAGTGGTGAAATTGTTTATGACTACCAACTGAATATTACTTTCTAGCCCCTCCCATTCCGAGGGCGTTTTAACTCCTACGGTGGCCGTATTAGTTCAAATCTGCCGGCAGTCGCGAGTAATCTCCCCCTCGCATTCGTCACGGTGCCACTGAGTGCCAAAACGCGAAAGGCGAAGCTTGAATTTCCAGGTATGTCCCTCTTTGGCTAATGTACTTTCAACATGGCTGCCGCCATTCGAGCGACTTGCTCGTATGTATTCTAAACGGCAGATTCTACGCTTACTAGAATACTTGATTAGTTGGTAGAAGTAATTCCACATTAATGAGCACATATCATTTTGAAAGAACAAAGTGTTTTTTGCTAAGAATCAACTTAAAATATTACACAGTGTAGCTTTAAGCAAAAACTCACTTAATTTTGATACATTTAATATAGAAAACAAGACTTAATATCTTGTCATTTGGCTTCTGAAGTAAACATCTTGATTTAAGAATGTTTAGATATTTGTACTGGAAAACAAGATATTATTATTTATTTTTTTGTAGTGTACTACGTAAAAACATCAGATATATAGTTGAGAACTCCAGTAGGGAGCTATAAAGGAACAACTTTAAAGCAATAAAATCATCCTCTGGGGAGAAGATTATGAACAGGATTATGATGAAAACATTTTGAAGACAATGATCTGAATAGTTTTAGCTGAATGATTTAGCTTTATCATTGTGTCTTTGAGCAAAACATTTAACCCCTGGACGCACCAGCAGCAGTACCCATGCAATTTGAGAACTGTTAGTCACTTTAGATAAAATATGCCTGTTGAATGAGAGTCATAGTGATATAAGAGGCACATTGGCCATATGCAGATCACTCTAAACGTTTAAACCACATGTCTTTGCCACTTAGATTAAAGAGGAATTGTTGATTTAAAATGCGGTCTGAATTGGTTACCTTGTGGTGAAATTATATTGCTGTCACAACAGAACAATTCTTGAAGGAAAGTAAGTCTGGGGAAACCATGCAGCGATGTCAAATTACCTCCGACTCTGTCAGCAGCCATTACACCACCAAAAGAAAGGAACACTCCACAACGATAAAGCTGACATGTAAATGCATGATAAGTTGTTGAGCAGTATAGTTGTTTCTTTTGTGCCAGGAAATGGAAAAAGATTTCACTTCGTACAACCTAGAACCTTCTAAAGTAATTTTTATATCCTTATCAACTCTTATTTTACTCTTATCAACAGTTTATCTGATTAGAAGCAGATGTTAAAGGGATAGTTCACCCAAAAATGAAAATTCTGTCATCAATTTCTCACCCTCATGTTTTTCCAAACCCATAAGAGTTTCATTCATCAACAGAACACAAATGAAGATATTTTTAATGAAATCTTAGAGAATCTGTCGAGCCATTGGGTGAATTGATTTCACCAAGTAGAACATGTTCCTTTGTCCACATCTTTGTCGATCCTGGAGCAACATTCCAATCAACCAATCAGATTTGAGGGACAAGTTTACAGTTTATGTCAGGTTTAGGCTTACAACCAGGTTTAGGTGATTCTACATCTGTGTTATTCACCTATCAATTTCCTCTGATTTTAAGGATATGGTTAGGACAACATTTTCCAACAGGAATTTTGTTCATACAAAAATAAAATATGTTGATGCATGTCTTACTTGGCAAAATAACAGTGAACCCCCTCTATTCACCCAAAACTCTGACGTTCAAAAAGGGATCATAAAAGGAATTCATGTGAATCAAGCTGTTTAATCCAAGTCTTCTAAAAAGACAAGATTGCTTTATATGATGAACAGATTTAATTTGTGCGAAATCTCACAGATTTCGTTAAAAAATCTTCATTTGTTTTGAAGATGAATGGAAGTTTTATAGATTTGGAATGACATGAGGGTGAGTAAATCATTACAGAGTTTTCGTTTTTGGGTAAACTAACCCTTTAACTGGTATTTAGATGTGCCTAAATATTAAAAACCGAGCAATTGACCTAATCGCTGATCATCCCTGCCAAGCTTGAGAAGGACAATATAATATTGCTAACTTAAGCTCAACTCAACACAGTTTTTTACCCAGATTTTCATTTTCTTATTTTGCACTTTGAAATCCCCCCCCCCCACTACCTCTATTTTATGTGTGTGTGTCTGTGTGCGCCTAACCCACGAAAACAATATTTGACCTTTGACTTTTAACACCATCCTGCCCTTGGCAGCAATGCCCCATAGGTGAAAGTGCAACTCCGCAGACCCAATATGCTGCACACAATGATTTTCCTGGATTTCCAGGGATCAATAAAGCACATTTCTTTATCTATCTATCATCTATTTTTCTCAGAACTGAAAGCCGTGAGACACTGAGAAGCCCAGAAGCCATGAACAGTGTCATTTGAGACAAAACATGCTTTATGCCTCTAAGCTTCTATATGCAAATACTGTGTAAATATTGTGATCTCAACAAGGGAAACACTCTGTCTTGCATTCTGATGGGAAATATTTATTTCGATCCATCTATCTATAAAAATGGTTGTGTGCCATAGGTTTGCCTTTTTAATGCAGGATTCATAGAAATTCAAAAAATTTCAGACATTTTTTTCTGTATGCATTTCCCATAAATGTCATCATATACACAACATATGGGATATTTACATTTGATTATATTAATTAGTAATGTTTGAAATGCCACCTTTACAATTTTGTATTTCATTTATATCTATGCATTTCTATAAAATGAATTCAAAAGTATTTTTCAGTTAATACTGTAGGCCCTATAACAAAATTAAAAGCTGTTTTTTTATTTTTCAAAATAGTTTAGAGAAATATTTATAATCCGCTGTATTCTTAATATCAAAGAATAAAAAAGCACAATTAGTCCAAATTAGTGTAATTTGTTTTTGTTGCAAAAAGTTGTGTTACTGTGTTCTGTGCAACTCCAATCCTGTGCATCATGTGATCAATTTAAATTTCAATTGATGAATTGAAAGGAGTCCATTTTTAAATTATGATAAAAATGGTGGAACCTGGTGGACAGAAATGAGTGTTGTGAGGGCTCTGTGTAGAGGTGATGAGAGCTTTTGTAGCCCTGGTTCATCTTTGATTGCTGAGTTTAGTGAGGTCTTGACGGGTCACTGGCCTCATCTATCGTCCTCGTTGTTTGGATCCACTCGCTGGGCTTTCTGTCTCTCCGCTGAGCTTCACTCCTACGTGCTTTGGATACATCTAATTTCCTGTCAGTGACATGTCAGCTTCACATGTGATGTGCTGCTACTACTTTTCCCATCTGTTTCCATTCATCTAAATGGCAATTGCTTGACTGGCACATTCAGCCCTGGAAGAACGGTATGTGAAGTAAGTCCCCTTTTTTTTGATCAAGCTACTTGATTGAAATGTGTTCTTTCAGAATGAAAATATTGAGTTAAGCCAAAGAGTAACCTTTCAAAGTCAATTTAACATGAAGCAATCACATTTGAACGAGAAGCCTGTACAATGGTGTTCAAAATTAATTGTGAACAGCATCATTTCACACTTAAGAGCCTTCTAAACCTAACCATGCCTGGTAAAACATCTGCTATACTTTAATCTAATGAAATCTTTTGTATTTATAGTTTTTTTTTTTTTTTTGCAGGCGCGTCGTTGTTGAATGGTGTTACGGTATCTTCCAGCAGGGGCTAGATCCAGCTAAATCTGCTCTAAACCATTGGATTACCACAACTAATCGATCTGTTTGTTAACCTTTTGACTTTACTAGAAGCTCATCAACACTTATCTCTCAAAAGTCAGAGAGCGAGTTAACATTGGCAACTTGTTCATCTCATTGCAAGACTCATCAGCTGTGAAATTCACACAGGCTGTTCTACTCACTGGGCTTTTCACCACAGGCAAATGGCTTATAAAGACAATAAAAGGCAACATGGAGGGTAAGGTAATGGTTGAGAACAATAACACCAGGAAGCACCGGCACGGGTTTAGTGGCTGGTGCTGGTCTCAGCGTGTCTGCCATGAAGGTGATGGACCGCAAGAGACACATGACAGCTTGCTGTTCTCCGTTTTATCCCATTTTCATAATCATAAGGCATCCTAGAGCTACAGCTGTGCCAATATTGTGTGGGCCACATTAGGAGAAAACATGATTATATTACAGAGGAAATGTCCAGGTCTGGGCTCTGCATGGAACTAAATGAGCGTCTAAAAGGGAGACTTGAGAATCATGGAAATTGGATCAAATTTAGAAAAATGGACCCAATTCTTTTTCCCTCCACTATACTAACATTCCCTTAAGCTTCATGGGGGAAAAAAAACGAGTAAAAAAACAGTAGGCGAAAGACCTACTACTTCCGCCGAGATGCGCATAAGATGGACACTTTACTATCCTCTAAGGCCACAGGAGGGGATTTATGAATGGAAGCGACGCAACTATCGCTGGTTGGTCACATGACAGTGCTTCATGGCTTCATACTACCTATATTCGGTAGAGAAAGAAACGGTCGCAAAGTTAATTCAAATGTATAACTACTTAGTACGTGATTTAAGATGCACAGATGAGACAATATTTGCAACAGTGCACCACTTTTAAAGTTTTAAATTGAATCAGATGCCTCCCCCTCACATCACTTGCAACCGACTTGCAAGATAGCAGTATTCGTATTCGTCGTCTTCAAAAAATTAAATGTCTTCAAATAAAACTAGTAAGAAAATATGTGTCCGTTCCTTAAAAACAGCACTCAGTGTTGACTTGCTGTCTCCACACAGATGAATTTAAAACTGAAAACTGTGTGTATGTCCTTCAGACCAACACAATAGTCTCATTTGCAACACTGGCATATTAATATTTGATCATAAATGACCTTGTGATCACGACTGACTGTTTATTACTCTTCAACGGATGTTAAATTCCCTTTGATAATCTTGTCACTGCTGAAATAATGGAATAGTTCAGAATTGTGTGGGATCTTTAATGCTGTTTATTTTCCTCTAAGCAACATTTCCATTTTCAGACATGCGGTTGTTTTTATTACAAAGCAACATCTTGGCTTAAACAGGAAGATATTTATGTAAGGGCAAGTTATCAGTATTCCACAGACACACTAAACGTTAAGATGAAAACATTCATATTTCTGGACTTTTGATTACTGATTATAATTTGGACCATCAGCAAGGTTGCTTATATGTTCTGTTTATGTAGATTTCAACATGCATATTTCCCAATTGCCCATGTTAGCCATGCTTTGCGTCTCCCACACAGCTTGAAATCTGGCGTGATTAAATTCAGCAAACAGCAAGGCTGCCAGGTCTTTCTGACTAAACTGACTCAACAGTCAATAATGAAATGTTTCTGAAAGTATTTGACCAAAACGTGTTGTGTTTTGTCACACAAATTTCCTTTGGCTATATGTTCACACTGCAAATCAAACATGCTCAATTCTGATTTTATGTTCAAATCAGGCTTTTTTGGTTAGATCCTTCATATGACACAGTATGTTCATATGATGCGTATGCACATCCATCCATCCATCCATCCATCCATCCATCCATCCATCCATCCATCCATCCGTTTGTGAATAAATTAGAATTTTAGTTTATGAATGAATAAAAATTAAAATATTTTTACATAAATTAATATATTAGATTTAATAAATTATTTATAAATAAATGTATAAGGTGGTCCATATATTAATAAGGTCTAACATCTTGGCATTTAGCAGCTGAGCAACTACATATCCTATTTGTTTCCATATGATAGGGTCCAGATTGAAAAAATAAAATAAAAAATTAAAGTATGATTTAGTCTGATTTTGCTGTTCACTTTTTTTTGTTGCCGTCATCTAAAAAAAAGTCACAAAAAAAAAATCTGATTTGGGCCACACTGAGCTGTGATGTGAATATATAGCCTATGAATTGTATCCTTTAAGTAAAAATGTATTAAATACATTTCTCTAACACACACTCTCAGGAGAACATTCAAAAGGTAAAGTCATTCAGGTTCTGGTGGAAAATACCCATACTAGGTAACAGTAGTCACTGCATGATGGTGTTCAATTCTATGCCTGGTGCAATGCACTCAAAAAACCATTTTCATCAGAATGCTTTATAAGAAACACACGATATGATCGAATACACAAACAGAGCCATGGGGATGAGTTTGGCCTTTCCAAAAGATGGCTGCAAGATTTTCAATAGAGTGCTAAATTGGAATTTTAGCGGGTTTTGCAGCCATCAAGACATTGATTTGGCACAGCTGGACCGAGATGGCAGCCCTGCGTCCTTGAAGCAGGTGAGACGCAAGAACACGTACGTAGAAAAATGAAGATCAATGCAAGGTTTTAATATTGCAGAAGCAGTGCTGCTTTGGTAATTAAAGAAAATGGCAGGAATCACAATGCCATTAATGTAGAATGGTCCGAGGTAGCAGTCATGTGGAGAACGGTCGAAAAGGTCTTTTAAATGAATCTATAAACCTGTCAGTCATTATTCTCTATAGGTTGGTCATATGATTGAAGTTTCATGCAGAATTTGCTTGTACAAAATGTGTAATTACATAGTGATTTGCTGGGATCTAACAATCGCTTTCTGAGCACCCTATGATATATTTAGGTCATTTTGAGGTGAATTCCACGTCTTGGTCAGCTTTCACTGCAATGTAAGGTAACTAAAAGGATGTACCAGACTGCTAACATATAGTTGATTTGTGTGTGTATTTCGACCATGAGGCTGTCAGTTCAGAGTACATTTTACAACACTGGGGTCAGATACAGTGATATCACTCCTGACTATCAATCCCATGATGATATCAGAAGAATGACATCATGCCTGACAAAACATGACAGTGGCACATCTGCTGACAAAGCTCTGTTATGCCTCAGTAGGATTACTGGGCACAGTGGAAAATAAAGTGTGACATGCTATACGCCATCTAAAATTATTTTAAACACAAATTTTGTCTCTATTATTATGTATCAAGTAGTGCTGCCAAAATGATTATTTTATATTTATCATATTTATATTTAGTATACACACACACACACACACACACACACACACACACACACACACACACACACACACACAATACATTTACAAACTTTTATGTTCAATGTGATTAATTGCGATTCATCAATTTGACAACTATAAAGCAAATTTATTTTAGTATTATTTATGTTATTATAATTTTTATTAATTAATTTTGTTTATTTTTGTCATTTTGTTTTGTGCTTTTTCATTTTTTTGTACATTGTTACTTTTATTTTAGTTTTAGTAATTCTTCAACTGCAATATTTTTATTTTATTTTATTCAAACTTTATTTCAATTAACAAACATGTCTTCAATAGTTTTAGTTAACGGTAATAACCTTTCATTAATTTTCTTTCTTTATTATTTTAACTGTAATATGCTGTTTTATGACTTAAATTGAATTGTGCGAATATATGGAATATTTGTACATTTAAAATTAATTTGTCACATTGCAAGGCTATTTAGGTAGTAAACTGAAGAAAAAAAAGGAACCAAAACTGGTGGGGAATTTTTTTTTTTTTTAAATATATAGAAAAAAGTATATAGGCATAGTTAAAGCAGCTAAAATACTACTCTCTGTTATACACTCATCTACATTTTTTCCTATTTGAATGTTGAGGTCATCTAATGTGTTGGGAATCATGTCACATTGCCTGATTCTGCTAAAAGGAATGTTGCTTGTTTTATGGCAGCTGGGACTTGGTGTCAAGAACTGCCAGGCTGTTGTTTGCCAAGAACCAAATGATAAACGTTGGAGATTTGTTGATCAGCTGACGGTTTTCTTATTTCCTCAGAATTCAGGAATTGCTCAAAGGGATCCTGGAATCTAATTCCAACATGGAAGCCTTAGAAGCAAAACTACACCCAACTGTTTTGGGAAATGTCATTTTTAATTAAATCCCAGGTTCTTTAAGATAAGCTGTTAGACTTTAATTTCACCTGGGGCATCAAGCAAGAAGCCAACATACCATTATGTAAGTCTGTCACAGTCAATGATATCTAACTGCCTGCTACAGTGGTTTTGACTGACTTGTTGAATGTTAAGTTTTATGTATAATCAGTTTAATTAAGCTATATGTAATTCACACTACATTTATGTTCTTATTATTATTTAATAAAAACAAAAGTGATAACTAAAACTAAATAATATATTATTGACAAAAATTAGTTTTACATGTTTACTGAAGGTGGATTATAAAACTCTCTCACATATAATGTATTTAATAAATTATGTATTGGTTTATAATGCATGACTTGTAATAATGCATTGCAGTATTCTCCACTGTAAAAAAAATTACATGATCAATAAGTTATATTCATCAAAATAAGTTAAACATTTTTAAAAGTTATACTTCAATTAATTTTTAAGTCAGTTTAATGTGTTTTAAGTTGAAATTACTTCGATATCCAAGTTGATTGTAGCCTACCTAAAAATGTATGGCAGCAACTTTTTTTTTTGAGTTATCCAATCTAGATTGTATAGATGAATATGATTAAATTATGAAACAATTTCTCATTTGTGTTTTATTTTATTCCTCAGAAGTATTATAGGAGGAATTCTATCTGTGGAAAAAGTTACTGGAATCTTCACAAAGTCACCTGAAATTTGAAAAAACAAGCACTGAGCAATTGAACATTATTACCTCCTTTATAATTTTTTTATGTATTGCTGGTTTACAATAAAATATTACAATAGCCTATTTACAGTTGGTAGCCTATGTGTGTGTGCTTAATATTACCTACATTATTTTATATATTACCGGCTAACAATAAATGGTCTTTGCGTTTACAATAGCTGTGTGTATGTGTCTCATATGTATTGTGTGTTTACAGTAGCTGTGTGTATGTGTGTGTTTTACTCACGTCTCAGTTTCCGCCTCCATTTTGTTACTGGTGTGTGTGTGTGTGTGTTTGTGTGTCTGAGCTAAAGCCAGTGAGGAGGAATAACACACACTCACTCTTCAGCGGGTTTATTTTTATACAGATCACCAGAAATGGACGGGTGAGCATCAAAACGCTCTTCGTTTATGTGTATATAAAATAATAATTTAAATGTGAATTAGAAGAGTGTATTCACACTTATTGAAATGCTAACGCTGCTAACATGCTAACGCTGTATTGAAACACCTAAACAATTGTACATTTATAATCTCACCGTATCGGTGGTTTTGCCTTATACAACATGTCAATAGAAAAAATCCGCAAGACCTCATATTAGTAAACATAACAAAAATGAGTCCAAAACAGAAAGCATGCGTTAGCAGGTTAGCTTCACTAGCTGTGTGTTTGCTCATGTTGTCCACACAAAATGAAACATGAGTTTAATTTAACAAGTATTTTTACTAGTTTGATTTGTAATTATTATGTTAATGTGCTAGAATGTGATTTAGTTTCCCAGTGGACCTCACTATGGGTTTATTTAGGTTGTAATTATGTTTCTTTTGTTAGCCTCGCGTTAGCTTTTGTACCTACAAATAAATATGTAACTTACATATTTAATTAAACTAATAAAATCAATCAACCTTTTAGTGGCTATCAAAGCTCTAGAGTTGAATTTAAAACGGAAAAACTTAAATTTTTTGATACTAAAGACTGTACTCTAGGTCTGTGTCAAAACCTAGTGACTAGTGAGTGGTTGGTACATAGACTGCATTCTGGACATTACGGTCCCAAAATCTAGAAAGCTGCCTACCTAGACTGCATTTTGGACATCATGGTGCCAAACCTATCTACCTATCATTTGCCTACATAGTTACCATGTTTTGAGTCTCATTACCAAGTGATCTGTTTATCTAGACAGCATTTTTTAGTATTTATGTCTCAAAATCTATTTTGCTAGATATCCAAGCAACCTTTTTGAACTCTATAGTCTTGAAGCCTTATTAAGCTGCCTACCTAGACAGCACTTTTGAGCATTATAGTTGCATTCCTGGCCTGTTGGAGGAAGAGCGGGATAAAGTAATGAAATGGTGAAATGTTCATCAGCTTAATTTGTTGTCATTGAATAATGGAGGGGATTTGAAAAGATTCAGATTAAAGGATTTCAAGCCCTCCCTCTCTTGCATGTCAATTCCTGGTGTTTAGTATCTGTCTGATCAAATCTCACTTTTGTTTTCAACAGCATTGGTGATGTCGCAGTTGGTGTAAAGGTAAACACTGTTTTCAGTTTCCTTTGTGCATTTATGTAGTCTGGGTGATGGATGAATAATTCAAGTAACCTCATGGGGGATTTTGCAGTGCAATAGCAACCTGACAAAGGAAACAGTACAACATTACTATGAATATGATCATAATGTTGTGGAATTTAGTTTTGTAATAGATGTCTGCCTGTTGCACTGGCGAGAAACCAAGTGGAAACCACAACAGAAATTTGACCCCATGGATACGAGAGCAGTGCTGGCATTCCTTTGCCACTGTTACATAGCAAAGTAGGGCATTATTTAAATAATAAAATATTTAATAATATGGCTGTCAATATTCACATGGTTCTTTGAACCTTATAGTAAAATGGTAATTTTAATGCTTTGTGCACAAAAATAGAACAGGAATATAATTACTATTAGCCTATTATGTTTTTAAAACAATGTTCAAATATTCATGTTAACTGTTTCATGTTGTATGGAATCCAGCCACCCATAATGTTATATTTTAGCAAAAAACATAGTAGTGATGATTATTTTTATTAAATGTTGGAATATTATTTATGCTATAGTATTAAATTACTCACTTTATAGCATTTTAAAGCAGCCTGATTAAACCCATGAGTTTACATTTTTAGGCGTTTCTAAAATATGATATGTGGAAGATGAATTAAAGTGAATTTGGAGTGCCCACACTACATGCATTTCATGGCATTTCCATATTTGCTTAAATTTCCTTTATTTGGATGGCAATATCTGAAAAATATTGAGATAACCAATGTCATCTCACTTTTTCTTATTCAACTAATTATGGCAAACTCTCCATAAACAGCCAGGATAGGCTCTACAATCAGTACATTTCAAGTCCATAATCTTGCATATTAGTCTTCCAACATCCTGTTCTCACATTTAAGATATTTGCCATTCCCTCACAAACATTGTTGGAGGGAGATTAATAATTACTTCTGAAATGGGATGGTGTCGGCTGGGGCCTTATTTCAGTGCTGACATCAGACATTACATGTATATGTGTGTTTGTGTGTGTGTGCAGTTTTGTCTTTAATTGTTGCTGTCCTGTCTGATTTGCAAGCTATAGGGTAGAATATGTCTTCGCCAATTTCACTCTCACCTCGTTCAAAAATATAATGTATGCTTTTTTAGTATTGCTGTCAGGGGCATAATTTGTCTCCCTTTTTTAAAAACTTATTTGCGTATTGTGTGGCGTCAAATCCACAAGAAAAAAGACAAAGAAGCCTTGGGTGATGCAAACATAATTTGTTTTTGAATGGACAAAGAATTGCCAAGCCATTTAAGTGCATTATTGGATATTATGTCGCTGAAAGAAAAGTGTTGTGCGGAAATGTAGAATTGTCCCTTATATATTAGATACAGGCCTGTTACAGGTCTCCATCTCCGCTTTTCATAAAATTAGGCTGGTAGTAATTGAATGGGGGCAGTTTATGTCCAAGGTAGTTAGAGAAGAACTTGTTCTTTCACAGAGATGCCTTCTGAACACATGCCTTTTAACTCGGTTTGTTTGCCAACAACAGAATTTTCCTCCCCGGAAAACAATGTTAACCAGTCTTTCTGGGAAAGCAGGTGGAAAAAGAAGCATTTGATTTTATTGCTTTAAAGTTATGTTTTTTCCACCCTTCCTTTCTAATCAGTTTTGATGCTGAGGCTAAGACCTTGCCATCTCTTAATACATTCTTCTGCTTTGTCGTTTCGATGTAAAATTTCACCATTCCCTTGATTGTTTGTAGCGTCGATGCCCAGAAGGCAGGCGCGACGGCGAGTTTATTGGCGCCGTAAAAGCCACGTCCATAAAGAACAATTCGGTGGAATTTTTGGGAGGCACGAACCTGAGATGATCCTATTAGGAAGTTTTGTTTGCGCCGGTTCGTTATTTGCCTGCCATCCCATCCTTCACTTTTAGCTGCACTTCAAGCGGCGGCCTGATCGCGCCGGGGCCCTTTGGGAACGTGGGCAGCTCAGGATGAGATGACAGTGTCTGACATCTTAGACTCAACAAGATTAAAGCAACAATCTAGAAAAATAAGGCGGAAAGGCTGGAGCGCCTGGACGTGTGTTTTATGTGCCGTGATTCCTTAAGCTGTCCGCAGAGAGCTGTATTTCATTGTTTGGTTGAGGAGATTGTGAAGGTAGAATGTCTTTATTGGAGGGCGGGATTTTATCTTTCTCTTTGTGTGCCTCCACAGAGAGGATCAGATGAGCTGCTGTCCGGCGGCATGTATAACAGCCCCAGTTCTGGGCTGAGCAGTATCAGCGGTAAGTGTCCCTGACTTCCCTCATCCCAAAAATATGCCGTTTTCTCCACCATGAACCGCATTAAAATGATCAAATTATAACAGATGTTTCAGCGTGATATCTGATCTGAGAAGATCCTATCTGGGAATAACCTTACGATCTCCTGTAGGTGGGCACCCACGCTTAAAAGCATGTGACCGGAATTGAGATTATGTGCTCTGCATCTTATTACAGCTTCTCCAACAATAGTTTCAGTATCCTATTCAGTAGAGGAAAGCCTTTCCACAATTAAGGGAATCTTTGTTTCTCGGGTTCCTTCTATAAAGAAATGTGTTCTCTTTTTATTCCCTGTATAATGTCCACTTTCTCGCCACCTTTGGCAGATACGACATCCAATGGCAGTGACAGCAAAAAACTTCGAGTTGAAGAAAGAGTCGGCGAAGCTCCACCGTCACGCGTTCTCCACATCCGAAAGTTACCCAATGATGTCTCGGAAACAGAGATCATTGCCCTTGGGCTTCCTTTCGGAAAGGTCACTAATATCCTCACGCTGAAAGGCAAAAACCAGGTGCGTGGCCAGCTGAAATGTTTTCAATTTCACTTTTGTCGGAGTTGGTTCTTGAGAGAGATTTGCTATTTCTGGTCCGACTAACAGTTTTGAGTTCATTGAGTTCATCTTGCCTCTTCACTGAAATCATCTTTGTCTTTAGGCGTTTCTGGAGCTCAGCACTGAGGAAGCTGCCATGACAATGGTCAATTATTACTCGGCTGTGACGCCTCACGTCCGTAGCATGCCTGTCTACATACAGTATTCTAATCACAAAGAACTCAAGACAGACAATTCAAACCAGGTAACAAATTACTTAACTTATCCATAAAGTCAAAATACTTCAAACAACAGCCAATCAGAAGATAATTGATCTTTAAAAGCCAACAGCGCTGATTTGGACCAGTGAGATTTTGCTTTGAGCAAATCAGAGTCAATAGACATTTTCTGCATGTAGACTGCTGCACCGCTGTTTGAATTTACACTACTGTTAAAAAGTTTGTGATCTGTAAGATTTTTTTTTTTGATGCTTTAAAAAAAAAAGAATCTCTCATGCTCACCGAGGCTGCATTTATTTGATAAAAAATACAGTAAAAATAGTAATAATTTTGAAATATTATTACAATTTAAAATAAGTGTGGAATAAAATGTTTTTTTCAGGATTCTTTGAATAGATAATTAAAAAAACAGTGTTTATTTAATTTTTTTAACATTATTAATGTCTTTATTGTCACTTTTGATCAATTTAATGTCTCTTTGCTAAATATAAGTATACTTTATTTACCAAAAAAAAAAAAATCTTGACCCCAAACTTTTGACTGTTTTTCTATTGTTGTGGTATATAATTAAAAATAACAGTAATGGCAAGTAAAAAAAAAATCTGTTGTTAGTCAGTTTACATGTAATTCAGACAGTTTCATCCTGTCTAAATGGGCAGTTCTTGGCCAGAATGAGTTGCCATGAGGACCACATTTTTTATCACAAGTTATTGTGTTTTGTATGTTTAAATCGTGCTTGTGTCTGATCTCCAGTCAGGTGGTACTCCCACATCAGGGTCCAACTCTAGCAACGGTGGCGGTGCGCCCTCCAGTCCAGTGCTGAGAATAATCATTGATAACATGTTTTACCCCGTCACCCTGGATGTGCTGCAGCAGGTGGGGGACGCCACAGTTTGGATCAGCCTCTTATTCAGTTTATATTAGTGACAAGTTGATGTCCTGTTGATGCTGTGTGTTAATTCTGTTTTTTTTTTGTAATGTCTTTTTCCCCTCTGTTGATAGCTCCCCTCAATGCTCTGCTTTCTCTGTCAATAGATCTTCTCAAAGTTTGGCACCGTCATGAAAATCATCACATTCACCAAGAACAATCAGTTTCAGGCCCTGTTGCAGTTCAACGATCCAACCAATGCACAGCAAGCTAAAGTGGTGGGTTTGCTCTCAGCGGAAGTTCATGTGAAAAGCACGTTTTTAGTGCTCTACGAAGACGACACATTCTTTCTCTCTGTCTCTCCACCTTGCTCTTTTTTCTATCTTTTTCGGTTGTCTTTTAGGCTCTAGATGGTCAGAACATTTACAATTCCTGCTGTACCCTTCGGATAGACTACTCAAAACTTGTCAACCTGAATGTGAAATACAATAACGATAAGAGCAGGGACTACACCAGACCGGATCTTCCTGCTGGAGATGGGCAGCCCTCTATGGATCCCTCTATGGCTGCTGCCCTGGGTAAAGACTCCAGTTCCCTGCTTGGTAAGATCCCAGGTACTTGCCTCTCTTTTTTTTTTTTTTTTTACTATCTATTTTGTATGTGATCCAGTGTTTATTGTCTTCATTCACATGCCCTAACACTCCCACGTTACAAACCTGTATAAAAGGAAACACTATGGTTACAATTTATTTTGATGGTCCACTTTAGATGTTCTACTATATAAGTAACTTTGCAACTACATTTTAACTAACTCTCATTAGAATATTAGTAGACTGTTATGTTATAGGTTCAGGTTAGTATAATAAGTTGACAAGTAGTTGCAAATGTCTAAAGTGGACCATCGAAATAGTGTTACCAACAGTAATTGTGCAAATGTTTTGTCTCCATTGACATGAAGAATATATTTTCGAGAACTGTTAATACAGTCGATTGTCATTAAAAATAAATTATTCTCAGTATTAAATTTGCATGAACACTCTTAGCAGTGACTTTCAGTCCAGAGCTATGCTAAACACACTGGGGTGTTCACTCAAGGTGTCCTGAGAGAGATTTTTTTTTTTTAAAGGAACTTTTTTTTTAAGCTTGACACAACTCAATCTTAAAAAACGTGACGCTCATGGCGCGAGATGCTTAAAAAATAGCAAGGCGTGATGCAGCTTCCAAAGATGTTTGTCTATTTATCTGTTGATCATTGGTTGTCTGTTCAATTTGAAACATTTATTTGTCATCAAAACCATCACCCATTTAAGACCTGCTTGATTCTGAGCGCCGCTGAATAAGGACAGTATTTCAATCAGCTGAATAGTGTGAAAATGAAAATAGAAAGCTGTGTTTATGAAAGACTGAATATAATTGGAATGTGCTCTTAAGTACTGTAAAATGTCATGTAGGCCTGTGTCTCTGAGTGCTCGAGTGACCTTTTCTCGGAGATCTGCTCATAAGGCCTCTTAATTTAAAAATGCAATTTGACATTTCCCTTGTCACATAATCAAGCAGTTATTTTATTGATATTAGGCTTAAAAGTATTAGGTTTTAAAACCCCACATGGTTTCAACCAGGTCCCACTAACATCAGGATAAAGAACTAATATGTTTTACTTTATGTAAGAACTTTGTTTTGTGCTGTTCATGTATGTAATATCACTTTTAATTGAACTTCTGGAGTAGAATGCCTGTTTATATGTACGTGTGTGATTGCAGGTGCCCTGAGCCCATTGAGTGCGGCCGCGGCGGCTGCTGCAGCGGCTGGAAGAGTCGCTCTGTCCGGGCACACGGGGTCTGGTGGAGTGCTGCTTGTTAGCAATCTAAACGAAGAGGTCAGTGTACTTACATCTCAGCCTCTCCCTCACATTTACATATTTCTGTTTGTCATGCCATGTTATTTGCTTAGACTCAGAAAGTGCCACTTCCTTTACTTATAAACTATAAGATTGTCCAATTTGTAATTGCCGAGTGTTGTAGTCTCATTTTACCTTGTACATTCACTCTGTACATGTAATTCATACAAAAACTTAACCAAAACTCAATTGAAATTCCCTGGTCATGTTTGAACCCCAAAATAAAAAATAAATAAAAATATAAGTTTTAAATATAAAAATCTTTTAAATATGTAACTAATTAACTAATATATATTAGGTGTGCTATGATTGCAGTTGATCCGTGACCCGTACGGACCCGGCTCCATGGCCCCATTTGTAGACTAATTGCTTAGTTTAACCATCATTGTAAAAGTTAATAATTTTACTTGACAATTTACACATTCCAGCGATTTTAAACCAGCAAGAAGAGGCGAAAAAGAACTCGACACAGAGAGGCGCATTTCAGATGAACACCGAATTGATTCCTCTTTTGTGTCTCCTTGCGCTTGAACGGACACATACACACAAAATTATGTTAAAATACCCATCTCTGCTAGTAATTTCTCGTAAACTCGGTTATGTCTTAAGTGAACACAAACAAATCTGATGTGTATCATTAAATTTGATCCGTTTATTAGGTCTTAAAGTAACATCTGCCTATAAAAATCTGCTGCTGTCTTCGTCATTAATGTTAATCAAACAACAAAACACATCTTTAACAAATATTAATCTATATTTAATTTATACAGTCAACACTATAGTGTTATTTTACTTTTAATGATTACATTTCTGTACCTGAATACTACTGTTAGTCCTTACTTTATTTGTAACTTTAGATTGTATTTATGTATGCTTGTAATTTGTGTTCACTTGTCTTTAATAATGTTTTATTAAAAGATAGATTTTTGCTGGGGTGTTGAAGTACTTAAAGTGCGCTTTAAGTAATAAAAGAAAAGCAGTTAATAATTAGCACTCCCTTTTTCTTGAAAAATGAGTGAGTTTAGTGATGCACCACTAATATATGCTATATTTTCTTGTGTATTTTATTGCTTGTAATTTAAATATAATTGTACATTTCAGTCATGGTATGTGTTGAAAGGAATATACAACTTAGTGGTCTTAAATAAAGACTTAATTTTCTTTTAATTTCAGATTTTTTACTTTTGATTTTGGGGTGAAATATGACCGAGGCATTTCTTTGTGAGTTTAGCTTATGTCGTTCTTAAACCTAGTTGTTTTTATAATAACAACGAACTCTCATTAATTGTATTATCTGAAGTTATCCGTTAGTGCTTGTCTCTGTGTGTTTTGACAGCTTTCTGTTTGTCCATCAAGTTCCACAGAGCAACTAATTTTCTCTCTTTTCTGTATAAACTCTGTCTCTCACTCTGCGAAAGTTAGTGAACCATGGATGTGGCATTGCTCCGCTCATTTGATATAATTGACAAATTTTTGTGTTGTTTAAACGTCAGACTGCACGTATTGCTGTGAGGTCAATAGTGACTTTGTCTGTTCACACCATAACTTTAAAAGGTGGTTTTCATGTCCACACAAGCATGGCAATCACAAAGAACTGGATGCTTGAAACTGTGACTCTTTCGGCTTTTCCTGATCTTCGATCTCCTGCATGCATCTTTAAAACTTCATAACTCTGCTGTTATTCAGATCATTGTTATCATTATCAGATTCTCCTCTTTATTTTTTGGTATGAATGTATCCTTACCCTGGAACTGGGTAACTACATTTGGCACAATTATTTGCTTGTATAATGTAAAAATGCATAAAGCAGCCATTCTCTGACCAAACTCCTGCATTTCCTGTGTACTGACCTGTATTATATTTTTTGTCCCCCCTTTATTTATATTCTGCATTTGCTTCCCCTTCTTTTCTTCATTTTGATTTCGTCCCTCTCTTCCATCCTGCCTTTCTCTCTCTCTCTCTCTCTCTCTCTCTCTCTCTCTCTCTCTCTCTCTCTCTCTCTCTCTCTCTCTCTCTCTTTCTCTTTCCCCCTCATATCCTGTTTTATTTTTATTTTTGGTCCCTTCTTCTTGCCACACCTTGACCACACCTCGTTGTTCATGCTTTTTTTTTTTTTTTGCTTGAACAAAACTTCGGACCCCCCAATTAACCGCCCTGAACCATGATCCATGACCACTTCACCATTCTGCGGAAACCACCCTCCGTTATGGATGATCTGTTCATCTCCGCTCTTCCTCGACTCTTCTCTCTGTCCGCTTGCTCCTCTCTCCTTCTAAAGATGGTTACGCCCCACAGTCTGTTTACCCTCTTCGGTATGTTCTCGTTAGCTCTACATTTTTTCATTTGGTTTCTGTTGTTATTATTATTATTCATGTGCTTTTAATTATTTTATTTAAAGTCAACATGAAATGAAAATTGGCCCAGCAATAATGCACGTTTCTGTAGATATTTATTATTGATTATTTATAGATATTGCTTGTCTGATAACCCATATGCAATTTCTAAAAAATTGTAATTTGCTTTTAGACACTCATCAAAGAATTAATGTCTAACTTTTTCTGTAAACTTAACGTTAAAGAGCTGATTAACTAAATACTGGTTAAAAATATTATTGGTTATTGGTTTGATATATGGGTTTATTATTGGTGAACAATAGTCAAATAGCTAATTATTAATTGTTGAGGGGACTTCTCTAACATTTTACAGGTTTGGAACAACTTGAGGGTGAATTGATGATGATGAAATGTTGATGACAGAATAAATGATGGCGGAATTTTCATTTTTGGGTGAACTATCCCTTTAACTTCATAATAACAATGAACTTTACATTTAAATTTAGCCTCAAAAGTGGGGAGTAGTGATTGTGTTGTCCTTCACAATCGACTGAGACTCTGTTTTAGCATAGACCGTCCACTGGGTTCAAATCCAGCCGTAAATTTTTTTTCTCATGTTGAATGTTCTTGGTAATACATTATGTAAGTATAAATGGATTATAAATTTAATTTCATGTTGACTTTAAACCATTACCATTAATTGGCTTTTAGAGTAAAAGTCTTTTGCTTTATTTTCTTTCAGTATTTTGAAGTATACAATTTGTTTCAGTGCATGTGATCTTTGTTCAGTTTGCACAGTTTTTATGTCCCATCCTAGTTCTTAATTTATTTTGAATTTGAGGGTGTATATATATCCGAGTCTTCTGTCAGGTTGTTATTAGTTTTCTCCATTTCGATGAACGTTCTTTGAGTCTGTCGTTCTATCTTTCCACTCTCTCACTCCTCACTTTTTCCTCCCTCTCTCGCTTCTCCTCTGGCTGCTTGGCTGCTCTGTTCGCAGGAGTTTACGGGGACGTGCAGCGTGTGAAGATTCTTTTTAATAAGAAAGACAGCGCACTGATACAGATGGCTGATATGAACCAGGCTCAGCTTGGTAAGATGCATACTGAAACATCCTTAACAGCACAACAGTTATTGTCATTGCTAAGTTTACACGCCAGTCAAATCCAATTGAGTTGCATTCAGGCTTTAAAGATGATATCAAATCAAAATAGACATTTCATTTCATTCAGAATAAATGTCCTTGGTTTGATTGTGCAGGATTCATTCAAAATGAAAAAAAATCCATCAAAATCTAATAGCTTTCGCTGCCTCTTAAACAACTTTTCCCAAGGCAGTGTGGGTGGGGCTCAATAATATGAACCAAAAATAAAAACATCTGAAAAACAGTCAAATCCTGATGGATGGAATTGGGCCCCGTCCATATTATTTACTTTTGAATTTAACTCGCGTTCCAGAAGTTAAATGTTTGTGAATGCTTAGTGTGTAGTATGTTTATACATTTGGTGGCTTTTTATATATATTACTGTTCAAATGTTTGGGACCAGTAAGAGTTTTATATAAATTAATACTTTATTTTGGATTAAGGATCACGTGACAGTAGCTACGTTTACATGGACACCTTTTCTTTCAGTCGGAATGAATTAATTACTTAGCACTTAGTGTCGTGTTGATGTGCAAGCGTTTATGCCACAAGCTTCAAATCGGAATAGATTTTTTGACGTGCACATTGAACAAATATACAGTTTCCCGCTGTTTGTGCATTCTCCAGGGTTCCCACGGGTCATGGAATTTCTGGAATGTCATGGAATTTTAAAAGGTCTATTACAGACATTGAAAGTCAGGGAATTTTATATATTTTTTGTCCAAGTCATGGAATATCAGGGAATTTAGTTTGTTGCTTTAAATTTTAGTTTCCATTTATCAAAATGTAATTTTTCTATTCCGATTTTCGCACTGTTTCACACATCTTTCTGTATTGTTGTGCTTAGGCTATTTTGAGCGCCATATTTATTCCCTTCCTGCCCAATTGGAAATCACTTAGTTAACAGGTACAGGTGACTGCATTCGACTAAGGCAAACATGCCAGGAAAATGTCAATTTCAAGAGCTTTGGCTACAAAATGAACAATTTAAAGACTGGGTGTTAAAAGTAGACGACAGAAAAGCTAAATGTAAAGTTTGTAAAACTACTATTGAGCTATCAAATATGGATGAGGGTGCACTTCGCAGCCGTTCACATTTTGCCGTTCATTATAGGTCATGGAAATTCATCTTTTTAGTCAGTGAAAGTCAGGGAATTTGACATTTGGTTGGAGTGGGAACCCTGATTCTCCTATGTTGCTTCTTTGCTTTAAAGAATAGATGAGTAATATTTATTTATTTTGGGTCCTAATTAGGAGACGACGAGCGCATGAACCGTTGTGCCATACTGCTTTTATTTATCGAGCACCTAAAACAAGGCGTCTGTGAATGAGTCTGAAACAATAACTGGTGGGACGTTGTCCTACTCCACTTCACAGACGAGTGGAAGGAAAACTTTAGATTGACAAAACAGTCATTTATGACACTTCACTCGACGACAACAACAACAGCTCGTTCCACGCGTCATTTGTCAGTACGCCAATCTCTACTTTCCAGTTTCGGTTTTCAATCTGATCAAGTGTTTACATGTCCTCTTGACCGGATTAGGAAAGGTTTAAACCACCCCTTACAGTCCCAATAAAATTTTAATCGGATTTGGCCAGTTTATTCTGATGGACATGGTTACATGAGACTTTTTTTTAATTCTAACTGTGCTACTATTCTGATTATTAGGGTCCATGTAAACGCAGCTACTGGAGAAATGGCTGCTGAAAATGTAGTTTTTCCATCACCAGAATTAAAAAATAAATAAATCATACCGACCCCAAACGGTAGTGGGTTTTGTCTGCACTTTACGTCATGAGTCTCCATGTCTTTCTCATTTCTCTTTGGTTGATCCTCAGCTATGAGCCATCTAAACGGTCAGAAGATGTATTCAAAGATCATTCGCGTTACGATGTCGAAGCATCAGACCGTTCAGTTACCGAGAGATGGTTTAGACGACCAGGGTCTCACAAAAGACTTCACAAACTCCCCACTGCACCGTTTCAAAAAGCCCGGCTCCAAGAACTTTCAGAACATCTTCCCTCCTTCTGGCACACTGCATCTGTCAAACATCCCGTGAGTAAAAGTGCTATTCGCCACTTGTCAATCTTTGTGTCAGTTGTCACAGAGCTAAGTCATTTTTCTGTCATGTTTTGAAGGCAAGACATAAGTGAAGAAGACCTCAGAGTCCTGTTCTCCAATTCCGGTGGCACTGTGAAAGCTTTCAAGTTTTTCCAGTAAGTATGTCGCCATTTAGCTGCACTTCTGCCTGTTCTTTCTCTCGTGTGACCGTTTTTGCCGTGCTTTTTCTCTGCAGAGATCACAAAATGGCCCTAATTCAGATGACAACCGTGGAAGAAGCTATTCAATGCCTGATCGACCTTCACAATTACAACATGGGTAATAACCACCACCTGAAGGTCTCCTTCTCCAAATCAACCATCTAAAGGAACCCAAAAGGTCTTGCTCCCAACTTCTTTTTTAGTGTTACCTGTTGACTGTTCAAATACACTGGGGACCACAATTTTGAGTTTCTTCTCCCAAGTTTCATTCCTCAAGAAGATGTTGTAAGAAGGAAATGACTGTTTTCAAGGACCTTTTTTTTTTTTTTTTACCCCGTTTCCCTCTTACTGGCGCTCTGACGCACATACTCTTCAGTGGCGGAAGGGTGTCGTGATGTAAAGGCTGAACCTCTTATAATAAGCAGAAAAGAATGTGCCTTACAAAACTTACATAAATCTTTTCATACTTCATTTTTCTCAAACCCAGGCAGTCCTCTGAGCGTGAGATATTACACTAAGTTTTGTTAAGACAATTTTTTTTCCCTTTGGTGTCTGTATAGTGTGTAAAAGCCTTTGAAATGTTTTTCTTTTTTTGCATTTTATGTTTGTTCAATTCTTAATGGCTGTGATGTTTTGGTTTAAGAATTGTAAATAAACCTGTGATTCTCTAGTGTTCATCACTGAGATGTTAGGCCCGCTCTTAACTCACCAATCCAGCCAAACCTCACGTTATTGATGGGAAATCATTATTCCTAGTGTTGCATTGACTGGAAATCACTTCTTTGTGTGATTCGGAAAGACAACTACAGTAGAAGGGACCAAAGTTTATGTGCCTATAGTCTTAATTTACTCCATGATTGAGCAGTTTACTGCGAAGAGGAGACCCATGAACAGGCTTATGAGAAGGGTTGAGAAAATAAATAATATTGATTGGAAATCCACACTATGATATTTTTAGAGGGACAAAAGGATCTTGTGTATTTTTTTTTTTTTTTAAACATTCGTAGAAATGTATTATTCGGTATAGTTTGGATGTGGCACAATTAAATGATTTTTTTTTTAACAAAAGCGGGGAGATTGACTTTGTTGTGATTTGATTTATCTTTTTCCTTCCTATTTTCTGCTTTTATCCGTAGCATGCTCAATAAACACTTGTGTAGTTCTGCATTCACTCTCTCGCTGTCTCTCTTCCGCCCCTCACTCCTGTTTGTTCTCTACGTTTATGGTTCTGACATCTTGTTCTCTTCCAGGGTGGGAAAAACTTCAGGAAGTTTAAAGTCACAAATGTTTTTGGCAAAACAGATTTGGACAAAAATATGTGTTTGGCAGCATAAGTGTTAAAAAACGATTTCCCACCCTGTAAATCCTTTCCGCTTGTGAGCGATCCATCCTTCCTGGAATATTGCTTTGCCTTTTAGTTGATCACTTCAGTTGACACTTGATTCTGCATCACATGTTCATGTGCTCCTGCCCTTCCACTATTAAAAACAATGATCCTTACGGTGAAGTTCTCAGCAATCACATGACCTTTTTTCTTTTAAAGTGGTCTGAACTTGATGCGTTTATTTTAACCTGTAATTTTGCTTGCACTTGTAAAACAATCCATGACCTTCATTTTTTTTCAGAATGTTTGTTGATCTGACTGATCTCTTTGTTTGCTGTAACGCCAAGCAATTCATAATTACCTCAATTATGATATTGAGTGGTGGACCAAGTGTTCAAAGGATTGTTTTTGTCTTTTGACTGAAATCCGCTAATTATGTCTGTTGAAGTCTGAAATGCAAAAAATGGCATGTAATCTCTTTTACAAGCCAGACCTGAAGATGGAATTTAGAAGATTTGTTTCAGATCCTTTTTTAGTTTTTCATCATTCAGGATGTGATGTCGTACATAACGTACAGTGTTCAAATTCACTCATATGTGAACTATATGGTGTTTGCTATACACAAAAATAAAGGTTCTTTATTGGCATCCATGGTTCCACGAATAACCTTTAACCCCTGTGGAATCTTGGCTTCTTTATAGTGGTTCTTCAGATTATTAAAATGTCCTTCACACTTAGAAAAAAAAAAATTTCACAATACATATTGTCTCAAAGCAGCTTTACTGAAAGTGCACTTCAGAAATGTACATAGAAAAATACAGTTAGTTAATCATGTGTTAATTTAGGGCATAACATCGCCAGCGTTGAGTCGTCTCTTCACAGGCGTCGAGTCATCTCTTCACGAGTGTTGGGGTATCTGAAGGTTCCATGAGAGGCTGGATACAAACTTGAACAGACGAACTCTATTTACCTCGGGATTAGCGTCCCGAGATAACAACAAAAAAGCAGATGGGAAATAATTAGCATAGCTGCTGTTCATAATATTAATGCATTCGATCTGATTCAACTGTAGTATAAAAGGTATTCCAGAGTTTAGGAGCTAAATGTGAAAACGCCCTCCCTCCTTTAGTGGACTTAGATATCCTAGGAATGACCAGAAGCTTCGAATTTAGTGATCTTAAAGAGCGCGATGGATTGTAGGGCGATAGAAGATCCGTTAAATACCCAGGAGCTAAACCATTTAGGGCTTTATAGGTCAGTAGTAATACTTTGTAATTGATACGGAACTTAATAGGTAGCCAGTGTAGAGATGATAGAATTGGTGTTATATGATCATATTTTCTTGACCTAGTAAGAACTCTAGCAGCTGCATTTTGGACTAACTGTAGCTTGTTTATTGAGGATGCAGGACAACCAGCTAATAAGGCATTACAGTAATCTAGTCTCGAGGTCAAAAAGTGGAAAAAGGCTGTTCTTGTAACATAAGAAATATGATTTTTGAAAGACAAGTTGCGGTCTAGTATAACACCCAGGTCTTTTACTGTAGAGGATAAAGTAACAGGACACCCTTCTAAATTAAAGTTGTATTGTAAGAGGTTTTTTGGGCAGTTTTTTGGACCAATAAGTAATACCTCCGTTTTATCTGAATTGCAGAATAGCAGAAAATGACACGTCATCCAGTATTTTATATCTTTAACACACTCTGTCAATTTAGATAATTTAGTGTTTTCATCTGGTCGTGATGAAATATATAATTGAGTGTCATCAACATAACAGTGGAAATGAATTCCATGTTTTCTTATAATATTACCAAGTGGCAGCATATATATTGAGAAATATATATATGAATAGCGATTGAATGATTTCGGACACAGCTTGTACATAACTATATGAGTAAAAACACAGTAACGCTCCATTGCTTATGCTTTATTGTGCATCATTATGAAATCTCTGTGTGAGATATCATAATGGACCTAAGTGGAAGCAACAGTTTCTACAAACCCTTTCCACATGAACAGTTATATAAGAGTGTTTCTTTGCATCATGCTGATGCAAAAGACGGGATTTGAAAAACAAGCCAGCGTTGCATGCAATAAACCCTAAATGCGAAATGTATATTTTAATTTAATATTTCATAGTCTCCTTCAAGTTTGAAGGCGTTGTGTCTTAAACCGTATTCACATGGGTCCAACATTTCTTTTCTTTGCCTAAAACAAAGGTTTTCTAACTCCCCCCTCCAGCATTCCTTCATTTCACCCCTTTCTCGCTCTGTGCCGTTATTGCGTCTCTGTTGGATGGTCGTACTGTGATGGACG